>NC_045435.1:44974548-44993998 GCF_002776525.5 Piliocolobus tephrosceles
GTTCAAGACCAGCCTGGCCAACATGGTGAAACCCCATCTACTAAAAATACAAAAATTAGCTGGGTGTGGTGGCACATGCCTGTAGTCCCAGCTACTTGGGATGCTGAGACAGAAGAATTGCTTGAACCCAGGAGGCGGACGTTGCAGTAAGCCAAGATCACGTCACTGCACTCCAGCCTGGTGATAGAGCAAGACTCTATCTCAAAAAAAAAAAAAAAAGGAATAGTCATTAAAGTGTTTCTAACACATTCATATTGAACAAACATGCATGTAACATATGACCCATGTTTGCTCTGAGATGGAGACTGAACATGTAAATGTATTACAGTTAGGCCCTACACGTCAAAAGGCTTTTCAGGACACAAACACACTCTGTGTGCAGCCTCTGTAAACAGACTGGGGCAGACCATGGTCGGTGGTCTCCTTATCTGGAGAAAGTTATTGAAATCAGTCTCTTGTCCAATCAAAGCTGCAGTTATGGCTGGTGGAACAGGAGTTGGGAGTCAGTTAGTCACATCTGGTGGAACTGCAAATTGTTTCAGTATTGCTTATCTCAAGGCCAGTGCTTGTTTAGCTGCTAGAGAAAAAGAAAAGCCTTGTGGCAGTGAGAACAGAGTTCATTCTTTTAAGTGTGGGGTGCCTGACTTAACCCTTGCCTGGCATGGCCTTAGGTCCTGTTTATAATTTAGCATCTTATTTGCCACAAAGAGTCCGTCATGTCAGTCTTACTATCTCTATTTTGTCTTACTATCTCTATTTTAACAGTAATGCTGGTCAGTTGTTGTGTCTGAACCACAAAAAGGAGGGGGTGTAACAAAGCTTCTGACCTCCTGTCCTGTCGTGGCTGGGAGCTCAGTTTTAAAGTTTTTCTGGGGTCCCGTTGGCCATAAAGGGGTCCGTTCAGTTTGCTGGGGGCTTATAATTTTATTTTAGTTTACACTTAAAATTTTTCTTAGAATCAGTTCTCTTTTTAAATGTACATAAATGTATTTTAAGAAAGTTTATATGCTCAAATTTAATTGAGAAACCAGTCTCACCTGTCACACACACAAACTAACATCACAGTAAGTTCATAGCAAATAAAGCATCATCATTCATTTCTGACTAGATACAGCTGCCAGGCTGAAGGGCCAGACATCAAGGCTGAGAGGCAGGTAGAAGTCCCATGGTTAGGGCTGTCAGCTGGGGAGGGGTACTCTGTGCCAAGCTAGACTGTGTTTAATCCTTTTAATCACAAGAGACAAAAATCCTCAGACACAAGAGGGTATGTCAAAGGGTGTCAGGCCTCCCTTTCTTTTCTTTCTTTCTTTTTTTTTTTTCAAGATGGAGTCTTGCTCTGTTGCCCAGGCTGGAGTGCAGTGGTACAATCTCAGCTCACCGCAACCTGCATCTCCTGGGTTCAAGAGATTCTCCTCCTCAGCCTCCTGAGTAGCTAGGATTACAGGTGCATGCCACCAAGCCCAGCTAAATTTCGTATTTTTAGTAGAGAGGGGTTTTCACCATGTTGGCCAGGCTGGTCTTGAACTCCTGGCCTCAAGTGATCTGCCCACCTCAGCTTCCCAAAGTGCTAGGATTACAGGCGTGAGCCACCACGCCTGGCTGTCAGGCCCCCTTTTCTTCCCTGACAGTGTGCAAGTGGCCCCTGCCCATGGTGACTTCCATAGTGCCTGCTGTGGCCCGTCCCCCAGCAAAGCACCTGCCAGGCTTATCTCACTCCTTCCTCACAGCAGTCAGGGAGGTGGGGTCTTTGACTTTCCCCATTCTGCAGATGAGGAAACTGAGGCAGAGATAGGCTGAGACTATTGCCCAAGGTCACAGAGCAAGTAAATAGCAAAATCACGTTTCAGAGCGAGGCAGGCTGCTCCACAGGCTGGCTCAGAACAGCTGGGGTGATGGAGACCTGCATCTGCAAAGATCCAGCAAGCAGAGGCTCTGCTCCAAGGCGGCCCAGCAGCGGCAGACAGGGTTACCCATTTCCTCCTGGTCACACACGTGCTAAAAATGCTACCTAATAATCACTGCCTCTCGATCCCCTCTGCTTCCCATGAGAAGGAAAATTTGTCTTGGGGGATATTGAAAGATCCCAGCCTCCAAAGTAAGTTTGCCTAAGCAGTTTCCTTTATAATACAATTACCAAACAGAGGCTGTTTCCTTCAGCTCAGGGGACAAGAAAGGAGTGGCTCTCTCCCTCATGTTTCTCGTTATTTGTGTCATAGGCATGTATCACCTGAAATTGCCTGAGACGCTCAACCAAATTTTAGTCACAAGATCTGCGAACACTTCCCTAGTGGGTGCTGAGGTTCTCCAAGGAGCTGCTGGGCCCATGTGCAGACAGATAAGCAAATGGCTGGGTGAGCGCATTGGGGAAGGCTTCCTGTAAGAGGTCATGCTCCTGGTGAATCTTAAAGGATGCAGCGTGCCAGGCAGACATTCCACAGGGCTCCAGAAAGAGGGCAGTGCAGAGGCAAAAGCACAGAGACAAAAGTCTGCATGTGGGTGGGGAGTGAGGGACATGGCTAGCCTACCACGAAGCTTCAGATCAGGAAGAGATGACAGCTGAGGCTGGACAGGGTGGCAGAGGGTGTCCTGAAGACAGCGGGGAACCATGAAAGACATGGAGCAGGGGCGTGGTGAGATTAAATCTGTACAGCAGAGGCAGAAGCCGGCATCAAGGAGACAACAATCCTGGCAAGACACAGATAAGACCAGCACTAGAGAAGAGACGGCCAGCAAGGCTGACGAGTATGTATTACATAATGCCCATGGGCCAGGCAGAGGTGCTGGGGAGGTAAGAGTTAATGGGACAGAGTCTCTGCCCTCTTGACTCTCACATCAATGGGAGGAGACATTTAATAAACACATAAAAATGTAAAAATAAGATCATTTCAGATCCTGATCAATGCTAAGGAAAATATGAAATGCAGTATTATGGTACAGAAGGATGGAGCTGTGCCTTGGCGAGGGAGGCCTTTGAGGAGGGGTCATCTGAATTGAGATGAGAATGATGATCAGGAGGAAGCCATGTGGGGCTCTGGGGGAAGGGCACTCCAAGAAGAGGGAATAGCAAGTGCAAAGGCCCTGAGGCAGGAAAGTGCCGGAGTGTTTGAGCAACAGAAAGAAAATCGGTGTGGATGGACATTGATGAGCAAAGTAGAGAGTGGGTGATGGGGTCAAGAAACAGGTAGGGGCCAAGCTACAGCGGGGCCTGTAGCTTCCTGACCACAGGAGCACAGGCTTTCTTTTATTTGCGATGGGAAGCCAAGAAGGCTAACGAAGACCAGAGCAGTAGCAGCACAGGGAGAAGTGGTTAAGTTCTGAATAGATCCTGGTGGCTGAAACGACAGGAATTACTGATGGGTTGGACAAGAAGGAGAAGTGACTCTTCAGAGGGGTTTTATGGAAGAGAGAAGCAGAAAAATTAAGGCAGGATTTTTCAAAAGGGCAGTATTATAGGCTGTTTTTTTTGTTGTTGTTTGTTTGTTTGTTTGAGACGGAGTTTTGTTCTTGTTGCCCAGTCTGGAGTGCAATGGCACGATCTCGGCTGACCACAGCCTCCACTTCCTGGGTTCAAGTGATTCTCCTGCCTCAGCCTCCCAAGTAGCTGGGATTACAGGCATGTGTCACCACCCCCAGCTAATTTTATATTTTTAATAAAGACAGTGTTTCTCCATGTTGGTCAGGCTGGTCTCGAAACCACAACCTAAAGTGATCCACCCACCACAGTCTCCCAAAGTGCTGGGATTACAGGCGTGAGCCACCACGCCCAGCCTAGCTGCTCCTAACCTGATGGAATGACCCAGTGAAGGAGAAACTGGTGATGCAGAGGAAGGGGCACCTGATAGGGCAATGTCCTGGAATGGTGAAGAGGGGAGAACTCACAGCATGAGAGCGGGGCTTGGCCTTCGCCTTGGTTCCTATTGCTGCTGTCACAAGAGGCTTAATACATCACACATTTATTTTCTCACCCTTCATCACGCAGCTCCTGTGGGTTCTTTTCTTCCAGCCTTCCTGAGGTAGATCAGCAGGACCTGTTTTCTGAGCACCTGTCAGGACCCCTGGTCACCATCCTGCTGACGGCAGCAGGATCTGGTTGAAACAAGGTGTAGTGAAGAAGTTGGCAGAAACCAGAAACCAGCAGATGGGGACGAAAGCAACCACTAGTTGTCCTCACTGCTCTCTAACATAGACACTCCCTCCCCCACCCTCACCACGGTAGTTTACAAATGCCATGGCAACATGCCATGGCAACAACCTGAAAGTTACAGGGTTCTGGAAACTCACCACCCCTTTTCTAGAAAGTTCTAAATAACCTGCCCCTTAATTTACATGTAATGAATATAAAGCAGCTTTCTTCACCACTGGCTCTTTGACTTCTTTCCTGGCCCAAGCCAAGAGCCCTCAGCGGCTAAGCCCTGTTGTGGGGGCTCACCTGCCCTGCATCACTTGTAGGTGGAAATCAAGGTGATGCAAGGCAGGTGAGCCCCCACAACAGGGCTCACCTGGCAGGGCTGCAGTCCTCTCTGGAGGCTCTGGGAGAATCCATGCGCAGGCTCATCCGGGCTGTTGACAGATCCAGTTATCCTGTCCCTCTTGGACAGATGGGTGTGTATTTACCCATATGGGTAAGTACACATGGGGAAAAAAACAGTCTTGCCTGATGTTGGGATTGGGGGGAATTTTTATTTTCTTATTCCTGTTCATCTGAATATTCTAATTTCCCACAATCAAAATCATGTATTTATTATTTATGTCGTTTTTTAAATTCACGAAACCTGTCTATGTTGATGTCTATGTTTTTCGTTTTAAGTTGTACATGCTGAAAATAAGGAAATCTCAGAGGCTCAAGAGGAAGGAGGGCACAGGCCCCACTAGATCTGGTCAGGACACCTGACCTGGCGGCTGCAGCGCCCCCACTCGCTCCAGAACCCCTTACCCACCTGCGTGGGGCTCACTGGTGAATGCGTGCAGGGCAGAGGAGGCGGAACATGCCAGGGCTCCATGGGGAGGGAGGGAAGGCCCTGACAGGCTGAGGCTCCTCTCCAGGGTCCAGGCTCCAGTCAGAGTCCCCACTGAGCACACATCAGGGGACCCCCAGGAGCAACCAGGCCACCAAGCAGGTGTGACTTCAATGGGGGAACAGAACCTTCTCCACCCTTCTCTGAGCCCAGGATCAGTGGGTGGGGGAAGCAGAGCTGGGGCCTGGCAGCCTCTCAGGGCCTCCCAGGAGGGTGAACACCCAACTCCTGCCCTGAGAGCAGAACCAGGTGGCGGGGGAGAGAACAGGAGGCTTCCCAGGGAAGGACTCAGCCTGCTTGGCCATGCAGGAGGAGGGAGGCTGGCCTGAGAAGGGTGTGGGACCAAAATAAGAATAGGCACACCCCCCGTAGGACCGAGGAATATTCCCGAGGGTCCAGCGTGTCAATGAAGTGCATTTAAAACTTCCGTCAGCCTTTTGTCCTTGGCTTTTCCTGCCAGGCTTCTGTAACTTCTGTGTTTTGACCTTATTTTATTTATTTATTACTATGGTGTCTCGCTCTGTCGCCCAGGCTGGAGTGCAGTGGTATAGTCTCAGCTCACTGCAACCTCTGCCTCCCGAGTTCAAGCAATTCTCCATCCCACACTACATTTATGTTTTATAGGAAGCTCTATGTCACTAACATAAATGGAAAATGGTGTCCCTCCCCTAAGTAGACTGTGCTCTAGAAGGAAATGTACTGCAAATGTTAAACCATAGGCCAAAATTCTAGCTAGAGACTCACGCTTGGTAGAAGCTCTGCTTCCCAGGCCTGCAGCTGTTTGTCAGAAAGAGGGATGGGGAAGTGCTAAGCAGGAGCTAAAAACCATGGCACCAAGAAGAGAGGGGAGAGTTAAAAATGAAGTCACTCTCCCCACCATGGTGTTCTCAGCCAGTGGGAGCTGCCCAGCCCACACCTCTGTGAGGCAGGCAGGACGGGGTCACTGCTCCCACTTTACAGATGAGGAAAACTGAGATTCGGAGGAACAACCAGCATAGCCACGTTTCTCAGGGGTCTCCTAGTTCCCCACCTTCTGGGAGCAGGCAAGGGGCCACCTCAGTCCTCCACAGACCCGATCCCAAAGCCCGTCGCAGCACTGGCGGCACAGTGGGACACCCTTCATAAACCGGGGTTGAGATGTGGTTCTGTGCCCAAGGCGCGGGCCCCTGAGGGCCTCCAGCCTCTGGAAATAGGCCCCAGGGCTGCACGGGGGGGATAAGCCAGGCTATTTTCATCACTTCCTTCCACCCGCTTCCGCAGGGGCCACCTCAGCTGCATCCCATAGAGTTGCCACCCAGACCTCAGTCAGGACCTTTCAGGCCAGGCGGGAGCGCCCAACCGAAGGCTTCACAGGTAAGTGGCCCTCTGTATTACCCAACATGGCCTCCCACAGGGAGAGAGGAGGTCAACTCCTGTCCCCTTAACAAGACAGGGTTGGGTGGGACATTCTCTCTGAGACACCATCTCCTTGGCTGAGTCAAGATTAATGAGTTGATTTGACACTTACTGGAAACCTGCTGTGGGTGGGGGGAGCTCTGCTTGTGGAGGGGAAACGCCTGTGGGGAAGAACCAGAGGGCCACGGTTCCCAAGACCTGAGTGTGAGTCTGGCCTCTGACACCACACTGGGTGGCCCTGGGCACACTGCTTTCCCTCTGTGGGCCTCAGTTTCCCCAAGTCAGTGTTAGCCCAGATGAGTGGCTTTCCAAATGGGGCCCCACTGGGTTCCCCTCCCTGCTCCAGTCAGTGTCCCCATCCCACTGTCTTCTGCATCTGGGAATCAGATAACAGCTCACTTAGCTGGCGGGGGTTGCTGGGTGCAGCCTGGAGGCCCCTCCAAGGCTCTTTCCTAGTCTCTGGGGTCTGTGATCCTGGGCTGCAACTCATTTAGCAGCCATCTGCTCCTCTCATCCCCAAGTAGGGGATGGGGTCTCTGCTAGGGGCCAGGAAGTCCCTTCCCCTTCCCAAAAACAATCTTACCCCAATCCACAGCTGCCCTCACCACCCAGCCTTCAACGGTGTCCAGAGAGGGTCAGCCAGGCCTGGGTTGGGCACGCTCTACCTTCCCCAGTCACCAGCCTGTTTCCTGGAGGAGAAGGCTGAGACCCGAGAAGGGAGGTGAGTGCACCCCGTCCCATGTCAGGCTCCGCTGTATCCCCGGTGCTTGCCATCCCTGAGGATGGGTCAGCCGCCAGGCCCTCCCTCACAGTTCCTCTCTCTGCAGCCAGCCTGTCCCATGCCTGCCTGGGAAGCCCTGTTCCTGCTCTGGGCCACAGCAGAAGCCACCAAGGACTGCCCTATCCCATGCACCTGCCGCGCCCTGGAAACCATGGGGCTGTGGGTGGACTGCAGGGGCCAAGGGCTCACGGCCCTGCCTGCCCTGCCGGCCCGCACCCGCCACCTCCTGCTGGCCAACAACAGCCTTCAGTCCGTGCCCCCAGGAGCCTTCGACCACCTGCCCCAGCTGCAGACCCTCGATGTGACGCAGAACCCGTGGCACTGTGACTGCAGCCTCACCTATCTGCGCCTCTGGCTGGAGGATCGCACACCCGAGGCCCTGTTGCAGGTCCGCTGCGCCAGCCCCAGCCTCGCTGCTCATGGCCCGCTGGGCCAGCTGACAGGCTACCAGCTGGGCAGCTGCGGCTGGCAGCTGCAGGCATCCTGGGTGCGCTCAGGGGTCTTGTGGGACGTGGCGCTGGTTGCCGTGGCTGCGCTGGGCCTGGCTCTTCTGGCTGGCCTGCTGTGTGCCACCACCGAGGCCCTGGATTAAGCCAGGCCCCCAGAACCCCTGGTCCCAGGCCAGGGGGCCAGTCCCTGAGGCAGGTCCCCAGACTCCACCAGGCCTGGTCAGCCCAAACCACTAGAAGCCCAAAATAAACTGGCAGCTTGGCTGTTTTATATAAGCTCAGAGGTCATTTTTCCCCTTTCGGCACTTGAGTCTGTCTCCTTCTGAAAACCTGGCTCCATTTTGTTATAACCAGACATCAGTTGGGGCGTCCCTGTTCCTCAAGTTGTTAGTAAAATGGACTGCCCACCTCCCCCACCTTTCACCCTTAATTACACAGTCTCTGGACACCCCAAGCCAGGACCTGGGACTCTGGGTCTCATGGCCTTAGCCGTCTGCTTCTGGTGTGGGTCACCCTGGACAGCCCAGGCCAGCTTCACACTGGGGCCCAACCCTCACCACATTCCCCAGAAATCTCGCTCTCCCAGCACAGTAGTGAGCAGAGCAGGGTGTCCCAAAGGCCCCTGGAGGGAGGAGAGGAGGGGCTTCCGTCCCCACAACAGAAATGGCTTGGAGGGCCCTTTTCTGTCGCGGCTCCGACCACTCCACCTTGGCCGTGAGGCTGCTGGGGCTCACCTGGCCCCGTCCTCTTCTCCGTCTTCTCTCTCCTTTTTTTCCTGTCTACTCTTCTCCAGAAACAAGACAAATCCCTCTCTCATGGAAGACAAGCTCCTACAGGGCTAACATCTGCACCTCCAAACCCTGGGGTCCCCCTCCTACCCTAAGCCCTGATCACCAAATCCTTCAAACAAGGCAGCTCTCCCCCTCTGAGGAATCCTGGTGCCAGATGTTAAAATCATAAACTTTTCTCTACCACATGAGGTAACATTTATGGGCCTGTTACTGGCTAAGCCAAATCCAGATATAATTACACTGGGACCCCACCCCTCGAGGGGCTCCATGTGTAACCAGCAGACCAGCTTGGGTGGGCCTGTGGGTCGGAAAATTCCACCAGGTCGCCCAAGCGGGTTTAGAGTGCAGCTGGAGGGCACTGTCTGACAGAGCTCAGGTCGGAGCAGGAACCCCAAACTCGGAGGTGGGGGCCAGTAAGGAGTGGTAGGGAATGTGGCAAACCAGGGAGCCTGTGTTCCATCCAGAGGGGCTCAGCCAATTGCCACCATGTGGAGATGGGGGCCCAGGTGCCAGGCGTCCCGTTCTTCCAGAGAGGTCAGAAAGCTAGATTGTTATGTGAACTCTCTGAAGTCTTTGTGTTGGCAACTAAATAAGAAATTTTAGGAAATACATAGGCAGGACAAACAGAACATCAGCCAATTGGATCAGGCTGAGCCTGCGATTTCCGCTGTGACACGGCTGCCTAAGAACAATCGTAAAAGCTGGCGTCTGCTCCTTGGGTGCCAGGTGTGTCCAAGGCTTGCGTGCAGCACCTCCCATGGGTCACTCTCGGGTTTCCTTGTGGGAGCCTGTAAGGAGGGAGCTGTTCTGTGACCTGCTGCTTGGAGGAGGATGCAGGCCCAGGTTACCTGCTTATTCTCTTTCACACGTGCTCCCTCGAAAGCTTCCAGGCCTGTGGGGGACCCTGGAACTAAGGCCCTTCAGTCCCCAACCCCCAACACGGGGTGCTACACAGATCCCCCTCCTTCAGTGCCTTCCTGAGGCCGTGTGTACCCACCAGCGATTCCAGGCCCCTGTCCTGCTCGGTCCAGCAAGAACCTGCAGGCTGCCTGGGCAACAAGTCCTCTGTGGTGGGGAGGGTGGAGGCCTCTGAGGCCAGGCAGGCGTTTCCCAAGGTGGATGGCTGGTCACACAAGCACCCTAGGGAACGGTGACTCCCTGGAAGGTCACTGTCTGCCTTCACCAGTTTTTGCTGCTTCAACCAAATGCCAGTCTGGGTACTGTAAAAACAGTGAACATTTATTTCTCATGGTTCTGAAGCCTGGGAAGTCCAAGATCCAGGCACTGGCATTCAGTGTCTGCTGACGGCCCTCTTCCTCTCATTGGCGAAGGGACGAAAGGGATAGAAGGGGCAGCCAGCTCCCTCATACACATCTTTTTTTTTTCTTTTTTTCTTTTCTTTTTTTGAGATACAGTCCTGCTCTGTCGCCCAGGCTGGAGTGCAGTGGTGCAATCATGGCTCACTGCAGCCTCTCACCTCAACCTCCCCAGTAGCTGGGACTACAGGCATGCGCCACCACGCCCAGCTAATTTTTGGTAGAGATGGGGTTTCACCTTGTTACCCAAACTAGTCTCAAACTCCTGGGCTCAAGCAATCCTCCTGCCTTGGCCTCCCAAAGCCACCACACCTGGCCAACCTCAAGCACTTTTATAAGGGCCCTAATTACCTTCCAAAGGCCCCACCTCCTAATGCAAGCACATTAGGGATAAAATTTCAGCATTCAACAGCACCAGCCCCAGCCTCAGTGCCTCCCCCACCACAGGCATGGTTGGCCAAACATACCCCTGCACGGGGAACTTCACCAGCAATTCACACGACCTCCTCTCCCTCAGAGCCGTCCACATCACCTCCCCTGACACCAGCCTCACACTGACCTCCTGCAGTGGTGCAATCATGGCTCACCACAACCTCAGCCTCCTGGACTCTAGCGATCCTCCCACCTCTGCCTCCCGAGTAGCTGGGACTACAGGCATGCACCTCCACACCCAGCTAATGTTTGTAGTTTTTGTAGGGAAGGGGTTTGGCCATGTTGCCCAGGCTGATCTCGAACTCCTAGACTTAAGCAATTGATTAGCCAGCTTCGGCCTCCCAAAGTGCTGGGACTACTAGGCGTGAGCAGCCACCGCACCCAGCCTGTGTAGGGTAATTTTACCAGCAGCTATAACCACTGACCCACCCAGCCGGCTGCTCTTCCTGATCACAGGCCTCTCTGCTGGCCACCTGCTCACTGGGAGACCTCCTCCTCTGCTGTAACACGAAATCCACTCTCAACATACAAGACAACATGCTACGGTGTCTATCATGGAAGTGGAGCTCAAGCCTGCCGGCTAATAGCGCAGCACTGGGCACAAGTGGCAAGTCTATCTTTCTAGAAACTGTCCTCCCCAGCTTCTGAAACTGTCCTTACCCTCTTCTGCATGCCCCTGGCCAGCAGGAGAGCAGAGGACAAAGAGGACTGCATGATGCCCATGGCCAGCCCTGAGGGGCACAGATCATGCTTGCACATTTGCTGTCCAGATCCCAGTCAGTGGCTGTGATGGTTAATATTGACTGTCAACTTGATTGGATTGAAGGTTATAAAGTATTGTTCCTGGGTGTGTCTGTGAGGGTGTTGCCAAAGGAGATTAACATTTGAGTCAGAGGACTGGGAGAGGCAGACCCATCCTCAGTCTAGGTAGGCACCATCTAACCTGCTGCCAGCTCAGCTAGAATAAAAGCAGACAGAAGAGCACGGAAGGACTACACTTGCTGAGTCTTCTGGCTTTCATCTTTCTCCTCTGCTGGATGCTTCCTGCCCTCAAATGTCAGACTCCAAGTTCTTCAGCTTTTGGACTCTTGGACCTATGCCAGTGGCTTGCCAGGGGTCTTGGGCCTCTGGCCACAGACTGAAGGCTGCACTGTTGGCTTCCCTATTTTTGAGGTTTTGGGACTTGGTCTGGCTAGAAATGGAAGTGAGCGGAAGGTGGAAGTTCTGTCCTGGCTCAGCTCAGCCCATGCTGGGAGGGTGACTGGTGGCATGGAAAGCTCGCTGGGACTCAGCAGCACCTGGGCCTCTAATTGCCAGCTTTCTAACCGGCTCTGGGGCTGCAGTTCTCATTTTCAATCCTTCTGGATAATAACCAGTGAGGACCTCTACTCCAGGTTTTAAGAAATGTCTCAAGATCTTGGGAAAGTGTTACTTTCTTGGATGGATCTCTAAAACAGTGGATCAAATTCAGACAGGAAAGCTATACGGTATTACTTCCTTCATTAATTTTTTGTTGTTGTTGTTTTAAGATGGAGTCTCACTCTGTGCCCCAGGCTGGAGTGCAGTGGCGCGATCTCTGCTCACTGCAACCTCTGCCTCCCAGGTTCACGCCATTCTCCGGCCTCAGCCTCCCGAGTAGCTGGGACTACAGGCACCCGCCACCATGCCTGGCTAATTTTTTGTATTTTTAGTAGAGACGAGGTTTCACCATGTTAGCCAGGATGGTCTCAATCTCCTGACCTCATGATCCACCCGCCTCGGCCTCCCAAAGTGCTGGGATTACAGGCGTGAGGCTCCACACCCGGCCACTTCCTTCATTAATATTTAATTGCAAGGCCGGACACAGTGGCTCGCGCCTGTAATCCCAGCATTTTGGGAGGCAAAGGCAGGTGGATCACCTGAAGTCAGGAGTTTGAGACCAACCTGGCCAACCTGGCGAAACCTCGTCTCTATTAAAAATACAAAAATTAGCCAGCGTGGTGGCACACACCTGTAATCTCAGCTACTTGGGAGGCTGAGGCAGGAGAATTGCTTGAACCTGGGAGGTGGAGGTTGCAGTGAGCCAAGATCACGCCATTTCACTGTCACCCAGGCCAATCTCGGCTCACTGAGGTCTCCGCCTCCTGAGTTCAAGTGATTCTTCTGCCCCCTGAGTAGCTGGGATTACAGGCATGCACCACCTTGCCCAGCTAATTTTTGGATGTTTTTAGTAGAGATGGGGTTTTGCCATATTGGCGAGGCTGGTCTTGAACTCCTGACCTCAAGTGATCCACCTGCATTTGTCTCCCAAAGTGCTGGGATTACAGGTGTGAGCCACCACACCCGGCCCATGCCATGTATGTTTTACCACAATACATAGCAATAATTTTTTTTTTTAAGTAATAGAGCAATCTCGGTAAGCACCTTTAGCCAAAGACAGTCACTATTAACACATGGTTAGTCTAAGCATCCCAGCTTTTCTCTTTTCTACCTCTGGAAAAGATACATTCTTAGAAAGTAAACACACCAGCGTTAAGGCATGGAGAGAACAGTAGGGCTCGCCATTGCAGTATTTCCTTCTGGTGTCCTTCTCTGAACAGTTGTATGTAGTTGAGATCACAATCACACAAATTATCTAGCCCAAATTTTTCTCTTCTTTAAATAATGGAAATAGCTTTATTGATTTTCCTGACTATATATTATTCATGATCATAACCAAAAATTTTTCTCTAAAACTACAAAGAAAATTGGGAGCCTTTTGTAGTTTATAAGTGTGATAATTGGCTTTTCTCGTTCTTGTGTGTGTGAGAAGTGCTTCTCTCAAACCTTGTTATGATGTCAGCACATTACCTACTAGACATGAAAAATAATAATAAAAGGCCTGAAATCCAGCACCCTCCAGAGAGATATTTCTTCCTAACTTTGACTGAATATCCTTCCAGGCTTTCTCCCCAAAATGTGTGTGTATGTATACATATGTGGGTGGGTACGTGTGTGTATACACACCCACATATTTAAATATATATTTAAGATTGTTTTATTTATGAGAGTAATTGAGAATATATTTTCATGGTTCATCTGTTTTTACTTGGTCAATTTTTTTTTTTTTTTTTTGAGACAGAGTCTCACTCTGTCTCCCAGGCTGAGATGCAGTGGTGCGATCTCAGCTCACTGCAACCTCGACCTTCTGGGCTCAAGCTAACCTCCTGCCTCAGCCTCCTGAGAAGCTGGGACTACAGGAGCATGCTACCATACCCAGCTAATATATTTTTGTAGAGACAAGATTTTGCCGTGTTGGCTAGGCTGGTCTCAGACTCCTGAGCTCAAGTGATCCGCCTGCCTTGGCTTCCCAAAGTGCTGTGATTAGAAGCGTGAGCCACCGTGCCTGGCCTACTTAGTCATTTTTAATTTTATTGTATTCATTTTATTTTTATTAATTCACCTCTTATTGAGTAACATTTAGGTTTGGGTGGGAAATTGCAATGATAAACAGCTATTCAGTTTTTTTCACTTACTGGCATTTTCCAATCAATATTAGAATTCCAATCACTACTTCAATCAAATCCTTCATGAAGATCATTTCTATGCCACTCCTTTTCTGGGATATCTAGGTTGTTTCCAAGTCCCCCTTACCCCCACAAATGGCATTATGTCTTAGTCTGTTTATGTCTCTATAAAGGAATACCCGAGACAGGGTAATTTATAAAGAAAAGAGGTTTATTTGGCTCATGGTTCTGCAGGCTGTTCAGGAAGCCTGGCGCCAGCACCTGCTCCTAGTGAGACCTCAGGGAAGCTTTCACTCATGGTGGAGGTGAAGGGGGGCTGGTGGGTCACACAGTGAGAGAGGAGCAGGAAAGAGGGGAGAGAGGTGCCAGGCTCTTTTTGAAAATCAGGTCTCTTGGGAACTAACGTAGTGAGAATTCACTCGTTATCTCATTGGTGTGAGGACTGCACCAAGTCATGAGGGGTGCACTCCCATGACCCACCTCCCACCAGGCCTCACCTCCAACATTGGGGAATCACATTTTAACATGAGATTTGGAGGGGTCAAATAGCAAAACAGGCCAGGTGCAGTGGCTCACGCCTGTAATCCCAACACTTTGGGAGGCCGAGGTGGGCGGATGACCTGAGGTCAGGAGTTTGAGACCAGCCTGGCCTGGTCAACATGGTGAAACCCTATCTCTCCTAAAAATACAAAAATTAGCCGGGCATGGTGGTGGGCGCCTGTAATCTCAGCTACCTGGGAGGCTGAGGCAGGAGAATCGCTTGAACGTGGGAGGCAGAGGTTGCAGTGAGCTAAGATCACGCCATGCCATCACACTCCAGCCTGGGTGACAAGAGTGAAATTCCATCTCAAAAAAAATAAAGCAAACCATAGCACATTATATTTGAATTCTTTGTACATAAAACTTTTTCCACATCTAGACGTGTTTTCTTGGGACAGAATCCCCAAAGTTGATTTGGGAAAAAGTAAAGTTCAGCCAGGTGCAGTGGCTCACGCCTGTAATCCCAACACTTTGGGAGGCCAAGGTGGGTGGATCACTTGAGGCCAGGAGATAGAAACCAGCCTGGCCAACATGGCATAACTCTGTCTCTACTAAACATACAAAAAACCAGCTGGGCGTGGTGGCACACACCTGTAATCCCAGCTACTCGGGAGGCTGAGGCACGAGGCAGAGGGAGGTTGCAGTGAGTCAAGATTGCACCATTGCACTCCAGCCTGAACGACAGAGTGAGACCCTGTCTCAAAAAAAAAAAATAAATAAAATAAAGTAAGTTCATTTGGAGGGTCAAAGTTCAGATGCATTTTGTTTTGTTTGTTTGTTTGTTTTTCTGAGACAGAGTTTTGCTCTATTGCCCAGGCTGGAGTGCAGTGGAGCAATCTCGGTTCACTGCAACCTCTGCCTCGCAAGTTCAAGTGATTCTCTTGCCTCAGCCTCCTCAGTAGCTGGGACTACAGGTATGCGCCACCACACCCAGATAATTTTTGTATTTTTAGTAGAGATGGGGTTTCACCCCACGTCAGCCTCCCAAAGTGCTGGGATTACAGGTGTGACCCACCATGCTTGGCCCCGGATGCATTTTCTTTTCTTTTGTTTTTTTGAGATGGAGTCAGTCTTGCTCTGTTGCCCAGGCTGGAGTGCAGTGGCATGATCTCGGCTCACTGCAACCTCTGCCTCCCAGGTTCAAGCGATTCTCCTGCCTCAGCCTCCTGAGTAGCTGGGTTTACAGGCACTTGCCACCATGCCTGGCTGATTTTTGTATTTTTGGTAGAGACAGGGTTTCACCATGTTGGCCAGGCTGGTCTCGAACTCCTGACGTTGGGTGATCCAGCTGCCTTGGTCTCCCAAAGTGGTGGATTACAGGTATAAGCCACCTCATCCAGCCCCCAGATGCATTTTCAATAGCAAGAATTTTCCCTCTTCCCTCTCATTCCTCTCCCCACCCCACTTAAAATAAAGTTGGCCCTAAAACGCTGGATGAAGAAAGGAAAAAAGTCAGCAGGGCATAAATCATCATTACAAATACTCTGGAGTGCAAAGGATTGACCCCATGTCTGAATGTCCCCTGGAAAGTAAACATTGGCGTCCGTGTATTAGTCAGGGTTCTGTAAGAAACGACCAATAGGAAGTGTGTACAGAGAGAGAGTTTAAGGAATTGGTTCACATGATGATGAATGTTGGCAAGTCAAAAACCTGCATGCTGGACCGGCAGTCTGGAGACCTGGGGACACAGAATCACAGGTCAAGTCCAAAGCGTGTTGCTGCAGATCCTCTCTTACTCAGGGGAGGTCAGTCTTTTTGTTCTTTTCAGGCCTTCCACTGACGGGATAAGGCCCACCCAATTACAGAGGGCAATGTGCTTTTCTCAAAGTCCAATGTTCAAATGCTAAGCTCATCCAAAACACCCTCACAGAAACACCCAGAATGATATTTGACCACATATCTCAATACCAGGGCCCAGCAAAGTTGGCACATAAAATAACCATCACAGTCTGTAATGTTTGTTTGCTGAATCATATACTTGGCAGGGCCAGGCACAGTGGCTCACTCACGTAATTCCAGCTCTTTGGGAGGCTTGAGGTCGGGAGTTCAAGACCAGCCTGGCCAAGAGGGTGAAACTCTATCTCTACTAAAAATACAAAAATTAGCTGGGTGTGGTGGCACATACCTGTGGTCGCAGCTACTTGGGAGGCTGAGATAGGAGAATCACTTGAACCCAGGAGGCAGAGGTTGCAGTAAGCCAAGATCACACCACTGTACTCCAGCTTTGGTGAAAGAGCAAGACTCTGTCTCAAAAAAAAAAAAAATTAATAATAATAATAATATACTTGGCAGTACTAATTACAGTGGAAACACCTATTTGGTAAGCACCAGCCATTTGTTTCACATATGTCATTATTATATATGCATTACATATAATTTCTTTTTTTTTCTTTTTCTTTTGAGACAAGTTCCTACTCTGTTGCCCAGGCTGGAGTGCAGTGCCACAATCACGGTTCACTGCAGCCTCTACCTCTCCTACTCAAGCAATCCTCCCACCTCAGCCTCCTGAGTAGCTGGAACCACAGGCACGTGCCACCATGCCCAGCTAAATTTTTTTTTGGTAGAGATGGGATCTCGCAGTGTTGCCCAGGCTGGTCTTGAACTCCTGGGCTCAAGCAACCCTCCCTCCTCAGTCTCCCAAAGTGCTGGGATTACAGGCATGAGCCACCGCACTCAGCAATATATATCATTTCTAATCTTCAGAAAACCCTGCAAGATAAGAAGAATTATCCTCATTTTTTCAAATGAGAAAACTTTTGAAGAAAGTAGAGGAAGAAAGGCTCCAAAGGCAACACAGCTGCATTTGAGGGAGATGGAACTGAAAGGCTTCTTTAGTTAACCCAAAGCACCAGGTCTTTTCTGGCCACCCCTGCAAGCTGGGCAGGGGTCACTCAATGTGGCAAGGATTGCTTACTTGGTCTCTGAATTGCCCTCCCCTTCTTCCATGGGAATGGAATTTTAGCCAGGCACAGGGCCGTGCAGAATACAGACATTTCCCAGATGCCCTGAGTGAGCTGCGCCTACGTGACCAAGTCCTAGCCAAGGGGATGCAGGCAGGTGCTTCGGGCCGTGCCCTTAAGGAAAGGGGCGACTGGTCCTCCCTTTCCCCTTCCTGTGGAGTGGGTGTGGGGAAAAGAAAGAGAGATCAGACTGTTACTGTGTCTATATGGAAAGAAGTAGACAAAAGAGATTCCATTTTGTTCTGTATTTGAGATGCTGTTATCTGTGACCCTACCCCCAACCTTGTCCTTGCAAGAGACATATGCTGTGGTGACTCAAGGTTTAACGGATTTTGGGCTGTGCAGGGTGTGCTTTGTTAAACAAGTGCCTGAAGGCAGTATGCTTGTGAAAAGTCATCACCATTCTCTTAATCTCAAGTACCCAGGGACACGTACACTGCCAAAGGTCGCAGGGACCTCTGCCTAGGAAAGCTAGGCATTGTCCAAGGTTTCTCCCCATGTGATAGTCTGAAATATGGCCTCGTGGGAAGGCAAAGACCTAATCGTCCCCCAGCCTGACACCCGTGAAAGGTCTGTGCTGAGGAGGACTAGCACAAGAGGAAAGAAGGCCTCTTGGCAGTTGAGATAGAGAAAAGCATCTGTCTCCTGCCCGTCCCTGGGCAATGGAACATCTCGGTGTAAAACCGGATTGTATGTTCTGTTTACTGAGAAAGGAGAAAACCACCTTAGGGTGAAAGGTGGGACTTGCTAGCGGCAGTGCTGCTCTTTATGCACTAAAAAGGTTTATGGAGATGTTTGCATATGGATATCAAGGCACAGCACTTTTCCTTAAACTTATGTCACAGAGATCTTTATTCACATGTCTTACTGCTGACCTTCTCCTTAGGATGATCCTATTATCCCATCACTTCCCTTTTTCTAAGATGGTAAAGATAATGATCAACAAATACTGAGGGAACTCACAGACCGGTGCCGTCGCGGGTCCTCTGTAGGCTGAGCGCCGGTCCCCTGGGCCCACTTTTTCTTTCTCTATACTTTGTCTCTTGTCTCATTTCTTTTCTCAAGTCTCTCGTTTCACCTAACGAGAAACGCCCACAGGTGTGGAGGGGCAGGCCACCCCTTCAGTGGGAAGCAGAGACTGGAGCCAGGTGGCACCTCAGGGTGTCAGTGCAACCGCACAGATATCCTGTTCTGTTTTTGTTCAGACTTTTACAGGGATATAGATACAATTTTATGCTGCTATTTGGGGTCTTTGTATTCCTATTAATTAGAAAACAACTTTGAGGCCCGGTGCAGTGACTCACGCCTGTAATCCTAGCACTTTGAGAGGCCAAGGCCGGTGGATCCCTTGAGGTCAGGAATTCAAGACCAGCCTGGACAATAAGACAAAACCTCATCTCTACCAAAAAAATGCAAAAATTAGCCGGGCATGGTGGCGCACACCTGTAGTCCCACCTACTTAGGAGGCTGAGGCAGGAGGATCGCTTGAACCCGGAAGGCGAAGGTTGCTGAGAGCCAAGATTGCAACACTGCACTCCAGCCTGGGCAACAGAGTGAGATCCTGTCTCAAAAAAAGAGAAGAAAGAGAAAAGAGAGAAGGAAGGGAAGGGAATGGGAGGGGAGGCAACTTTGAGACTCTCGGTTTACAAAGATTCCATAATAAAAAGGGAAGGCAGGCTCTGCGGTTCACCCAGCCTGCTGGGTTTGCACCTACCTGTCAGTCAATACGACCAAGGCCAGAGCCTGGAATGAACACTCTTTACCTGATGTCCTCCATTTCAGAAAAGCTCCATGGACCTCCATCATAACCTGAAGAATCATTCCTTCCATTGAGTTTAGAAAGTTGAATTGGCCAGGCACGGTGGCTCACGCCTGTAATCCCAGCACTTTGGGAGGCCGCGGCAGTAGGATCACGAGGTCAGGAGATCGAAACCAGCCTGGCCAACATGGTGAAACCCCGTCTCTACTAAAAATACAAAAATTGCCGGGCGCGGTGGCTCAAGCCTGTAATCCCAGCACTTTGGGAGGCCGAGACGGGCGGATCACAAGGTCAGGAGATCGAGACCATCCTGGCTAACACGGTGAAACCCCGTCTCTACTGAAAATACAAAAAACTAGCCGGGCGAGGTGGCGGGCGTCTGTATTCCCAGCTACTCGGGAGGCTGAGGCAGGAGAATGGCGTAAACCCGGGAGGCGGAGCTTGCAGTGAGCTGAGATCCGGCCACTGCACTCCAGCCCCGGCGACAGAGCAAAACTCCGTCTCAAAAAAAAAAAAAAAAAAAAAAA
>NC_045435.1:45003998-45015827 GCF_002776525.5 Piliocolobus tephrosceles
CTGGGGTCTGGGCAGTCCTGTGGTTTGGGCAGAGGCCTCAGAGGGCCCTAGGGACAGACTGACCCTGGTCTGAGCCTCTGAGGAGTGTGGGGGTGACTGGGCTCAGACAGGCCTTGTTATGGGTTTGTCTTCCAAGGGGCACATGTGCACTCAGGTGCTTCCTGGCATTCAGAAGAGAATGGGGAATTCAGACATCAGGCCTTCCTTCTCCCTGGGAAGGATGGCAGTTGCCTGGAGCCAGGCCTGTCTTGAAAGCCAGAGCTCTGGGCCTTCCTCCTCCAGTCCCGTTTCAGGCCTTCAGTGCAGAAAGCACTCCCCTCCTGGGGTCTCTTCAGGGTTCCCCGGGATGCAAATGGGACAGGGAATCAGATCCCACATTTGAGGAAACCAAGGCCCAGAGAGGGGAAATGACCTGCCCAGTGCCACAGGTCAGGGCGCACCTGGGTTTCAATGGCAGACTGCTCTGAGCCCCATCATGTCAGTTTGTCTCAGAGTCAGGCTTGGCAAGGGGGTGCAGCACTGCCAGGCCCCCCTCTTCTTCCTCAGGGTGACCAACCAGCAGCCCTGCTGTTTGAGAGTCCCTTTCAACAGAGAACCCCTTATTTGAGTGACCAGGAATAGACCCCTGATTATACTGGTGGGCGGGCTATGGATTTCACGGGCTTCCCGGTGCCAGAGACCTGCTTCAGGCACTTACCTAACCTGAGCATCTACTGTGTGCCTGGTAACATCTCTGCATTGGTTACATCACAGGAGTGTTCTTAGGTCCTAATTCAGAATAACAGGTCAGAGCCCCCCAACCCCCAGGCATAGGCCCTAAGCCCCTGGACACTGGGTTTTGTGTCTGAGACGGGGTGGGAACACTTCTCTGTAGGAAATGTCTTCAGCCCAGGATCCAGGGGTGGGGGGAACCTCGACCATGGGGTGGTTGTTCCTGCCATCGTGGGATCAATATGGCTACAAGGCCCGGGTAAGGGACTCCTCATAGTGACGCTTCCCTCATGGGGAGGTCAGGGTGAGGGTGCCCTGCCAATCTTCAAAGAGCCCTCTCCAACACAAACCCAATGGGAGGAACCTGGGGTGTCCCTGGCAGAGAAGGGAACCAGCCCAAACTTCCTCTGCCCCTCAGGCACCGACTGTTTCTTGCTCAGGCGGTCCCCTAGGGGTTTAGGGACAGAGGGAAGGTCTCGCAGGGCTCTGGGCAGCAGACTGGCAAGGGGCAGCATGTCTGCCACCCTGGGCCTGGAGACTAGTTGAGGCACATGGCCACCTGGGCCGCCTCTGGGCTCAAAGATGAGAGAACCAGTCCTGGGTGCAGTGGCTTGTTATAGAAATCTGTTTAATGGTTTAGGAATGTGTACACTGGCTCTGCCAAGTTTCCATAAAGGCAACTTTTCCATGTTTTAAAAAATAGATTTGGTATAAAGATTTATATATTCATAAATAGGTGACATGAAAAATTACCAAATGCAAATAGAATACTTGGGCTGCCTGAAGCCCTGTTCACTCCAAGTCCAGGCCCTGCAGAGGTCAGAGGGTCCCTGCTGGAGGAGGCCCCAAGTCCAACAGCCTCTTAGGGAAGATAAACTGAATGTAATGCCTATTAGGAACCGTCCAGCTCCTTAAGCCAGCATCACACTGGCCCCACCCAGGGCTCAGCCTACCTTCCTCTGCTTCCCCCACAGTCACCCCCACCCTTGCCCCCTCCCCTGTACTCCGGCCCCTGACCCCACCTGCTCCCACTCTGGCAATTTATCAACAAAGGAAGAGACGACACTGTTCTCCCGCCCCAGAGCCTGGGCTGCTGGGAGAGCTTAGCCTGCCAAGGGGAGGAAACAAGCCGGTTTGTTTTGTCTCACACACTTCCCCATCTTCTCTCCCAGCTGTTTTAAAGACCTGAAGGGCAGTGGGGCCCCCTCCCGGTGGGATACAGCGGGGCAGGAGCCCCTGCAACCCCAGGTACAGGCCCTGAGCCCCTGACCAGCTTTTGTGCCTGAGAGAGGGTGGGAACGCTTCTAGGTAGGAAATGGCTTTAAGCCCAGAACCCAGGGGTAGGGGAACCTCGACTATGGGGTGGGTTGCTGCTGCCAGGGGGTACTAGGGGCAAGGCCCCAGGGTGGAGCCAGTTCTAGGAGCTGTGTCCAGCTAGGCCATCTGTGACCCCAAATGGCATGAATAAAAGGGCAGGTTGGTAAGAGCCAGGGGAGGGCATGGGGCAGGGAGACCAGGTTGGCCCAGACAGGACAGAGATGCTCCAGGGACAGGATGCTCGAGTGAAGCCAGGCAGAGCTGTGGGGCCTTTGAAACATCCTGAGGGCCCAGGCCTGCCACGGGGTGACCTGGGCAGAGAAGCCCAGAGGACAGCAAGGTGCCCAAATGAGAGGTCAGGGCTTCTGGGGTGGAGGGACAGGGGGCACAGTGGCAGCAGGGGAAGGAATGTGGAGTCCCAGGTGAGCCTGCCTTTCCAGGCCAAGCCCTTGGAGTGAGGCTGCTCCTGCCTGGGGGGCGAGAAATGGAGGTGGCTCACAGTCCCAAGGTGACAAATGAACCCATCACCGGCCAGCTACCATCCCTGTGAAGGAGCCAGGGTGGAGGGCCCTGTCCATGTCCTCCCTCCCCGCCTCCCTAAGCCCTGAGGAAGGTAACAGCCCCACCTGTGAGGCCGCGGCCTGGAAGCAGAGTCGGAGAGCTGGGCTTTTCAGAGGTGGGCAATGGGTGGTGGTGGGCAGTACCAGTAACTATGCTCGGGTGGCTGGGACTTGCCCTGGAACTGAGGCTGAAATTCAGACAGGGAGTCCCAGGCCTTTGCTCCCAAGACCCCATGCATGCTCCCTGTTCCCCCAAAACCAGAGGGGCTCTGCAAGGACAGACTTCATGGGACTTCTCTTCCAGTGTGGGCCTGTGGTAAAAGACCAGCTCAGCCCCTCCTGACCATGTGACCCCAGAAACATCCGCCCTAGCAGAAAGGTTGTGGGGCTGGAGGAAGGCACTGCCCACGATACATCTAGTCCCAGTGGGGTCTGAGGGCACCCCTCAGTGCCAGGAACTGTCTGCCCTGCAAGCAGAGCCCAGGCACTGCAGTGGAGGTGCAGTGGCAGAGCCCAGACCCCACTCAGCTCCACTCTCGCCCCTGCCACAAGCAAAGCTGCTGAGGAAGAAAGCCAGGCAGCCTCGCCTCTGGTGTCCCCCAATCTGATGTACCCAGACTCCCCTCGGTGCAGGTGCCAGCCCCCCAGCTCCTGGCAGCCTTCCTCCCTTGCAGAACCAGGCTCAGCATTCCACAGGTAGCCTCCCTGCCCAAAAGGAAGCCTGGCAGGTGAGATGCTGGCTCCACCACCACCATCAAGCCCTTGCTTGTCTCAGTCTCAGCGGGGGAACCCGTCCGGGTCCCAACCCTGCCTCTTGGGTCACCGTGGCACTGCTGTAAGGCCTACTCTTGCCCTCAGCCAGGCCTGCTGGGAAAGTGTTTAGTGCAGAGGGCAGGGAAGCATGGGGGAGGCCTCTCACTGGCCCAGGGACTACCCTGAGCCCTGCTTGGCCTGGCCTGGGAGCTAGATCACACCCCGACGCAGCCCTGCTCGTGGGTCCAAGAGCTGCTTATTTCTGGGGGCACCCATGCTGAGGAGGCTGTGAGGCAGAGCTGGGCTGACACAGACGGACTGGGATTGGCTAGGGAAGATCACCTGGCCCCTCCAGTCCTAGCCCTGGCTCTCTTGTCAATGTGATACCTCTGAGCCACAGAGGACAATGCTGCTTCCCAGATCCCCCCACCCCACTTTTGCCTTCTAACCTTGGCGCCCAGCTCAGGATGAGGCAGTTAAGGGCCCAGGGAATAAAATGGGCCAGGATAAGGACCGCTAGCCCCTCTCCTTTCTTGTCTGGGAGACTCGATTCTATAAACTAGACTGGGACCTACGCTCAGCTGGCAGGATTTCTGCTTGTGGGGTAAGGCTGGGTGCCTTGCGGTACCCTCTCATCCCTGAGCCTCAAGGATGCAAGCATGCAAGCTTCTACTTGGACCTTAAATGTCCACTTTCCCATCTCATTCCCCCACCCGCCAAACTTTTGAGCGCTGGCACTGAAGGATTCGCTAATTTTGCAACCTGAGTGGCAAAACACTGGGCCCCGAGCCAGCAGACAGTCCCCACCTAGCTGTGGGCCGTAACCCCATGCTGTGCCGATGAAAATGAGAAGCTACACGGAAAGCCAGAAAACCCAGGGGTCCTGATGAGGTCCTGATGAGGCAGTGAGCCAGGCCCCAGGGAGATGTCTGTGAGTGCTGCAGGGGCAGTGAAGGCAGGAAGCAGGTTCCCCACCTGGAAGGGGCTGGGGCTTCCCTGGAGTTGTGCTCAGGTACTGAGTCTGTGGGTCTCATGGCTCTTGCTCTACTGCTCTGCGCAGAGCCCCAGAATGACCAGGAAGAACCCAGGGCACTGGGCACATCCCTGGAAAGCAGCAACCTGCTGCCACAGGTTAAGCAAACCCATGAGAGGAAACGGTCAGAGCCACCAGGCGTGGGACAGGGAGGACCACCAGCCCCTCCTACTGTGGCCCACACCGACGGGTTCAGGCCAGTCCTGGAATGTGAAGATTGTGGAGGGCCAGCTGCTGGCTGGCAGGGTGGCCCGTGAGGGTATCCTGCTTCCCCTTCCTCAAGGAGAGCCTCCATCCCGCAGCCAGGCCACAGGATGCGGAGCTCCAGAGCTTCACCCGGCTGCTCTAGTTGCCGGTGCCCAGGAGGGCTGGCTCTGGAGGGCTGGGCTTGGCAGGCCGGGGAGAGCAAGGAGGTGGGGAGCCCCCAGCCTGTCGGCCCGGCCCCCGGTCAGCACCCGCAGCCCCAGCCTTCTCCAATGTCCTTGCTGTTCAGCTGGATGTGGTCGGGGCTCTTCTCGCTGAACAGCGGGCCCCCATGCCGCATGATGAGCTCCGTGGCCACCCTCAGGAAGGCCTCCTCCACGTTGCTCGAGTCCTTGGCAGACGTCTCAATGGCACACAGGATGTCATAGTGCTCAGCCAGGCTCTGTGCCTCGGCCAGGGAGACCTCCCGAAGCTCGCTGAGGTCTGACTTGTTCCCTGCAGAGGAAAGCCAGGGGCAGCATGAGGCCATGGGGGCTGGGCAAGCCCAGTCCCACCTGGGAGGGCCATGCTGGCAGCCCCACGCCACTCCCCTCCACTACTACAAATGGACACCCTGGCATGGTCATCTACCTTTCTTTAAAAAACCTTTTTTAGGCCGGGTGCAGTGGCTCACGCCTATAATCCCAACACTTTGGGAAGCTAAGGCAGGGGGATTGCTTGAGCCCAGGAATTCAAGACCAGCCTGGGCAACACAGTGAGACCCCATCTCAATTTACCCAGCTCCTCCTAGAAGGTATGAGATGACTTCATTATGTTCCAAATAAGTTGTTAAATTGTTCCTTGACCCAATTTCTAGAATAACTTTTTAGAAGTCTCTACATGGCTGACTTTTGTAATGTAGTTATAAGGAAGACAAAAAAAAAAAAGAGTCTGGGCCAGGGGCAGTGGCTCACGCCTGTGATCCCAGCATTTGGGAAGGCCGAGGTGGGTGGATCACCTGAGGTTGGAAGTTCAAGACCAGTCTGGCCAACAAGATGAAACCCCTTCTCTACTTAAAAAAAATAGAAAAAATTAGCCAGGCATGGTGGCGACGGCCTGTAATCCCAGCTACTCGGGTGCCTGAGGCAGGGGAATCACTTGAACTGGGCAGATGGAGGTTGCAGTGAGCCGAGATTGTGCCACTGTACTCCAGCCTGGGCAATAAGAGCAAAACTCCGTCTCAAAAGAAAAAAGGAGTCTGTAAAGATCTAAAATTTCCTTGGCAACCTTAATTGATATAGCAACCAATTTCAAAGTGTGAAACTTATTTGGATCCTAATCTCAACAAACTGGAAAAAATAAAACGCATATTTTATGAGCAATTATCAATCTGAATACAGACTGGCTATTTGATATTATTAAGGAAATGTCAGTATTTTTAGACGAGAAAATAATATTGTTGGTTTTTTTTAAGTGTTTACATATTTTGTAGGTTCATGCTGGAATACTGCCAGGTGAAATGGTTTGATGTGAATTTGTCTCAATACGAGGGAGGGGAGGTGACATTGTATAGATGAGACGAGGTTGGACTTGAGTTGCTAATTGCTGAAGCAGGGTAATGGGTACCTGGGGTCTCATTATTATTCTATTCTAAGCCAGATATAGTGGCTGACACCTGTAATTCCAACTACTTGGAGGTTGAGACAGGAGGACTGCTTGAGGCCAGGAGTTCAAGATCAGCCTGGGCAACATAGCAGGACTAAAAATATATGTATGTATAAATAAATACAAAAAATACTATTTTCGTAGCTGTATAAAATGTTCTATAGGCCAGGCATGGCGGCTCATGCCTGTAATCCCAGCACTTTGGAAGGCCGAGGTGGGCGGATCACGAGGTCAGGAGATCAAGACCATCCTGGTCAACATGGTGAAACCCCATCTCTACTAAAAATACAAAATTTCCATGCCAGGCAGGAATGTTTTTCAGAAATGTCCTGGATAAAAGGGAATTGGTAGCCAGGTGTGGTGGTGCGTGCCTACAGTCCCAGCTACTCAGGAGGCTGAGGCAGGAGAATTGCTTGAACCGGGGAGGTGGAAGTTGCAGTGAGCCAAGATCATGCCACTGCACTCCAGCCTGGCATCAGAGCGAGACTCCATCCCCCACCCCTGGCAAAAAAAAAAAAAAAGGCAGGAAAATGGTTAGGCCAGGTGGGGAAAACTCTGTTCCTGCCAAGCGCTCCATGTCCCAGTCTATGGAAGGCAGGCCACATGGAACCAGGCACCACCCTCTTCCCAGCTAGAGTCAGGTCCAGGCCCTGTCTGTACATCTGAGTCAGAAGAATCAACCTGTTGGACCAGCTACTTGGGAGGCTGAAGCAGGAGAACCGCTTGAACCGGGGAGACAGAGGTTGCAGTGGCTTTGCGGAGGTTGCAGTGGCTTTGCAGATCTTGCAGAACCAAGATCACACCACAGCACTCCACCTGGGTCACTGAGTGAGATTCTATCTCAAAAAAAAAGAATCAACCTGTTGGGGTAAGGACCCCAGGGATAACATAAAAGCTAAAGAGCTTCTCCAGTCCAGGTCTGGGAAGGTTATATAGAAGGAAAACAAAGGTAAACAGCATCCTTCACAGCAGTAGTTCTCAAAGTGGGGTCCTTGGACCAGCAAGGTGGGTGTCACCTGGGAATTTGTTAGAAATACACATTCATGGGCCTCAACCAGCCCGCCTAGATCAGATGCTCTGGAGGTGAGGCCCTGAAGCTGCACTTGAAGAAGCCTTCTGTGGGATTCTGAGGCACAGAAGCCATCAGGTGTCCCTGCTCTGTGTGTGGCACAACACAGAAAGTCAGAAGCTTGAGGTCAGCAGAAGCAAACTCAAAGCCTACATGTGTATGCTCACAGCGGACCCAGATAAATCACTCCACTTTTCTGAGCCTCGCCCCAGGCCCTGTCAAATAAGGAGAAGCCAGAGTACAAGAGCTAAACCTTGACACACGTGAAGAACTGCAGGGCAAACTTCAGCTCCCTTTCTTCTTTCCTCTCATTCCAATGTTGAATATAACTTTCTATCTTTTTTTTTTTTTTTTTTTTTTTTTTTGAGACAGAGTCTCGCTCTGTTGCCCAGACTGGAGTGCAGTGGCGCTATCTCGGCTCACTGCAAGCTCCGCCTCCCAGGTTCACGCCATTCTCCTGCCTCAGCCTCCCCAGCAGCTGGGACTACAGGTGTCCGCTGCCACGCCTGGCTAATTTTTTAGTTGAGACAGGGTTTCACCATGTTAGTCAGGATGGTCTTGATCTCCTGCCTTCGTGATCTGCCTGCCTTGGCCTCCCAAAGTGCTGGGATTACAGGCATGAACCACCACACCCAGCCTTGAATATAACTTTCTAAGTGATTAGCGGGATCAGGATTTGCAAAACTATGGCTCAAACTCCGGCTGGGACTCCCTCTGGACTCAGGGTTACCCTGTGTTTAAAAAGCAGAGGGAGGCAGGGACAGGCAGAGTGATGGGATTTGTGGTCCCGAGGAACCCCCCACTCACCGATCAGCAGCTGTACAATGTTGGAGCCGGCGTACTTCCTCACATCCTCAATCCAGTGAGGCACTGACAGGAAGGAGCTCCTCTTGGTGATGTCGTAGGCAAGGATGGCCCCATTGGCACTGCGGTAGTAGCTCTGGGTGATGGTGCGGAACCGCTCCTGGCCAGCGGTGTCCCAGATCTGCAGCTAAAGAAATAGGTTCCTCAGTGAACCCAGTGGCACAGTCTGAACATGTGGACAGGCAGAGTGACCCCACAGACCCACACCCAGAGCTGTGGTTCCACTGGGCTAGGCGGCCTTCTGAGCCCTTAGAAAGCAACTCAGTGGCTCAACCTTGTTGGAAAACTGGGGAAGCAAAGGGAAGGTGAGCAGCCCCTGTCCTGGGTCCCCGGGGAATAGTGGAGGAAGGGGTATATTCTGAGCTGGCCCAGGTCCTTGGTGTGCCCCTCCGTGTGCCCCTCTCCCCTCAGCACTGGGCCCACTGCTGGGAACACAGAACCACCAGTGCTCAAGTGACCGGCGGCTGGAAAGCTGGCTCCAGGTGTACTGCGCGGCCAGCAGTGCACAAGGCCAGGTCCCCTCCCCTGCAAGAGCATCGTGTACCCAGCTATGTGTGAGGCTCCTCCAGCATTAGGGTTCCCTCAGGACTCTACAGCCTGGTGATGAGGGCTGTGGGAAAGGTGACTGGTGGTGGCAATGGCCAGAGTCCTCCCATGGGGCCTTTGAGTATAAGGCAGTTCCCATCACCTGACCCAGCTTGGCCAAAGCAAGGAGCTTGGGGGCTTTTTCCACCCATGTCTTCATTTAACACCTACTCTGCCCCACCTCCCACCAGACGTGGGCTGTGGAGGAGAGGTGCCCGTGGGCGGGAGGAGCTTCCCTAGCATCTTTTAGAAGCAGAGTCTGGCAGGATGGATCCCAGGCTGGGCAGGGGCAGAGATCTGTGTGGGGCTACTCCGGGCAGAGATCACCAGCCAAGGCGCATATGCCAGGGCTCTTGGTGACCAAACGCCTCAGAGACTGCCCGTGCCTTCTCTGCCCCACCAATCACAGGTTCTCGTGGCTGTCTGAAGACAGACACCCAGCTTGTGGCGTGTGCCGAGCTGCAGGTCCATCAGCCCCCTTTGCAGGCACAAACACTCGGGGTGCCTCTTTACCTAGTTCTCAAGGTATGTGAGAAAGGTCTTCCTCTCAAGGCCTGTCTGGGGTGGGGAAAGGCCACAGAGGCCCAGACAGTTCCTGAAGGCAGGGCCTCTGTCCCTGGCACTGTGGAGGTGACCACCATTTCCCCAGCCCCAACACAGAGAAGTCTGAGAGTGAAAGCTCTGGGCCACAATGTGCCAAATACGACCCCTCTTTTCTGAGTTGTCCCATTTACTCCTCAGTAAATGGCTCCAAGAAAACCAGGCCTATGTTCCATAGTTCATGCGTCTAGCAGCTCACGCATAGCAACATGGGGTGAAGTGCAAGGTTTATGTGTGCACCACACAAGTCTGGGATTCAGATAACCTCTGGTGTGGAGATAACTCGTCTCCACACATAACACGAAAGACACCAGCCAAACAGCAGCAAAAACGCAACACAGAAGAAACAACACAGAGGCAAAGTCCTCAAACAATCATCAGTGTTTCAGAAATAGGGAAAGATTCATGGAACAAGAAAAGTATACTATCGTTTTTGGCGAGGGGCATTCAGAAAGAAAAAGGAGCTCAAGTAAAAATATGATAACATACATGAAAAATGCAGGATCAGGGTTGGAAGACAAAGTTGAAGAAATCCCTCCAAAGTAGAGAAAAAATACCAAGAAATGGAAAAGAAAGAAAATAAAATTGTGAGCCAGGCACGGTGGCTCACGCCTGTAATCCCAGCACTTTGGGAGGCTGAGGCAGAAGGATCACCTGAGATCAAGAGTTCGAGACCAGCCTGGCCAACATGGTGAAACCCCATCTCTACTAAAAATAAAAAAGTTAACCGGGTGTGGTGGTGCACGCCTGTAATCCCAGCTCGGGAGGGCTGAGGCAGGAGAATTGCTTGAACCTGGGAGTCAGAGGTTCCAGTAAGCCAAGAGGGCGTCACTGCACACCAGCCTGGATGACAGAGTAAGTGGGACCGTCTCAAAAACAAAAAAGAAAATTAAGAACCAGGCTTGGAGAGCAGGATAATCAGAGTTTCAGAAAAAGAGAACAATAAAATCAAGGAGAGGAAATCAAGTATTTCAAGAAAAGTATCCAGAATTGACTGGGGCCCACCAGGCAAACACACACAATGGAGCAGGGCAGACCACACTGCATCCATGGGCGGAAATTCCAGAACAACAGGCAAGAAGAAAGATTACAAAAGACCCATGTGGCATTAGACAGCCAATGAAACAATGCCTTAAAATGAGGAGAAAAATTATTTCCAACCTAGAATTCTCTACCCAACCAACCAGTAGTCAAGAGTGAGGGTTTAATAAAGGCATTCCCAGACATACTGTCCTCGAAAAATTCACTTTCCTGCCACCCTTCCTCAGGAAGTGACTGAAAGTTCCTCTACCTAAAGAAGTCAACAAAAAATAAGAAAATGTGGGATCCAGAAAACAGAAAGTTCAACTAAAAGGGGGGCAAAGGGAGATGCCAGGATGATGGAAAGAGAGATAGATCCCAGGATAATACCTGAGCAGCAGCCTAGACATCAGCCAACCTGGAGCCGGTCAGAGGGCTCCTGGAGCAGCTTCCAACCATGGCAGCAACACTGGTGGCAGAGTAGCCCTCCCTCCACACACATCACAGGACTGGAGAAAATATATGAGGCTGTCATTTTTGAAATGTAGACAACAAGCAGCATGAGACCATAACCCCCAAAAGAGGAAAAACTCATGAAAGGCACCTCATGATCATCGTGATGCTCTACCTGGGAGTTTCCTGACCATGGGGCTAGAATCCAAGCAGAGCACAGTGGTCCCACTGAGCTAAGGAGGCAGAGATCAGGGTCTGGAGCAGATTATGTGATGAAATGAGAAGACATATGTAGGGGGAGCCCAAAAGTCTATGTGAGGTGTCCCAGTGAGCCTTGACCAGAGAGTGCCCCTTCCAGAGTTGAGAGCAGACCAGAGATAGAGGTTCAGGAGTGCCAGGGGATGCTGAAGTTCCAAGCCAGACACAGTGAAGAGGCCTCATTAGTGTCTCATCAGTGCCCCATTTATGAGCTGAGATATCAGAATGTCACTATGGGTGAGGACCATGCCTAAAGAAAGGCCTCCATAGACCTGCCCTAACCAACATAAGCCTTGGGTTTGGAGGTTGAGTTCTGCCACATTAGAGAGGCTCAGAAACACCTTAGTCTTTCCACATATCCACCCTAACAAAACATAAAAAAAAAAAAAGCCTAAACAAACAACTTCAAGGTGATCTGCCAGTAACTGAACTGACTACTAGGACAAGAATCAACACTCTTCTAAAGATGATAACAGAATCCAGAGTCTCGTTAAGTTATCAGTCATAATTCCCATATACTATTGAAAACTGCTTGGCCGGGCGCGGTGGCTCAAGCCTGTAATCCCAGCACTTTGGGAGGCCGAGACGGGCGGATCACGAGGTCAGGAGATCGAGACCATCCTGGCTAACACGGTGAAACCCCGTCTCTACTAAAAAAATACAAAAAACTAGCCGGGTGAGGTGGTGGGCGCCTGTAGTCCCAGCTACTTGGGAGGCTGAGGCAGGATAATGGCCTAAACCCGGGAGGCGGAGCTTGC
>NC_045435.1:45015927-45063403 GCF_002776525.5 Piliocolobus tephrosceles
AAAAAAAAAAGAAAACTGCTAAACATGTAAAGAAATAGGAAAATATGAACCACAGATAGGGAAAAAGCAATCTACTGACAATGATGCCAAAATGGTCCAGATATTGCATTTAGTAGGGAGACTTTAAAGCAGTGATTTTAAATACGTTCAGAAAATTACAAGGAAAGTATGTTTAAAGAATTCAAGAAAAATATAATCATAATGAGTGGACGAATAGGGGATTTAAGGAAATAAATGAAAATTATTTCTTAAAACATTAAAAAATGTTTTATTAAACTATTTATTATTATTAAAATTACTGACTGGGTGCAGTGCTGCACGCCCATAATCCCAGCAGTTTGGGAGGCCAAGGCAGGTGGATCACCTGAGGTCAGGAGTTGAAGACCAGCCTGGCCAACATGGTAAAACTCCATCTCTACTAAAAATACAAAAATTAGCTAGGCGTTGTGGTATGCTCCTATAATCCCAGCTACTTGGGAGGCTGAGGCACGAGAATCCCTTGAACCTTGGAGGCAGACGTTGCAGTGAGCCCAGATCACACTACTGCACTCCAGCCTGGACAACAGAACAAGACTGTCTCAAACAAAAATATAGATGTTAAACTTAATTTTTTTTTTTGTTTTTGAGATGGAGTCTTGCTCTGTTGCCCAGGCTGGAGTGCAGTAGCGTGGTCTTGGCCCACTGCAACCTCTGCTTCCCGGGTTCATGCCATTCTCCTGCCTCAGCCTCCCAAGTAGCTGGGACTACAGGTGTCCACCACCACGCCTGGCTAATTTTTTGTATTTTTAGTAGAGACGGGGTTTCACTGTGTTAGCCAGGGTGGTCTCGATCTCCTGACCTCGTGATCCGCCCACCTCAGCGTCCCAAAGTGCTGGGATTATAGGCATGAGCCACAGTGCTTGGCCTTAATTTTTGTTTTGAGACGGAGTTTTGCTCTGTTGCCCAGCCTGGAGTGCAATGGCACGGTCTCGGCTCACAGCCACCTCCTCCTTCTGGGTTCAAGTGATTCTCCTGCCTCAGTCTCCTGAGTAGCTGGGATCTGGGCATGCGCCACTATACCTGGCTAATTTTGCATTTTTGGTAGAGACGGGGTTTCTCCATATTGGTCAGTCTGGTCTCAAACTCCCGACCTCAGGTGATCCGCTCGCCTTGGCCTCCCAAAGTGCTGGGATTACAGGCATGAGCCATTGCGCCTGGCCTAAACTTAATTTTTAAATGAGTGGAAATTCGAGAACTAAAAATTATAATAAGTGAGGCTGGGTGCAGTGGCTCACGCCTGTAATCCCAGCACTTTGGGAGGCCGAGGTGGGCAGATCACAGGGTCAGGAGATCAAGACCATCCTGGCTAACACGGTGAAACCCCATCTCTACTAAAAGTACAAAAAATTAGCCAGGTGTGGTGGCGGGTGCCTGTGGTTCCAGCTACTCGGGAGGCTGAGGCAGGAGAATGGCATGAACCCGGGAGGCCAGAGCTTGCAGTTAGCCGAGATCGTGCCACTGCACTCCCACCTGGGCAACAGAGCGAGACTTCGTCTCCAAAAAAAAAAAAAACAACTTATAGTAAGTGGAAAATTCACTGGATGAGCTTAATAGCAGATTACAGATGGCAGAAAAAAAAAATCAGTGAACCTGAAGAAAAATCAATAAAGAGTTAATATGAGGAAGGGGAAAAAAGATGGAAGAAAATGAATAAAATTGCAAGGATATGTGAGATAATACCAAACTGTCTCATACTCACATAATTGCAGTTCCAGGAAAAGATAGTGATAATGGGTGAAAATTACTCAAAGAGCTAATGTTAGTGGCTGAAAAATCTCCAAATCTGATGAAACACACCTGGCTTAAAGATCCAAGAAGCTCAGCAAACCCCAAGCAGAAAAAATACAAAATACACCAAAGCAGATCACAGTCAGACTGACAGAAAACAAGAATAAAGGGGAAATACGAAAAACGGTCTCATAAAAGACATATTCCATACATGGGAACAATACAAATGACAAATAACCACTTCTCAGAATAATGGAGGCTAGAAGACAATGCTGAGAAGTGCTAAAAAGAAAAAAACAAGTGCGGAAAGAAAAAACTCCCAACGCTGAAGTCCTTGTCAAACAAAATTTTCCCTCATAAGACGGTAAAATCAAGACATTTTGAGATAAATGGAAGTAGAGAGGAAAAAAGCTGCCCTGCAAGAAATGCCAGATGGTACCACCGCACTCCAGCCTGAGCAACAGACTGAGACCCTATTTCAAAAGAAGAGCTGGAAGTGGCAGCTCTAGGGCAGGGGGTTGGCAGTATCCTAAAACCTTCTGCTATCAATCCTTGTAGAACCAAATGACTCCTCAACCCATACGCAAGTGTAAGTTTGCTTAAAATAAAAACTAAATGAAAAACCAACAAAATAACTACTGATTAAGGCATGTAGGTCAATCAGCTGGTGAACTGTGGGCAGTAATGGAGAAGATATTTTGGGAAAGTAGACCCTTCCTATGGCTGGTAGTATTCCCATCCTATTCCCCCAAATTAGAGGAAGGGAAGAATACAGGGCAGCAGTAGTACTCTGGGGCCAACAAGCCTGAGCTCATGACCTGATGCTGTGTCACCAGCTTTGTGTCTCTAGGCTAAAACTTCATTCTGTTTTTCTTTTTTTTTTTTGAGACAGAGTCTCATTCTGTCACCCAGGCTGGAGTGCAGTAGCGTGATCTCTGCTTACTGCAACTTCCGTCTCCCAGGTTGAAGCAATTCTCCTGCCTCAGCCTCCCGAGTAGCTGGGATTACAGGCGTGTGCCACCACACCCGGCTAATTTTTGTATTTTTAGTAGAAATGGGGTTTCGCCATGTTGGCCTGGCTGGTCTCAAACTCAGGTGATCCACCCACCTCGGCTTCCCAAAGTGTTGGGATTGCAGGCATGAGCCGCCGTGCCCGGCCATTCTGTATTTCATCCATACAAAAAGGTGCTGTCATAGTCAAATTACCAAACCCTTATGCCCAAGTGCTAGCCTGGAGAAGGTGCTGATAAATGCATCCGTTTAACAATATTTATTGAGCTATTATAATTTTGTGACAAACGTTTTTAATATATACAAAAGAACTTTAATGCAAAGGAGAATATATAAAGTACCAAAAGAAAAATATATTGGGCTGTGTACATGAGTCGTTCATTTTTCATTCAACATGTGGTGAGCTCCTGCCTTGTCCCAGTCTCTGCTCTGATAACGGGGATATAGCAGGGAATGGAGCAAAACCAGCTCCATTCTAGTAAGAGGAGATAGAATGTGCCACAGATCCTTTTAAAAGGTGATCATGAGCATGCTACAGAACGTGAAAGTCAGGGAGAGAGCCTCAGGGGTGGGTGCCAGCCTACTTGACGATCTGAGAAACTAAGCTGAGGCCTGAGTGATGAAGAGCCAACCACAGGGACGGTGTTTAGGTGGGGGAAAAGGGCGAAGGCTCAGAGGCAGGAGGGTGCTTACTGTGCTAGAGACATAGAAAGGTCAGTGTGGCCAGATGGACATGAAGAAGGAAACTGGGAGGAGACATATTCAGAGACATGGGCCAGAGCCACAGCATATAGGATCTTGCAGGCCAAAGTCAAGATTGTGGATTTCATTTTTCTTGCAATGTGAAGTCACTGGAGATTGTCTCAGGCAGGGAAATATGAGCCAGTCTCCTCTTTTCTCCCACTCACGTATCTTATCAGTGCACCCTACACTCCAGCCACAGCTGCAACAACCAGCTTTGCACACACACAAAGGCCTGCCCGCACCGCACCCCTCACTCCCTGCCTGGGAGCATCTCTGAGTCTGGCCAGGGAGTCCTGTCGGAAACCACTGTGTGCTCATGCCTCCATGACCCAGAAGAGAGGGGCCTCCCCAACCTAGAGATCACCTGTGACTAACGGAAACAGGGATAAAGCTCTCCTCTCCCACCTCTCAGAGGGACCACTGTGAGATACATTCCTCATGCACCTTGCAAAGTCCTCAGGGTCAAGACCACTACCCATGGCAGCTAACTGAAAGATGCAGCTCTATCTAAGCCTTGCCTCCTTCCCCAGGCCAGTCTCCAAAGCAAAAGCCAGGGGAAGCCCTTCTCTTGGGCTCTGTTTTCCAGGGGAAGCCCGGACTAAGACAAGATGTGCTCTGGTTTTTTTTTTAAATGTCATGGCCAGGCACAGTGGCTCACGCCTGTAGTCCCAGCACTTTGGGAGGCCGAGGCAGGTGGAACATGAGGTCAGGAGATCGAGACCGTCCTGGCTAACACGGTGAAATCCAGTCTCTACTAAAAATACAAAAAATTAGCTGGGCGTGCTGGAGGTTGCCTGTAGTCCCAGTTACTCAGGAGGCTGAGGCAGAAGAATGGCGTGAACCCGGGAGGCGGAGCTTGCAGTGAGCTGAGCTCGCACCATTGCATTCCAGGCCTGGGCGACAGAGCAAGACTCCATCTCAAAAAAAAAAAAAAATAATAATCACTCAGGTCACTGGGTGGAGAACAGTCCTGTCATGGGATCACAGAGAGGGCTTAGTGTAACAGGCAGCTTGATCACTTCACCCATGCCTACTATATTCCAAAAGAGGAGGGAGAAGCCAAGCCTGGAGAGCCCCTTCCCCAGACCAGACCCCTCTTCACCCAACCAAGCCAGCTGGCATTAGGCAGCACCCAAAGGAGGCTGGATGAGAGTTGAATGCCTCTGATCTGCCACTTTAGCTACGCTACTTGAGAAACAGGCAGGTGACAAGACACAGCAACCAGGAACCATCATACCATCTACTGGAGAGGCCAGGCCTAGGCTCAGTGTCTCAGAAGGCAAGCAGACCCACCCTGTGGACTTGTGGGGGTCCTGGCCATCTCACTTGTCCTTGCCACTGCCTGTAGGCAGAGACCAGGAGCCGACATTATAGAGGAAAGAGGGAGGCTCTGAGGGGTGCCAGGACTCAGCCAAGGCATCCCAACGCAGAGTCCTGGACTCCAGGCTGGCTGTGTCACTGCCTCGGGAGAGGCTGGGACTAGCAGGGACACATGGGCTCTGAGTCCCCACTGCATCTGCCCTAGCTGTGCCCTCCTCCTGCCCACTTATCCCCACCTCCCTACTGCTACTCCAGCCTCTTACCAGGGTCTACACAAACAGCCTCAGGTCTGTCTCCACACCTCCACTTCACCCAGCCCATCTTCAGCACATAGCACAGGGCAGCTTCTGAAACAGTGCTAGGATCTTGTAACTCCTCTGCCCTCAACCCTTGGGAAGCAACCCCAGGATCTGCCTCTAGCTGCCTGCTTGCCATTCCTAGAGTATTGCAAGGCCTCTGCATCAAGGACATTGCCCTTGGTGTTCCCTGTGTGAAAAGCTCTCCCAGACGCCCATGTGACTGGCCTCCTCATTCATTCCCATCTATGCTTTTTTTTTTTTTTTAAGATGAAGTCTTACTCTGTCACCCAGGCTGGAGTGCAGTGGTAAGATCTCGGCTCGCTGTAACCTCCGCCTCCCAGGTTAAAGTGATTCTGCTGCCTCAGCCTCCCAAGTAACTGAGATTACAGGTGTTTGCCACCATGCCCGGCTAATTATTATATTTTTAGTAGAGACAGGGTTTCACCATGTTTATCAGCCTGGTCTTGAACTCCTGACCTTGGTGATCCGCCCGCCTTGGCCTCCCAAAGCTTTGGGATTACAGGCGTGAGCCACCGCACCTGACCAAGAGGCCTTTCTTAAAAGAGCAGTCCCATCCTGTCCCAACCCCAATTTATTTTTCTTTAGTGCCTCTTCACCGCCTGACATGCACACACACACACGCACACACACTTTTTAAATGTTTACTCTCTCTGCCTCATGAGTTCCACAAGGGCACAGGCTGCATCAGTCTAGTTTTCTGCAATCTGCACGGCACCTAGCACAGTGTCTGGCATGTAGAAGGTGCCTGACAGAAACATAATCTGGAGGAATGAGTACTGAGGACCATTTTGCCTGGGAAGCCTTTTACACTGCCAGTTGAATGAGCTGCACACTGTTATGGCTGAGTGTTTTTTACTGCCCAGAGGACATAAATGGCCTTAAACCGCTGAAAACATCTGCCAAGTTGAGAATGGGAACCCCACTTTCTCTACTCCCCACCCCTAAGCTCTCCTCCTGCACACTCCCCTGACCAGCCACTAACCTGACCAGCTAACAGGGACTCTAAACTGTGAATGAGCTCCAAGCCCTCTCACCTAGCACATCACCAACTATTTGAACTTTTCCCAGTAGGCTTGTCTTATAATTGACCTTCAGGGAAGGGTGAAGTCCAGAAGCATCTGCTGGACCCAGAGGGTATGGGTAGGGCCTAATTAGGAAAGAAAAGGGCTACCAGAGTGTGCATGCTCAGAAAAGCAGCACTCCTCCTCCTCTCCCACTCAGCAAGGGTTGGTAGGTAAGTTTCATATGGGGTGGGGATTTCAAGGCTGCAATGGTTTCAGTCCTGGGCTTCGGGCCCTTCTTTCACCTTAGTGACAGAGGGCTCAGTCCTGCCAATCACTGCCTCAGTGGGGAAGCACATGTTGGGTGAGGGATGAGGCTTCTTTCCTTTTCTAAGCTCCAAACATAACTCCCAGCTTATACTATAGTATACTCAGACTCCCTCTGAGTCTCCACACTCATGACAAAGCAGTGCTGTTCTCACCGTTATCTTTTCTGGGATAAACTGCATTCATCTTAACCTTTTGGTGCACTCCTACCTACCCTTCAGGACCCCAGTTCAAAAGTCTCTCATTTTCCCTGACACCATGGGCCTGTGGCCCAACCCTGAGCAGAATTAACTCTTCTTTCCTTCATGTTCCCGTAACTGTTTACTCTTGCCCCTACAGCAACACACATCACGGAGTGGGTTATCCATCTAAGTCAAATGTCCCACACTATTGGGCTTTGGGGCCAGATGAGGAACATAAAAGGCAGTAAGAAGACAGGACTGGTGGGACCTGCTGGCAATTAGAAAAGGATATGCTATCTAAAACAAGTTCAATAGTAACAAACCAGGCAACTACCCTTCTGCTGGCCAAACAAAAAGGGGCTTTAGGCTAGGTGTGGTGGCTCACTTTGGGAGGCTGAGGTGGGCAAATCACCTCAGGCCAGCAGTTCAAGACCAGCCTGGCCAATGTGACGAAACCTTGTCTCTACTAAAAATACAAAAATTAGTTGGGCAAGATGGTACATGTCTGTCATCCTGGTTACTTGGGAGGCTGAAGCACGAGAACTGCTTGAACATGGGAGGTGGAGGTTGCAGTGAGCTGAGATCGTGCCACTGCACTCCGGCCTGGGCAACAGAGTGAAACTGCATCTCAAAAAACAAATAAACAAAAAACACACAAAAAAACGGGGCTAGGCGCAGTGGCTCATGCCTGTAATCCCAGCACTTTCGGAGGCAAGGCAGGTGAATCACCTGAGGTCAAGAGTTCAAGAGTAGCCTGGCCAACATGGTGAAACGCTGTCTCTACTAAAAATACAAAATTTAGCTGTGCATGGTGGTGGATGCCTATAATCGCATCGAGGAGGCTGAGGCAGGAGAATCACTTGAACCTGGGAGGCGGAGGATGCAGTGAGTCGAGGCCACGCCATTGCACTCTAGCCTGGGCAACAAGAGTGAAACTCCATCTCAAAAAAAAAAAAAAGTTAACATTAAAAAAACAAACAAAAAGCGGGCTTTGTAGTGGAAACTGACCTCGGGCTACTGCTTGGCTCCTGGTTCCTATGTCCATCTCTTGCCATCAGGAATGGATTCCCTAAGAAGAAAGACCCTGTCTTATTCCTCTTGACACCATCAATACTTGCACAGTGCCTGCAGAGAAGGGCCTCAACACATCAGCAGTCCGCTGTGGGCAGGTCCCAGTAGTCAGGCCCGTGCAGCGGGGCTGAAAGCTGCTTTCCAGGGATTCCTGGTTCACGTTCCCACTGAGTGAATTCAGATGTGCCCCAGTGGGAAATCAATCCTGCCTACTAGGTTAAAAGCACTACTGAAGCTCGGCTCTGGGACCTGTGTCCAGCATCTGTCCCTTCCAATGGAAACAGGAAGGTTTTATTTGACGAGACTTTCTCCTGAGTAACGAAGCAGGCGGTGGGAAGTTCCTTGCTTCTTCATATTAAAGAAGGACCTTGGAAAAGTTAGTTCTCAAGACAAACTCTGAAAACTGGTCAGACTGACCCAAATACAAGTTCCTGAGCTATTTTTCATTGTGTCTTGGGATGTGGTGAGTCAAACCAGGAGAAGGAGTTTGTGGGCCATGCCAGCTCCTGACTGCCACTGTCCCTCCTCCCACTGTGCTGCAGTCCTCCAGGGAAGGGTTTGGCCCTGGGCTCGCAAGCAGGCCACAAGCCAGGGAGTGAAGCACTGTGAAGTGCCACGGTAAGACAGCAAAACCTCTAGCATATTAACCGGCTAAGGACACAGCCTGCCACCATCTGGCCAGACAGGTGGAGAGAGACCAAAGTGAGGACAAGAAAGGTAAGACTAGGCTGTACCAGCAACACAGGCTGGCGGCAGGCAGAGCAGACTGCAATGCATGCAGTCTGGTGTCAGGGGGCACAAATTCTCCTTTGCAGTAGGGGAGCAGAGGACCAGGACAGACTCTCGTGCCCAAAATTCCTCCCGCCTCTTAAACATGAGTGCCTCAAGGCCCAGCATGAGAAATGGCTTTCTTTGTCCCTTATTAAAATGCAGCTCTCCTTGGGAGGCTTGGTGGCGACACTGAGCGAAAAAATATCCAGGATGTGCGTTCCTGTTCCTGTGCTCCACCAGCACAAGATGAGGGACGGCCCCTTCGGCTTCTAGCAGTTCGAGTTTCCTTCCCAGTCACCCAGGAAGCACAGTAACCCACCATGTTTTGTGGAGCCGGTGAAAGCAAGAGGCCAGAGGCCCTGAAAGTCAGAAGGCAGAGTTCTGTGGGTGCCTGGCACTGTCTGTCAGTGCTCCCTGTGTGTCAGGCCATTTCTTACCGTGACAACCCTAGAAGGTCGGTCTCATTACTCCTTATGTCTGAGGGGTCACAGGAATGAAGCATCAGCAATTCTGACTCTGAAGCCTGGTGTCCTTTACTGTGGACATGGCTCCCCCACAAGCACATAGAAACTGCTTCCAAGAAATCTCACTGCTACTGGCACCTCCTGTAGGAATCAAACCCTTTCCTGAACAGCTTGGATGGGAAAAAGGTGCACAGGAAACGATCCTGGCCTCTGGCCAACAAGTCCTGCCTCTTCTGCTTGCCAAGTGCCACCTCTTCCAGGTATTCCTCTTCCTCGCAGGAAGCTAAGGGCATCTACGACTAGCCTGCTGCCACCCAAACACCTTGCTTGCTTGCAGGCTCCTTGCGGCACCAGGGAAACATTTGGTAATGAGGAAACCAAGGCAGCATGCAGGAGCTTGCAGTGGGCACTGCTCAGCCGGGAGGCCCATCAGGAAGGGCTTTCAGCAAGCATTGACAGCATCCTCAGAGTCAGGGCTGCAAGCACCAGTGTCCTTGGTAGACAGCGTCCTGGAGCCCTCACAGCCTCCACAAGAATTCCCGTAAACCCCACACCTCTTTTCCCCAAATTCCTCAGCTGCAAGGGCCCAGGCACAAGGGATTCAGATGTCCTGTGGCCCACACTGAACAACACCAACCCTCAAACCTTCCCTCCAGTTTCCTACTAACTTTGGTCATCAGCGATATCCCAGACTGGCCTCACGTGTCCATCACCCTCACCCTCCACACCATTCGGTTGCCTCATCAACTCTCTAGAGCAAACCCTCCTCCCTGGGCTCCCAGGCACAGTTGGCCGTTTCACTGCCTATGGCCCCCAGGCCCACGACCTGCCAGTGCCACCAGGCTGGCCCTCATACTTGCCATGCTCTCATCTGCCCCCATTCTCCAGCTGCATGTAGCTTGGACAAACATCACACTCCTCCCTCCCAAGGCCACAGCTCTGCACAGAGGCAGCCATGGCATTCAAAGCCCTGTCCATCTCACTTCCCTAGGAATCTCTCACGAATCTTCCAGGGCCTCCCTCCCTTTCACGCCTCTGTGGCCCTGAGAAGTGTGGATTAAAGCCCACCAACCAAGCTCCGCAGAACTCAAGCACGCCTCTCTAGGACAGCTACGGCAGCCACATGGCCCTGCCTTCCAGGAACAGCCCTGACTGTCCATGTTTGGCCGGCTGTTGCCACAACGTGTGGAGGTGAAAGATGAGTACTTGTCAGGCCACTTCTGAACTCTTGCTTCAGAAGTCTCAGTTACCACAGCCACAGCATTAATAGCATTGTATGCTAATTATCTGTCTACATATATTTTCTCCACCAGAGGTGAGTCCTCAAACGGAGACTGCCTCTTATTTACCTTTCTCTCTCTGGTGCCTAGAACAGTGCCTGGGAGAGAGCAGGTACCTAAGGAATGAATGAACAAATAAACCATGCACAAGTCGCCATGCTACGTAATTTACATACAGGGTGTCAGATGGGTAATTCCCAGCCAACAACCATAACTAAACTCGACAGAGCACCACCTTCCAGGTTTCAAGGGTTCTTCCCTTTTAGCCCCATTTCAACTTGTCTGGTGCTCCAGATGGAAGGCCGTGGCTCTTAAGTGATCAAGAAACACAAGTTAAAAGAACAGAGAAATCTTTAGAAATCAACAGAAATGGAGAAAGCTGGTAAACACCACCCTAACCAGGTGATCGAACAAGCCCCATTACTAGTGGGGAACCTGGCACCAAGGGCTGCCTCCCGTGCTGCAGGATGAAGCCTACAACGTCCCCTAGGATACATTCTTGCCAGAATGGTTTAACTTGAGGCTCATCGAGTCCTCACACTTCCAGCTTACAGGAAATATAAGGAATAAAGAAACAAGTGAAAAGACAACATAAGGAAACTATGAGAAAAAACTAAAAGGTGACTCTAACAACAACAAAAAATCATGGCATATACTCATCTGTAAATTAATTTTTAAAAATAAGTGTCATTTGGCTGGGTGTGGTGGCTCACGCCTATAATCCCAGCACTTTGGGAGGCCAAGGCAGGCGGATCACGAGGTCAGGAGATCAAGACCATCCTGGCTAACACGGTGAAATCCCATCTCTACTAAAAATACAAAAAATTAGCTGGGCGTGGTGGCTGGCACCTGTATTCCCAGCTACTCAGGAGGCTGAGGCAGGAGAATGGCGTGAACCCAGGAGGCGGAGCTTGCGGTGAGCCAAGATCGCACCACTGCATTCCAGCCTGAGCAAAAGACCCAGACTCTGTCTCAAAAAAAAAAAAAAAAAAAAAAGAAACAAGCCTCCTCCTCAACAAGAGCCTCAGGCAGGCCCTTCAGGAAGCATCCAGATGAGGGTACTGTCATCACAGGAGGCCACAGCTCCATGCAGGTAACTGCCCCTGTAGACCTTTCAGTGGGACAGGATGTGGAGGAGGAAAACAGTGATACTGAGCATCCTGACCCTGTGTAGGCCTAGGCTAATGTGTGTGTGTCTTAGTTTTTAATAAAAAAGTAAAATAAATAAATATTTTTAAAATAGAAAAAAACTTATAGAATGTAAAAAAAAACATATTTTTATACGGCTGTACAATGTGTTTGTGTTTTAATCAAGTGTTACTACAAAAGAGTCAAAAGTTAAAAACATTGGTGACTGTGAAAAAAATTAAAAACCAGTTTAACACAAGCTTGTCCAACCCATGGCCCACAGGCCACATGTGGCCCAGGACAGCTTTGAATGAAGCAAAACACAAATTCATAAACTTTCTTAAAACATTGTGAGATATTTTTTTTTAAGCTCATCAACTATCGTTAGTGTATTTTATGTGTGGCCCAAGACAACTCTTCTTCTGATGTAGCCCAGGGAAACCAAAAGATTGGACATCCCTGATTTAACAGTTTATAAAGAAAAAAGGGGCCAGGCGCAGTGGCTCACGCCTGTAATCCTAGCACTTTGGGACACCGAGGCGGGTGGATCACGAGATCAGGAGATTGAGACCATCCTGGCTAACACGGTGAAACACCGTCTCTACTAAAAATACAAAAAATTAGCCAGGCGTGGTGGCGGGCGCCTGTAGTCCCAGCTACTGGGGAGGCTAACGCAGGAGAATGGTGTGAACCCGGGAGGTGGAGCTTGCAGTGAGCCAAGATCACACCACTGTACTCCAGCCTGGGCGACAGAGTGAGACTCCATCTCAAAAAAAAAAAAAAAAAAAAAGAAAAAGAAAAAGAAAAAAGGCCTGGGTGCAGGGGCTCACACTTGTAATCCCAGTACTTTGGGAGGCCGAGGCAGGCAGATTGCCTGAGGTCAGGAGTTCAAGACCAGCCCAGCTGATATGGTGAAACCCCGTCTCTACTAAAAATACAAAAATTAGCCAAGAGTAATGGCGAATCCCTGTAATCCCAGCTACTTGGGAGGCTCAGGCAGGAGAATTCTTTGAACCCAGGAGGCGGAGGTTGCAGTGAGCCAAGATTGCACCATTGCACTCCAGCCTGGGCAACAAGAGCGAGACTCCATCTCAAAAATAAAAAAAAGAAAGAAAAAAGAAAAAAAAGGTTATAAAGCAAAACAAATCTACAGTAAGCTAAGGTTAATTTATTATCGAAGAAAGAAAACTTAAGCAAACTTAGTATAGCCTAAGTGTCCAGTGTGTATGAAGTCTACGGTAGAGCAGTCATGCCCTAGGCCTTCACAGTCACTCACCTTCACTCATTCACTCACCCAGAGCAACCTCCAGTCCTGCATGCTCCATTCATAGTTAGGGTCCTATACAAATATTCCAATTTTTATCTTTTATACTGTCTTTTTACTGCCTCTTTTCTATGTTTAGCTATGTTTACTTTAGATCCACAAACACCTGCTATGGCGTTATAACAGTCTATGGTGTTCAGTACAGGTTTGTAGCTTAGGAGCAACAGGCCACACCATATAGCCTAGGTGTGTAGGAGGCTATGCCATCCAAGGTGTGTAACGACACTCTACAATGGGCACATGATGGACTCGCCTAAAGACACACTTCTCAGAACATATCCCCGTCTTTAAGCAACACACAACTGTAGTTCAGTATCTTAAGTTCTCAGGAAGATTATTTTGTACTTAGATTTCTATATCTAAGTGAGGGGGAAATAATTTTGGTTATGTGATTACTGAAAGTTTATCAACTACAGACTTTTTCTGTAAGAATCATTTGAGAGGCTGGGCATGGTGGCTCACGCCTATAATCCTAGCACTATGGGAGGCTGAGGCGGGTGGATCACAAGGTCAGGAGATGGAGACCAACTGGTTAACAAGGTGATACCCTGTCTCTAATAAAAATACAAAATAAATTAGCTGGGTGTGGTGGCGGGTGCCTGTAGTCCTAGCTACTCAGGAGGCTGAGGCAGGAGAATGGTGTGAACCCACGAGGCAGAGCTTGCAGTGAGCCGAGATTGCGCCACTGCACTCCAGCCTGGGTGACAAGAGGGAGACTCTGCCTCAAAAAAAAAAAAAAGAATCATTTGAGAAAAAATTCAGACAAAACTAAAATGAATCAAAGAAATAAAGAATAGTACGTTTAAAAATAATAAAACTTAGGTCGGGCAGGGTGGCTCAAGCCCGTAACCTAGCACTTTGGAAGGTTGAGGCGTGTGGATCACAAGGTCAAGAGTTCAAGAGCAGCCTGGCCAACACAGTGAAACCCCGTCTCTACTAAAAATACAAAAAAATTAGCCAGGTGTGGTGGCAGGCGCCTGTAATCCCAGCTCCTTGGGAGACTGAGGCAAGGAAAAGTGCTTGAATCTGGGAAGCAGAGGTTGCAGTGAGCCGAGATTGCACCACTGCACTCCAGCCCGGGCGACAGTGCGAGATTCTGTCTATAATAATAATAATGATAAAAGTTAGATTTAAGTCTAACTGTTGGTACATAATGTAAAAAAAAATTTGGAATGGGCAATGAGGAGAAAGTAAAAGTGTGCTTGGTTTTGTTTGCTTTTTTTTTTTTTGGTGAGACAGAGTTTCACTCTGTCACTTAGGATGGAGTGCAATGGTGCGATCCTGGCTCACTGCAGCCTCCACCTCCTGAGCTCAAGTGATCCTCCCACCTCAGTCTCCTGAGTAGCTGGGACTACAGACACACAACACCATACCTGGTTAATTTTTTAAAATTTTTTGTAGAGATGGGGTCTCCCTATGTTGCCCAGGCTAATCTCAAACTCCTGGGCTATAGCAATCCGCCTGCCTCTGCCTCCCAAAGTGTTGGGATTATGGTGGTTCTTGTCTTCTTTAGGTGAAAAAAACCAAATCCTGGTAGATAAATTTAAACATGAATTTAAAACTTAATAAAATGGATAGAAACAGCACTATATTTCCAACTTACTAGAAAGTAACATGGAAGACAACTGATCAATTCAACAAAAGCAAGCCAAGAGGTAGCTAGATAAATGGAGAAAGAATGTGCTTCCTTCCTGCCTGCCTTCATTCATTCAACAACCAAAAGATAAAGTACACTGTGCCAAGTGCTTTGTTACCTAAGACAAAGTCCATGCCCAGAAGCGCCGAGTGCCTAAGGGTGGAAGGAAGCAAACAGTAACAAACAAGTGAAGTATGACTCGGGGCAATGCAAAGTAAAAAACAAAACGAGGCAAGTAAGGGCATAATGTTGAAAACATTCTGCAGCTAGGCGTGGTTCACGCCTGTAATCCTAGCACTTTGGGAGGCCAAGGCGGTGGATCACGAGGTCAGGAGATCGGCCCATCCTGGCTAACACAGTGAAACTCTGTCTCTACTAAAAATACAAAAAATTAGCTGGGCGTGGGGGCGGGCGCCAGTAGTCCCAGCTACTCGGGAGGCTGAGGCAGGAGAATGGCGTGAACCCGAGAGGCGGAGCTAAGTGAGCCGAGATCATGCCACTGCACTCCAGCCTGGGCAACAGAGCGAGACGCCGTCTCAAAAAAAAAAAAAAAACAAAAAAAAAGAAAACATTCTGCACAGTCCCACTTATGTATAACATCTAGAATAGGCAAACCTACAGTGAGAGAAAGTAGCTGAGTGGTTGCCAGGGGCTGGTGGGGATCAAGAAGCGAGAGTGGCTGCTTATGGGGATGAGGTTTCTTTTGTGGTGACGAAAATATCCTAAAATCAACTGTGGTGATGACTGCACAACTCTCTGAGTACATTAAAAAACAAACAAACAAACAAAACACTGAATTGCACACTTTAAGGCTTTAAGGGGGAATTTTTATAGTATGTGGATTATATCAACAAAGTTTTTTTTTTTTTTTAAGGAACTTGGGAGAGTGCTACTTTAGACAGGACAGTCAGGTAAGATAATTCAGGGAAAGCAAAATATCAATCTGTAGACATATGCACTGTACCACAAATGTACAGCAAACTGGCCCCAAGCCTATCTGGACACACCTCACCTTCCCTTACCATGTGCCTTCCCAAGGGCAGGGGACTCCGCAAATTCCTAGGAGGTCTCCTTTTTTCACTTCACATGCATTTCTCCTCCCATGTGTTCTGTTAAAACATGGAGGGTGCCCTCCAGCCCTTTCCTGGACTCTTCTAGTAGAGCTTCTAGAGTCCATGGCTGGGTGCAATGGCTCATGCCTGAGGCCGAGGTGGGCAGATCACTTAAGGTCAGGAGTTTAAGACCAGCTTGGCCAACATGGCGAAACCTCATCTCTACTAAAAATATAAAAATTAGCCAGGTGTAGTGGTGTGCACCTCAGGAGGCTGAGGCAGGAGAATCGCTTGAACCTAGGAGGCCGAAGTTGCAATAAGCTGAGATGGCACCACTGTATTCCACCTGGGTGATAGAGAATCCATCTCAAAAAAAAAAAAAAAAAAAAAAACACACACACACAAAAAACAAACAAACAAACAAACAAAAACCAAAAAAAAAAAAACACGGAGAGAGACCTGTGCTGCCAGCTGTGGGATCCAGTGGCACCCACCCATCAGATGTTGATCCTGCTCCTCACTCTCCCACTCATGCAGCCAACACATGTTGAGGGCTTATTCTGGGGAAGAAACCCAAAGAAAACTGGAGGGTCAGAGTTTACACTGAAGTATTGGCCTTGAGATTTCAATGATAAAAATGATTTTTTTCTAAGAGATTTTTCTACATATTTCATAGAACTTTCATGTATTTCACAAAATTGATTCTGTTCTATATAAACATTAGAGTCCAATTCTTATTGGGAGTATTGAAAAAAATAATATAAACATAACAGATATTAACAATTTCTTTTTTTTTTTTTTTTTTTTTTTGAGACGGAGTCTTGCTGTGTCTCCTGGGCTGGAGTGCAGTGGCCAGATCTCAGCTCACTGCAAGCTCCGCCTCCCGGGTTTTCCGCCATTCTCCTGCCTCAGCCTCCGGAGTAGCTGGAACTACAGGCGCCCGCCACCTCGCCCGGCTAGTTTTTTGTATTTTTAGTAGAGACGGGGTTTCACCGTGTTAGCCAGGATGGTCTCGATCTCCTGACCTCATGATCCGCCCGTCTCGGCCTCCCAAAGTGCTGGGATTACAGGCTTGAGCCACCGCGCCCGGCCCAGATATTAACAATTTCTAACTAGCAAACTGAAGTTTACTCTGACACTAAGATCCATTTTTTTGGTCTCGATATCACCCACTATTTATGGATCCACACACAGTTAAAAGCCAAGAATAAGGCCAGGCGTGGTGGCTAACGTCTGCAATCCTAGCACTTTGGGAGGCTAAGGCAGGTGGATTGCGTGAGTCCAGGAGTTTGAGATCAGCCTGGGCAACAGTGCGAAACCCCATCTCTACTAAAAATACAAAAAATTAGCCAGGCATGGTGGCGTATGCCCTGTAGTTCCAGCTACTCAGGTGGCTGAGGTGGGATAATCACCTGAGCCCAAGAGGCAGAGGTTGCGGTGAGCTGAGATCATGCCAGTGCACTCCAGCCTGGGCAACCAGAGTGAGATCCTGAGACCCTGTTTCCAAACAAAAAAGACAAGAATAAAAAAAAAAAAAAACCCAAAATCAAAGTTTTTAATTAGAAATCCTAAACAGAATTTTTTTAATTTTAAAAACACCCGGCCGGGCGCGGTGGCTCAAGCCTGTAATCCCAGCACTTTGGGAGGCCGAGACGGGCGGATCACGAGGTCAGGAGATCGAGACCATCCTGGCTAACACGGTGAAATCCCGTCTCTACTAAAAAATACAAAAATCTAGCCGGGCGAGGTGGCGGGTGCCTGTAGTTCCGGCTACTCGGGAGGCTGAGGCAGGAGAATGGCGTAAACCCGGGAGGCGGAGCTTGTAGTGAGCTGAGACGCAGCCACTGCACTCCAGACTGTGCGACACAGTGAGACTCCGTCTCAAAAAAAACAAAAACAAAAAAAAAAACAAAAAACACCCAATTTTTATACTCCATAGCCATAAAAATGGTGGGCATGGAGGTTATCTGGCTTGAAATGACAAGCGCCTTTTTTCAAAGAATAACAGAGCCTAGAGAGACTTCTGAGATCACCCCGTCCCACTTCGTCACGCAACAGTGAGGAAACTGATGCAGCAAGGAGGAGAAATGACTCCCAGCCCTCGTGCCGTTAAGGCCAGGCTTTTAGGTCTCTCAAACCAAAATGCATCTTGTCCCCTTTAAGAGAGGTCACCTCAGAAGGCAGTACACTTACTCCAACAGCTGCCACTGCCCAGCGCATACAGGAATTGCCTAACATGAACCAGAATTATTTTATAGCCAGACCTCATTTTGGACAGAAGAACTGCTAACATTATGGTAGGCAGGCTGGTTTTTGTTGGTGTTTTTTTTTTTTTTTTTTGAGACAAGGTCTCACTCTGTCACCCAGGCTGGAGTACAGTGGTATGGTTATAGTTACCTGCAGCCTTGACCTCTGGGACTTAAGCAATCCTCCTGCCTCAGCCTCCTCAGTAGCTGGGACTACAGACATGCATCACCACACCTGGCTAATTTTTAATTTTTTTGTAGAGATGAGGTCTCCCTATGTTGTCCAGGCTTCTTTTGACTGTTTTTATGCATCAAACCCACCCCTGGAACACCCACCAAAGCAGGTGCGGGTTCTAGAGAAGTTTCTGAACACAGCATCACAGCAGATGAAACCTTTGGGAAATGCATATACAATTACCGAAAGAGATGACTCTGAAAGGGATAGCACCCATATACACGTTTGAGTTTTAGGTTATTTTAATTTTTATTATTTTAATTTTATTTTTTTGAGATGGAGTATTGCTCTGTTGCCCAGGCTGGAGTGCAGTGGCACGTTCTCGGCTCACTGCAATCTCCGCCTCCGGGTTCAAGCGATTCTCCTGCCTCAGCCTCCCGAGTAGCTGGGATTACAGGCACACGCCACCACGCCTGTCTAATTTTTGTATTCTTAGTAGAGGCGGGGTTTCACCATGTTGGCCAGGCTGGTCTTGAACTCTTGACCTCATGATCTACCTGCCTCGGCCTCCCAAAGCGCTGGGATTACAGGCATGAGCCACTACATCCGGCCCTAGGTTATTTTTAAACGCCAGTCACATTACTCTCTAGCCACACTGTTTTTGGGATGTCAGAGTGGTCATTCATGAGTACAGGTGAAAACCTCTAACAAGTGATGCTCACACACTGTTTTTGGGATTAAGTTTACCTTTTTCCAATCCAGAAAAGGGAGACTTGGAAGGCAAACTGGTGCAAGTAGAGGAGAGCTGATTTTAATGGTATCTGGATAGGAGCTACGCATGGCAAACAGTCCTTATTCACGAACCCAAAGCAGGTTAGAAAAACCCGACATGTGGCCGGGCACAGTGGATCATGCCTGTAATCCCAGCACTTTGGGAGGCTGAGACAGGCGGATCACGAGGTCAGAAGATCGAGACCATCTTGGCTAACACGGTGAAACCCCGTCTCTACTAAAAAATACAAAAAACTAGCTGGGCGAGGTGGCGGGCGCCTGTAGTCCCAGCTACTCCGGAGGCTGAGGCAGGAGAATGGCGTAAACCCGGGAGGCGGAGCTTGCAGTGAGTTGAGATCCGGCCACTGCACTCCAGCCTGAGTGACAGGGCGAGACTCCATCTCAAAAAAAAAAAGAAACCTACAAGGGCTAAACAACCAATGAGAGGAAAGCAAGGAAAGCAGACGTGGACATCCTGAGTCACCGCATGGAGACAAAAGGTGGTAAAGGCCTTGTGTGCCTCTACTTCCTGCCATCCCTGATCAGTGTGGGGTCACTGTATAACTCCATTTCTAGTACTAGCATAGCCACAGGGGTCAGTCTCTTGCCTTTATAGAAATCCCACATGGGCCAGTAAGACAGGCATTATCGTCTTCACTTTACTGATAGGACAACAGGTCAATCAAGTGACTTGCTTACGGTCAGCCGGGCAACTAGGCTGAGAAACCAAGCTTCCTGACCCCTCCCCCCACAATCCACTCTCTCTTCTCAGGAGGTTACGCACCAATATCAGTTCCCATCTGTGAATGATCCACTACGGGTCAGGTCCTTAAGGGCAGGGGTTCTGCAGGTGAAGACAGATTTGAAGAAGTTAAGTCATATGCCTGTGGTACAGTATCCCCCGCTCATCCATGGTTTCACTTTCCAAGGTTTCAGCTACCTGCCATCAACCTTGCTCTAAATATATTAAGTAGGGCCAGGGCGTGGTGGTTCATGCTTGTAATCCCAGCACTTTGGGAGGCCGAAGCAGATAGATCACCTGAGGTCAGGAGTTCAAGACCAGCCTGGCCAACATGGTGAAAGACTGTCTCTACTAAAAACAAAACAAAAACAAACAAACAAACAAAAAAAAAAAACACAAAAAATTAGCCAGGCATAGTGGTTCATGCCTATAATCCCAGCTACTAGGGAGGCTGAGGCAGGAGAATCACTTGAGCCCAGGAGACGGAGGTTGCAGCGAGTCGAGGTCATGCCATTGAACTCTAGCCTTGGCAACAAGAGTGAAACCCCGTTTCAAAAAATAAAAAATAAATAAAAAATAAAAATATTAAGTAGGCCAGGTGCAGTGGCTCACGCTTGTAATCACAGCACTTTGGGAGACCCAGGTGGGTGGATCACTTGAGGTCAGGAGTTTGAGTCCAGCCTGGCCAACATGGTGAAACCCCATCTCCACCAAAAAATACAAAAATTAGCCGGTGTGGTGGTGGGTGCCTATAATCCCAGCTACTTGGCAGGCTGAGGCAGGAGAATCGCTTGAACCTGGGAGGTGGAGGTTCCAGTGAGCCGAAATCATACCACTCTACTCCCGCCTGGACGACAGAGCGAGATTCTGTCTCAAAAAGACAAATAAAAATATTAAACGGTAGATTCTAGAAAGAATGCATAAGTTTCAATTGCACATCATTCTGAGTAGCATGATGAAATCTCACACCACCCTGCTCCATCCCACCTGGGATGTCCTTTGTCCAGCGTGTACTGTATCACAGTGCTTGTGTTCAAAGAATCCTTATTTTATTTAATAATGGCCCCAAAGCGTAGGAGTAGCAATGCTGGCATATTGTTATAACTGTTCTATTTTGTTATTAATTATTGTTAATCTCTTACTGTGCCTAATTCATAAATTAAACTTTATCACAGGGATGTATGTATAAGACAAAACATAGTCTATATAGTGTTCAGTACCATCTGAGGTTTCAGGCACCCACTGGGGGTCTTGGAACGTATGTATCCATTGAGGGTAAGATTTAACCTGGTGCTGTGCAATTCTAAAGCTGGCCCGCTTTCCACTATCTCTCCACTAGACACGCTGTCTCAGGATTCTAAGAAACCTCAAGAGGCAAGGTTTCTTTTGCAATTAGGATGGTTGTCCCTGGTATCAAGAACAGATTTCTTCAGAAAATCAGCATGACCTAGAACTTCTTTCTTATCTAACAGTCCTTTTGCTATTTCTAATGAAAGCTGAAAAAGTCAAACAGACTTTATCCAAATAGGAAAAAAAAAAGAGGAGCAGAACTAGACTCTTGATTGGAAGGACTGAGAATGCAAACTTTAACCAGAAACCATTTCCCCTTATCCCGCCCTGCCCCCTCTTTTTGAAGTGCCAGGAGCAGCTACAAAAACAAAGATGACTCCTAGGGCAAGGGGAAGCTTGAGTCAAGGCCAAAGGTCCTGAAATCTGAAGGTCCAGGCCCAAGGGCACAGACTTTACCTCTCTGAAGGAGAGATCTGGCAGCATCCCTAGCGAGCAGCCAGCCAGCCTGAGAGAGAGATGAATAGAGGGGTACAGTTCCACAAGACTGACCTCTGCACTGGACTTGAGGCCCGTGAACCTAGTGATCTGCAAAAACGAGTTTACATAACAGGCCTTTGTGTTGTCCCAGATAAGAGTGAGTGGAGGAGCTTCAGAATGTTTTAAGGATTTAGAGCCAGCTGAGATTTCCTGAGGACACTGAGGTGGGGAGGAGGGAGGGTGGGGGAGGGGCAAATTCAGACCTAATCTGTCTCATCTAGGGAGGAAAAACAGTAACTGCAGCACTAATATATATTTATTTATATTTATAAATCCTTGTTTTTAAATAAGAAATGAGTAACACTGATGGCTTCTCAGAGGACACTGGGTAGCTTACGCGACAAACACGGAAGACTTTTCACTATACACCCTTTGAAGTTTTTAAAATTTTGAAACCTATTCAAAAGTAAGTCATGGAAACTTTAAACTCTTTTAAGCATGTTCAAAGTTTTCTGACAACCCTAAGAAAGAGGCAGAGCAAAGACTATTAGTCCCATTTCACAGATGAGGATGCCTGAAGCTCCAAGGAGAAAAAAAATGAATTGCCCAAGTCTGTGGCAAGGTTGAAGCAAGACCCAGAACTTCAGACTCCTAGTCCAGTGCTCTGTCAGAGACTCCACAGTATACAAGACAAGCAGCACCTCAGATTCACTTCATAAGTCCAGTTCTCATAGCTACACCCAAATGCATCCACAAGAACACTGGAAATGACCACCACATACAAAGCCTTACTGGCTCGTACAGCAGTGTCTCTCAGCTGTTTGGGTATATCTACACGCTCTGGTTAATAATTGATAAATATTGATAATAATTGATAAATACCCTTAAACTCTTTAACTGTCAACCCCAATTTTTCTAAAATGCCCCATTCCACATTCTTCTCTCAGGGAATGCAATGGCCACAACCGCATTTTTATTAGATCCATTCACTTTCAGAATCTCAGGGTCATCTTTATGAACTCAGAGCAAATCAGAAGGGTGGTCAAGTAAAAATGAGGACTGGGCTTAGGAGCCAGCCAAACCCTTGGTTTTGCCACAGACTTGTAAGTGACCTAGCCTCAGCTTTCTCTCTATAAAGGAACCAATTAACAGGCACATATTGGACACTATGTATTTGACACTGGCCCACTGGATCCCTGTGTCTCCAAGGAGCTTAACTTCTATAGGGGAAGATGACAAAAACAAAACAAAACAAAACAAAAAACAGTTAATTTGATGCTCTGGTAAGTGTTATGACCAGATACAATAGAGTTACAGAATAGAGGACCTGGGAGGTCAGGCAAGGCCTCTCTGAAGATGTGGCATTTGTGTTGGGACCTGAATGATGAAGTAGCAGTTACAAGGGGATCTAGAGGCAGAGTATGACAGGCAGGGGAAGAGATGTAAAGGTCCCAAGGCAGGGGTGAGCCTGCCATGTTGAAGGGCTAGTGAAGCTGGAGAGCAGGCAGTAAAGGGTAGAGATGGGCCTCTGTCTGCCTCTCCAACTTCATCTCTTTCCAGAGGTCCATCTCTTTGGGGAAGGTGTCTGGAGGTTATTCTGGTTGTAATGGGAAGTGGCTATAGAAATAAAGTAATTTGATTAAATCTGTGACTCTCAATTTTTTTTTTTTTTTTTTTTTTAGCAGCAGAACTCTTTAGTGAAATAACAAGAAGAACTTCAACATACAACTAGATAAAGGTATTGCTCTGACTGGTTGGAAAACTAGTTAAAGCCCTTCCGACCTTCTCTCTGCCCTCTTGGCCTTTCTCCTCACCTTTCAGTACCGCCAAGCTTACAGGAGCTAGAAAACCACCAGGTGATCCACCTCTAAGCTTCCTCAGCTCTAATAAAACCCAGCATCATTGTAAAGAATCACAGGGAAAGCTTTAGGAGATAAGAATGGATGCTTGCTGGACAAGCATCCCAGGCTTCCCAAGACAGGCCCTGAGAAGGTTTATTTTATTTTATCTTAAATAGATACCACGTCTCACTATGCTGGCCAGGCTCATCTCGAACTCTTGGCATCAAGCAATCTTCCTGCCTCGGCCTCCCAAAGTGCTGGGATTACAAGCATGAGCCACCGCGCACAGCCCCGGGAAGGTTTTACACCGAATCCCTGATGTGCTTTCCACAGAAAAAACAAGTTCTGGTTTATCAAGGGTTTCAGTTAAAATCACACTGCTGAAACTACAGAGACAAAAAACAGATTGGGGGTTGCCAAAGGATGGGGTGAAAGGAACTGACTACAGAGGAACAAAAGGAACTTTCTGGGTTGGTAGAAAAATTCTCGATCTTGATTGTGGTGTGGCTGCTTGTCTGTGTACGTTTGTCAAGTTCATAGATCTGTGCACCTCAAGTGGTGAAGGTTTACTGTGTGTAAATTAGACCTCAAAAAACTTGACTTAAAATCACATTGCCAAAAGACTACTCACTCAGAGGCACTTTACAGATGGAGGAGGGAAAACGGCTTGCTCCTGCTGAGGCAGCGCACCCCAGGAATCTTGACAGTGTTCCCTCAAGTTCACGGCTGCCCAGTTTTAATTTGGAGCCCCTGCAGTGAGTCAGACTTTAGGTTTTCCTGACTGCAAAATGAGGTGGTAAACAATTGCCAGAGGCTTCCCCACCACAGACAATGGGATTCTGAAAAGCTGTCCTCCATGGAGGAAAAATCTGCTTTGGAGTCAGAAAAACTGGGAAAAATATTCCTACTTCTATCACTTCTTAGCTGTGTGCCCAGGCTCCATCCTGTGTGAGTGGGGGTAAGAATTCCCTCCAGTCAGCAGAGAATGCACCTGTAACCCAGCTGATTCCCAACAGCCTCTCAAGGGCAGCAGCTATAACTTGGAAAGGTTTTACCACAGCTACACAGCTCTTATACTCCCCAGGCCCCAGGCTGCTTCCTAGGAAGGACAATCTGGAGGCAACCATAAGGAAAGGAAATAACGAACTGGCCGGCCCTGCATTGCATAACCTGTGCACAATAAACCAGGAGCTCTGCTAGGGCACAGGCTGTTATCGCAACAGGTAAACAGGAACCCTGCCCCCTCCCTGACCACCGTCAGCACCGGGCCACCACAGACACTCCAGGAGCAGACCGATAGCTCATGAGGAGGACACCACTGCTCTTTAGCCTGTATTTTCACACTCCCCTTTCCCTGCAGCTGCTGGCATCATCACTGGGTACACACTCATTAACGGACACTCCACCCACTCCAGCTCTTCCCTGGCTACCTGCTCCAAAAGGGTGGTCCCGAGTGACTCAAAGCTGCCTTCTGCACCTTGCTCTTTTCCATCCACGGAGCCCAAAACACAGACCCCAGAAGACGATTAAAAAATAAAAATAAAAAAACCCTCAGGCAGGAGTTTATGCTTCCCCGTCACATCTACTGAGAGGCACTGTGGTCACATAAAGACTGTTGACTTTTTTCTCCACCGTGGGGCAGGAGGGAGGCAACACCCAGAAATTATCCCAACTTTACAGAAACAAAGACAAAGAGCTACGTATCCTAGCCAAAGGCAACAAGGAGCAGGCCTAGAGCCACCCCGAGAGGCAGAGCCCAGCAGCAGCAAGGCTCCAGTGACTCCCATATCCCTGGCAGAGATCGTCCCAGCCCTGTGCTCTGAGAGGTGTCCTGAAGATCATGGGGACTGGAAACCATGAAAGCAAGCAAAGATTTCTGTACAGTGCGATTCAGAAAAGTTACTGAGTGCCTTCAGCCCGAGGTCTCCCAGTTGAATAGGGACTACCTAACACGTAGGTTAAGTAAATCTGATTTCATTCATCGCAAATATTTATCAAACCACTGCCAGGACATTGTGGCAACCACATCCTGCTGTTTTTATTCGGAGCCATTGCCAAAGTTTGGTCCTCTCCCCCACCTTCCGGTATCTGTGAAGTTTTCAGTTTCTATCAAACTCCAGCTGGGGGAGGGAACCGGGGCTGGCTCTAGTCGAGTAAAGTTCCACCACCAGGTCCACAAAGAGACTGCAGGGAGGCGTGGCCAGGCCGGAAATTCTGACAAAAAGTTTTGCCCTCCGGTCCTAGAAGCAACTACTTCCTGATCGCTCCTAGTCCTGGGGTGGGGGTGCAGTTCTCTGGCTGAGTGCCCCGCCGGTGGACCGAGCTGGGGGCTGCCACCGCGGTGGATGGAGGTGGGGGGTCTGATCTCCGTACTCCGAGGCGCTCCGCTAGTACCTGGAACAGGGGAGTCTAACCCCCTGCCTCCCAATGGCTAAAGTTATTTTGGAGCACAGTCCCCCCCAGGGTGTGAGCTCCGGAGGGCAGGGCCGCCTCCTCCACACTCCCTCGCCCCTCCTTGCAACCCATGGCCGACGCTTTGAGGACTTGAACCCGGCCCAGACCCCGGGGCCCAGGCCTGCTCCGACCCGAGGAAGGAAAAAGGGGAAGCCAAAGGAAATTTCAGACGGCCGCGGGGTACGCTGGCCGCGGCCAGCGTCGAGGGAGCGCCTTCCAGGGGCCCTGGCCGGCCTCCCACCTTGACCCGCTTGCCCTGGATCTCCAGCGTCTTCATGGTGAAGTCGACGCCGATGGTGCTTCCCTGGCGCTCCGAGAAGGCGCCGGTCTTGAAGCGCTGCACCACGCACGTCTTGCCCACGCTTGCGTCGCCCACCAGCACCAGCTTGAACAGGAAATCGTACTGCTCGTCCGGGTCCCCCGGGCCCGGGCCCGGCCCCGCCATGGCCTAGAGGGAGCTGAAGGGCCGGCGCTCTGGACGCTGGGACCGGCCTGAGCTCACGCAAGCCGCGGGCCGAGCTCCGCCCGCTCCAGCCCGCGGGCTGCCTGGCTACGTGGAGCGGCCGCAACACCTGAACCCCCCACACTGCCGACCGCCTGCCTCGGCCTCGGCCCCGCCCCACCCTGGCTCGGTCCCGCCCCACCCTGGCTGGGTCCCGCCCCGGCCCGGCTCGGCCCCGCCCGGACTCAGAGCCCCGCGGGTTCCGCTCCGCCCCGGATCCGCCAAGCCGGGCCCTCCGCAAAGCTCCGGCCCGTCCTCAACTCCGAGCCAGGCCAGTCCGGCCTGTAGGCCCGCCCCCGACTCCGCCCCACCCGGGCTCCGCCCTCAGGCCGGCACCCACTCCGCCCCCAGCCCTATCCTCGGGCCCACCTCAGCCCGAACCCCCCCGGTTCCGCCTACGTCCCCGCCCCCGACTCCGCCCTCAGCTCCGACATCGACTCTGTCCCCAGGCCCACTTCAGCACGCCCTGTCTCCGACCCGACTCTGCCCTCAGCCCGACCTCGACTCCGCCCACAGGCCCACTTCAGCCCGCCCCGACTCCGCCTTCAGCCCGAACTCGACTCCGTCCTCAGGCCCACCTCAGCCCGCCCCGACTCCGTCGCCAGCTCCGACCTCGACTCCGCCCTCAGGCCCCCCTCAGCCCGCCCTGCCTCCGCCCCCAGCCCCCCCCCGCCTCCGCCCCCCGCTCAGACCCGACTCCGCCCACAGGCCCATCTCAGCCCGCCCCGACTCCGCCCTCAGGCTCTCCTCAGCTCTTGACTCCGCCCAACCCGACTCCGCCTTCAGTCCTGCCCCCAGCCCGACCCCGCCCTTAGCACCCTCGGCCCCTCCTCCATCAACACCCCGGCGCGCCCACACCGCAGATCCGTCTGGCCCCCAAACCACTGCCCATCCCGACCCTTCCTCAGCTGGGACCGCAGGTGCTGTCCCGCGCCTCCTGCCCGCCCCCCACCCAGGCCTGGTCCGCCTGCCCGGGATCCCCTACCTGCTGCTTCCCAGACCCCCGGTCAGGAACAGACGGAGGCCATGGCAGGAGCTCGGGGCCTGCAGGCCTAGACTTAGAATGACCCCCTCCGGAATGGATCACGGGGGAAGGGGACGACCACAGCAACTGAGTGCCCACTCTGACAGGCGGGCAGTGCAGAGTCCCTGAGAGTGGCGGGGGTCACTCTTCCCAGGGGCGGAAGTGAAGGGAGGGAGCAGGCTGCAGAAGGCCAAAATCCAGGCTGGCTACAAAACTGCGGAGCAGGCAAAAATCCTGGTGGGGAGAGGACCCAGGCCCCCATTTCATGGGAAGCTGGGCCAGGAGGAGCTGGGAGCTCTCATCTCCAAAACGCAGCCTAGCAGTGGCTGAAGTAGCTGCCAAACGGCTGGATGACCCAGCTCAGAGCAGCTACAGGCCCATTTGGGAAACTGACCCAGCCAAAAAGCACCAGTCTAGGAACAGGAACAGAGAAACTTGTGGGGGACTCTGAGGAAGGGGAGACCAGCTCCTGAGTTGGCCCAGTGAACCAGGGCCCATCAAAGAAAGGAGACCCAAACATCTATACGAAGCTTATACTAGATCCAATAGGATTGGGCTTCCCAGCTCCCAAGATGGGAAGGAATTGACAGCACCCCTTACCAGACAGCTCCCTTGTGGCACTCCAATTCCAGGTATTCAACACATTTAATGAATGCCTGCCACAGGCGGGCACTGTCCTGGGGCCTTGTAATGCACCTGTGGACAAAGCAGACAAAAATCCAGGAGAAAAGGGGAGGGTCTTCCAGAAGCTGAAGGAGACTTCAGAGAGTAAGTCCCCCAGTGCTACTGTGAGGACCCAAGCCAACCTTTCAGGTCAAGATGGGAAGGGACTGAATAAGCAGTCTGCAAAGGCAGACCCCATGGAGAAGGTAGAAGAGTTGTTTGTTTCTTCTGAAAGTTTGAACTCCACTCCCATGGGAAATACTCAACAGAATCAGGAAACCCCAAAATGCCACTGAAAAGCAATTGAGAGCCCCACTTTGGTACACCTGATGGGAGCAGGCAGCTACAGCGGCAGAAATAACCTCCACTCCAGGGTAGAAGTAGATAGGAGATGGGTTGGAAGATTTCTGCATGCTGGGGCTAGCTCAGATCAAAGTACAGAACTCCAGAAAACAAGGCCTGCCCCAGCTCAGAGCAGCTACCACAACACAAAATGGTGTGGAATCCAGGAGCCAGGATGAAGCGCGGGGGTAGTGGTTGGATAGCTAACTGGCCTTTCCACTGCTCTAGCCTGGAACTGGTTGGGCTGGGGCAGGGGAAATGTTGGTCTGAGTACAGATTTTGTCAGAAAACCCAGCCACCACTCCCTTGCCTTTGTGGGATGATTCTAAAATTGGACTGTGGTAAGGGAAGCACAACTCCAGAAGTTTATTGAAATCATTAAAATGTAAACTTACAAAGGGTGGGTTTTATGGTATGTAAATTATACCTCAATACAGCTGTCTAATATCTGCAAATATCTTTTGGTGGTAAATTCCTGAGTAGCACAGCAGCATTTTATTAAAAATGGAATCATGCTAATTTGAAATGCAGCAATTAAAATTATTTGTTTCATTTAATACATCAAATTTTTAAAAATGTATATTGCAAATTTTTAAAAATAGGTCAAGAATTTAGTTGCCGGGCGTGGTGACTCACGCCTGTAATCCCAGCACTTTGGGAGGCTGAGACGGGCAGATCACAAGGTCAGGAGATCGAGACCATCCTGGCTAACATGGTGAAACCCCGTTTCTACTAAAAATACAAAAAATTAGCCGGGTATGTTGGTGGGCACCTGTAGTCCCAGCTACTCGGGAGGCTGAGGCAGGAGAATGGTGTGAACCCAGGAGGTGGAGCTTGCAGTGAGCCCAGATATTGTGCCACTGCCTGGGTAACAGAGCGAGACTCTGTCTCAAAAAAAAAAAAAAAAAAAAAAATTTATATATATATATCAAGAACTTTTTTAATTTTTGAGAACACTCTTGTTGCCCAGGCTGGAGTGCAATGGCGCAATTTTGGCTCACTGCAACCTCCACCTCCTGAGTTAAAGCAATTCTCCTGCCTCAGCCTCCGGAGTAACTGGGATTACAGGCGTGTGCCACCACACCTGACTAATTTTTGTATTTTTAGTACAGACAGGGTTTCACTGTGTTGGCCAGGTGTGAGCCACCGTGCCCGGCCAAGAATTTAACATTCTTTTTTTTTTTTTTTGAGACAGAGTCTCGCTCTCCTTTCATCTTTTTCTTTCTACACTTGCCATTATTAAAATATAAACCTACAACACTATCAAACAAGTTTTCTTCTTTTTGGGGGGGAGGGGGTGGGGGAGACAGCATCTTCCTCTGTTGCCTAGGCTGCAGTGCAGTGGTACAATCATGGCTCACTACTGCCTTAAATCTCCAGGGCTCAAGCCATACTCCCAACTTAGCCTCTTGTACTCGACTACAGGCCTGGGACCACAGGTGTGCGTTACTACATACAGCTAATTTTTTTATTTTTTTGTAGAGGCCGTATTATGTTGCTCAGGCTGGTCTTGAACTCCTGGGCTCAAGCAAATGATACGCTTGCCTTGGCCTCCCAAAGTGCTGGGATTACAGGTGTGCACCACCACGCCCAGCCCCAAATTTTATTTATGTGGTGATGCCAAGGCTAGTGCTGAAAATGTGCCCCCAAGTGAAAAAACACCATGAAGGCCAGACGCCAACCACAATACCCTGTGTCTTTCATACAGAGGTGCTTGCTACAAAATATTACAAAATTAAAAGTAGGATTGTGAGGTTCCGTGGTGTAATGGTGAGCACTCTGGACTCTGAAAATTAAAAGTAGGAATAAAGCAGAAATCGGCTACAGCAGTCATAAACTTCAGTGCTCTGGCTGGTGCTGACTGCTGGCTGGAAAGACTCCTCCATAGACAGCTCTGCACTCACCTCGTGACCAGAGAAAACACAGGCATCCACTCTCTCTCCTCCCAGAATCCCAAAATGTCATAAACACGGGCAAATGAGCACCTCCACTCTTACTGCTTCTGTTGATAGCACTGGTCTCACACTTGAGGATCTGACTCAAAATACAGGGGTTAGCGCCTCAGCATCCCAGCTCACACCTCTACTGCTAGCCCCCAAACAGACCCAGCCATCCCCTAGAGGATCAGATTGGCTTCCTCCCTCGTCTGTTTCAAGTCCCCCCAGCACAACCCCTACCCTCACCCCATCTGCTGCTGGAAGGGATCTTACAAAGGCATCCCCTGCTCAAGCAAGTTCAGTGCCAAGTCCCAGACCCTCAGGAACATGCACACGTTTAAGGTTCCACTTCTCCCAGTATCATCTCCTCCCCTCAGCCCCTCACCTGATTTCCCAGCCCCTCAAACACACATTTTTTACAGACTTCTACCCTGGTCCAGCTAGAGAGAACTGTGAACAACTCTGCCCTTTCTAAGGCTCATTTTGTTGGAAAAGAAACCCAGGCTCAGGGACTGCATGACCTGCTAAAAGCCCTAGGAGTTGCGGCAGAGAAGCAGAACTAAGGGCACCAGGCCAGCCCTCCATGGACACTGCCCTCTGCATCTGTTTGGGTGGAGCAGGTGGGCAGCAAGTGTGGAGATACGAGAAGGGGTTGGGTGCCACTGCCCACCCCCGTGGATCCCTCTGCTTGCTAGTCAGCTGGGTGTTGGACAAGGCCTGATGTCCATCCAGGTGGGTTCCTGCTTTCAGTGCTGCGCAGTGAGCAGGGTGAGGCCCCCCAGCTTGGCTCCAGAACCCACCAGTGTTTCAGGGAATGGGGTGGGCATGTGCAGGCAGGGCGAACGCAGGGCAATAGGAGAAAGGTTTTCATTTCTTCCTTGTTTATAAATTGCCCAAGGGCAGGTGGGGTCAGTCGGTTGGGGATGTAACGGGAGGAGGTCCAGGAGGCCTGGGTGAGGATGCTGTGACTAGTCTTAAAGCAAAACAGGAGGGAGGTGGTGTGTTTTAGACAACGGAAGACACGCAGTGTGAGGGAAGAAGGAAGTTAATGGAAACGTGACTACGAAAAAGTAGCTTTTCGGGAAACCACAGGCAGAGTCAAAGCTAATATAAACCATTCAGCAGATTTTATTAACCAAACAAAGCCTCCTGAGACGGGCCACAAGCTGGGAAAAGATGACCACACTCACCCAGCCAGCTTCCCCCACCCCCAGCTGTTTCCAGGCCTAGAACTGGAACCCTGCTGAGACCTTGTCCTACATCTAGGACCCTCTAGGGCCTTTGGGCACAGACAAGTAGCAAGGGTTTCTGCCAGGAATACTTAGAGGATGTCCAGCTGGGTGCTTCTCCACTCTCAGCCTGTTTCCTCAAATGTGGAATCCTAACCCCTGGCCAGTTTGCATCCCGGGGAGCCGAGAAGAGATCCCAGGAGGGGAGTGCTTTGTACACTGAAGGCCTGGAACAGGGGACTGGAGGAGGAAGGCCCAGAGCCCAGGCTTTCAAGACAAGCCTGGTTCCAAGCACCTGTCATCCTTCCCAGGGAGAAGTCCTAATGTCTGAATTCCCCATTCTCTTCTGAATGCCAGGAAGCAACTGAGTGCACATGTGCCCCTTGGAAGACAAACCCATAATCAGGTCTGTCCGAGCCTGGCCACCCCCATGCTCCCCAGAGGCTCAGACCAGGATTAGTCTGTCCCTAAGGCCCTCTGAGGCCTCTGCCCAAACCACAGGACTGCCCAGACCCCAGAGCAAACTCAGACAGCACAAGTCACTCCTTGACTTCAAACTATAGAAGCTGAGTCTGGGGCCCAGAGGGTCTTGCTCAAAGCCCCCATGATGTTCACTCCTGATCCCCCACCTGCAGACCCAAGCTGGGTGCTGGGTCCCAGAGGTGAGTTTGCCTTGCTCCCTCCAAGGGCTCCCAAAGCTCCAACCTGGACCCCTCTCCTCCCTGCACACATTTGCCTCCGGGCTCAACTGAGGGCTGGGATTGGGCAGCCCCACCCTCAGGGAAGCCAGGAGGCATGGGGGCCCTTCCCTGTCCTCACCTACACCCTGGCTACTCCCATCCCCACCCAGCCCATCCACCTGCCAGGGCCTCTGCCCCAGCCTCCTCCTGACTTGGTAATACCTGGGCCTCTCCTTGTGGCCGCAGAGAGCGTCCTCAAGCAAGTCTCCTAGCCACTAGGTCCCGACTCCCTCGCTCAGACCCTTTCCTTCCTCGCTCAGAGGTCCTTGTGGCCCTCGGGCTCCTCAGAGAGGGTCCAGCACTGGCCACTCTCCCGACTCAGCCACACACAGCCACACGAGGCTCTGCCACCCTCAGACTGAGCTGCTCCCCGCAGACTGACCATTCCAGGCCTTCTGCTGTGTGATGGGCTTCTCCAAGCCAAGAGTTCCTGTTCCCAAACAGCCTGAGCTGGAGCCCCAGGCCCTAGGAACAGCCATCTGGCCCTGACCCTGAGCTCCTAGACACTCCCGTGACCCTGCAGAGGGCAGGAGGCCAGGCCCCATCTTGCCCAGGGGCTGCAGCTGCTGACCATGGTTCCCCACTGGAGAGCTTAGTCCCAGTTCAGAGGAAGCTCTGGACTCAGTTCGTGTCCACTGTGTGCTCTCAGCAGGCCACAGTGCAGCCCACTGCAAGGAGCCCTGTCTACAGCTGTGGCCACAGATGCCACAGTGGGTCAGCTCACTCCCACCGAGGCTCCTGGGATCTGGTCCTGTCCTTGCCACGCTTGGGACTGGGGCTTCAGGGACTCCCCTGCGGGAAGGCAGTGCCCCTCAGTGACTGGCTACACATCCTAATGCCACTGTCACCTCAGAGCAGTTGGCCAAGGGAATAAGCTGAAGACATGAAGGTTTCCCTTTCTTATAAAAATCTTTAATAAAAATAGGTTTCTGCAGAACAGGTTATAAAACAGGAGTAGCAAACTCAAATTCCTGCCACCCAGGCAGGAGCGAGTGGAGCAGGTGGAGCGGGGCTCATGGAGAGGCCAGAGCAGCGCCCAACACAGAGGTCATTGACCTGTGCGGTGCATGTTCAGGTCTGACATATCATCTCCTTTTTTTTTTTTTTGGGACAGAGTTCTTACTCTGTCGCCAGGCTGGAGTGCAGTGGCACGATCTCAGCTCACTTCAACCTCTACCTCTCACATTCAAGCGATTCTCCTGCCTCAGCCTCCCAAGTAGCTGGGACCACAGGCGCCCGCCACCACGCCCAGCATTAGAATAATTTTTTTGTATTTTTAGTAGAGATGGGGTTTCACCACGTTGGCTAGGGTGGTCTTGATCTTTTGACCTCGTGATCCGCCTGCCTCGGCCTCCCAAAGTGCTGGGATTACAGGCATGAGCCACCACGCCTGGCCACATCATCTCATTTTTCAAGAGAAGATTTGTCTTTTAGAAAATTTGCTTTTTTTTTTTTGAGACGGAGTCTCGCTCTGTCACCGGGGCTGGAGTATAGTGGCCAGCTCAGCTCACTGCAAGCTCCGCCTCCCGGGTTTACGCCATTCTACTGCCTCATCCTCCGGAGTAGCTGGGACTACAGGCGCCCGCCACCTCGCCTGGCTAGTTTTTTGTATTTTTTAGTAGAGACGGGGTTTCACAGTGTTAGCCAGGATGGTCTCCATCTCCTGACCTCATGATCCGCCTGTCTCAGCCTCCCAAAGTGCTGGGATTACAGGCTTGAGTCATCGCGCCCAGCCAAAAATTTGCATTTTTTAAAAATTATACTTTGGTCTGCAAAAAATTGCATTTTTAAATGTTTGCCACTAATTGATTCTTCTCTCCTCAAAATCACAGTGCAAGGCAAAATCAGATACAGGCAGCCAGTTCGCAACCTGTTGTATACACTCCACAATAAAAATAAATGGGTCCACACAGTAGCAAAATATGTGTACAAAACCTACCAGGAAGACCAGGGACAGACCCCTACCGTCGAGTCAGCATGAGATAAGGAGAGGGAAGGAAGGCTGAGAATGGGGCTCAGCACTAGCCTGCCTGTCTGCAGCCCTGGGTCCTGAGGTACCACTGGGGGATGGAAGAACTTCAAGGAGAGCCCCAGCTGGGTCCTAATACCCCAGGAGCCTTCTGGCTTCTTCACTTTGGGCCTGCAGAGTCTCGCTTGCATACTTCTGGAGGAGTTCCATTTTCTTTCTTCGCACCAGTGCCTCCTCAATCTGTGGAAATCAAGAGTGCAGGGCTCACTCCTCAGCAAAGCCCTCCAACCCTTGCCAGACCCAGTCAGGAGGAAGTCCCCGAGGAAGAAGTCCATGAGGAGACTGATTTAAATACCCAGAATAGCCTCCAAGAGTCATAAGTCCCTCCTATTGGAAACATTTGAACAATAGAATGGCCTAGGGCAGAGGGTCCTGCCTTTTTTGGACCCCACACCCTGAGCACAATGACAGGTGTCATGTGGTCAGGACCCTGAGCTGCCCTGATGGGTAGGAAGGACAACGAAAACCCACTGCAGTGCTCTGTGCAGTCTGCTTTGGAGAAGCCCCTGGCGCCCAGGCAGCTCTTAGCTATGGTCCTACCTCTTGCTGCGAGGGAACAGGGACGTGAGCAATGAACTTCTGCTGGCCGTCATCCCCTCCTTTCTCCTGGCTGCCTTCCTCATCCGACTACAAACAGAACAAGCGAAAGTCCATCAGTAGGTGCCCAGCTAGATAAATGCTGGCAACTCTATAAAACACACTATTTAAAAGAAAAAAAAAACTATTTAAAAGAAAAAACTGCAACTATTTAAAAGAAAAAAAATAAGAAAGTTCTATACTTACAGAAAGACACCTGAGCCACAAGATTAAGTTAAAAAAACCACAGAACACAGTGTACATTACGCTACCTTTTGTCTAAGGAGGAAATAAGAATAGAAACTACTGACAGCAGTGAGAGCAAGGTAGATAAGGAACAGGGAGAGAAAAGAGAATCTTCATGGAATATCTTTATATACTATTTCACTTTTGAACCTTGTGAATGTTATTACTATTTATTTATTTATTTTTTGAGATGGAGTCTCGCTCTGTCGCCCAGGCTAGAGTGCAGTGGCCGGATCTCAGCTCACTGCAAGCTCTGCCTCCCGGGTTTATGCCATTCTCCTGCCTCAGCCTCCCGAGTAGCTGGGACTACAGGCGCCCGCCACCTCGCCCGGCTAGTTTTTTGTATTTTTTAGTAGAGACGGGGTTTCACCATGTTAGCCAGGATGGTCTCGATCTCCTGACCTCGTGATCCGCCCGTCTCAGCCTCCCAAAGTGCTGGGATTACAGGCTTGAGCCACCGCGCCCGGCCTGTTATCACTATTTTTAAAAATTTAAATGTAAAATAATACACCATGTATAGAAAAATAATCAACTCAGAGGTTGCCTATGAGTCAATACAAATTTCTAATAACAAAGAAAACAACATGGACTTGGAAAGAGAGAAAGGGTCTTATGGCGAGTCGGAAGTCCACTGTTTGCTGGGCTCTGTCAGACACCGTGCACGACCCGTTTCCTGACTGGTTCCCAGTGGGGGTGGCTTGAAAAGCCTCTTGAGGAATCTCTCATCCATTGCTGGCACTTGGAGAAACTGGTTGTATCTAACACTAAACACATACCTACCCTGATCTGGTGGTTCCGCTCCTCAGCATGTACTCAAGAGAAACACTGCGGGCCGGGCGCGGTGGCTCAAGCCTGTAATCCCAGCACTTTGGGAGGCTGAGACGGGCGGATCACGAGGTCAGGAGATCGAGACCATCCTGGCTAATACGGTGAAACCCCATCTCTACTAAAAAATACAAAAATCTAGCCGGGCGAGGTGGCGGGCGCCTGTAGTCCCAGCTACTCGGGAGGCTGAGGCAGGAGAATGGCGGGAACCCGGGAGGCGGAGCTTGCAGTGAGCTGAGATCCGGCCACTGTACTCCAGCCTGGGCAACAGAGCGAGACTCTGTCTCAAAAAAAAAAAAAAAAAAAAAAAAAAAGAGAAATACTGCACGGGAACAAGAAAATTTCCAGCAACCCTATCTGCCAAAACCCCAAGCTGGGCACAACACAAATACCTACAAACATCAGACACAAAAGAGTACACATGACTCCACATATGTAAAGTTCAGACACAAGTAAAACATATGGGTCACGAAAGGTCAGGAGGTGACCCCTGAGGCACTAGTGAGCTTCTGGCGTTGTGGTCCTGTTCTGTTTCTTCACTGGTATTTGCTATGTGTGTGTGTTCAACCTATGAAAATCCAGTGACCTACACATTTAGCAGGTGTGTACTTTTCTGTATACGGAACAACACTCAGCAGTGAAAAGGAATGAACTATTGAACTCAACAACCAGAGGGATGGCAAGGGAATCATGCTGAGTGTCAAGGCCATCTCGAAAGGTGACCCACAGCATGATCCCACTTATAAAACATTCTGAAATGACAAAATCAGAGACGGTTAGGGTTCAGCTAGGTCAAGAGATGGTGAGGACAGGGAGGTGTGAACTGTGAAGGGGTGGCACCAGGGATCTTTGTGGTAAGGGGACAGTTCCCAGGCTGGAGTGCGGTGGTGTAATTACAGCTCACTGCAATCTCAACCCCCTGAGCTCAAGCAATTCTCGTACCTCAGCCTCCTGAGGAGCTGGGACTATAGGCATCTCCAACCACACCCAGCTAATTGTTTTTATTTTTGGTAGAAACAGGGCCTCATTCTGTTGCCAAGACTGGTCTCGAACTCCTGAGTTCAAGCAATCCTCCCACCTCAGCCTCCCAAAGTATTAGGATTACAGGCGTGACTACCACGCCCGGCCAGTTCTGTATCTGGATTGTCATGATGGCCACATGGATCTCCACACATGGAGACAAACGACACAGAACTTTACACGTTCATTATGCCAACGTCAACCTCCCAGTTTTACTACTATGCTAGAACTACATGAGACAGAACCATTGGGGGAAATGGGTGAAGCATACACAAGATCTCTCTGCACTCTTTGCAACTTCCTGTATTTCTGTAATTATGTGAAAAGAAAAAAAAAAATTCTGCTGTGGGTTTCCACTGCTCTTCCCCACAACGCCAGCTCCCCATCAGCCTCCACTCACACCCAGCACCCACTCTCTGCACTCTAGCACACTGGGCTGTCCTTTGTCTCTCATATTCATTACAGGATCTCTCAGCACATGATGTGCTCCTGCTGGGGCGTATCATCTCCTCCTCCCTTGGCTAACTTCCCTGGATCGTCCTAATCTCAGCTGAGGGGTTAGCTTCCCAGCAGAGCGTCTGCAGGCTGTCCCTGCACCAGGCTTTATTGAGGGACTGCTGCTCACTGTCTCTCTTACTGGACTGCCTCCCCCAGACTAAGAGCTACACACCAGGCCTCTGTACCACTATGCCCCTGCACCTGGAAAGGGGCTGGCTCACAGGAGCCATGAATTAAACACCTGCTGAGAGAGCAAATGAGTATTTGTACCTAGAGGAAATCCTCCTAAGGCATGCTGCCATCCTGCTTCAGACCTGCACTGAACTCCACTGGTGGCCCAGCTAGACATGAGCAGGAACATCAGGCCTGTTACATCCTGTGTGACATTGACTAAGTCACTAAACCTGAGCCTGCTTCTTCACCAGTGGTGTCTCAGCAAGCTCCTTATGTGGAACCTGAGCCATGATCCATGTGTGGGTGATCCCCTCCCTTCTCTCAGTCCAGCAAATCAGATCCACTTGGATCTGTGCAGGCAGCAAGGACTCCAAACAGAGGGTCCTGCAGAAGAGCTCTGCATGGGAGGCAGAGATTTCAAATGCTGATTTTTCCTTGTTTCAGAATATCTCCTTTAATGCAGTGAAGTTCTGGTAATGTTTCATAGAAAAAATAAAAGGTGTAGCATAGACAGATATGTCAAGATTATTTACATGGTGGCTATAATAAAAAGTAATAACTAAGATATATAATGAGTGTTTCCTATAGATCAGAAAATATGCAAAAGGTCTGAAAATATGCAAGGATTCCCCAACCATGACCCTCTGGGTCTGTTTCTATCTGTAAGATGGGGTGTTAGGGCCAGACGCAATGGTTCACACCTGTCATCCCAGCACTTTGGGAGGCCAAGGCGGGTGGATCACGAGGTCAGGAGTTCGAGACCAGCCTGGCCAATATGGTGAAACCCTGTCTCTATTAAATATATAAAAATTAGCCGGGCATGGTGGCACTCGCCTGTAGTCCCAGCTACTCGGGAGGCTGAGGCAGAATTGCTTGAACCCAGAAGGCAGAGGTTGCAGTGAGCCAAGATCATGCCACTGCACTCCAGCCTGGGTGACAGAGCAAGACTCTGTCTCAAAAAAAATAAAAAAGATGGGAGTGTTAGACTACGGAAGAGCGACTGGCACTGCCACGTGAACAGAAGTGATGAGGTCATGGGCTAAAGCTCATGGCTTCCTCTGTGTTTATCAATCTAATTCCAGGGTATGCAGGAGGGCCTGTCTCTAAGAAGGAAGGAAGGAAGCCCTTGTGTAAAGCATGGCCAGCAGGGCACTCTCATGGCTGCTGCCTCCTGAAACCCTCCTGTAATCTCACAAGTGTTTTCACAGCCATCCTGCAGGCGAGCAAGCTGGGCTGTGAACCCTGACTCTGTGTTTTGGAGCCAAGCTTCCTCCCTGCCATACTTCATGGCTTGGAGCAGATGGCAGTGAGTGCCAGAGGGGACCAAACCCAATACCTCCTCCTCGGTGACTGCATAGATGTTGATCTCTTCCTCCTCTTCCTCCTCCTCTTCCTTTTCTCCTCTTGCCAGCCGAGCCTCTCTCTCTGCTTTCCACTTTTCCACTAACTCGGCTCTGACTGAACATAAGAGAGGGTAGGTGCTATTTATTTCAGTCTCTAAATGAGCTTTCAACACTATGCAGGGAAAGTCTAGACATCCCCTCTAGAAAGGGACACCCTTCATTCTGCCCCCATGAGTGGAAATGGATGTGAGGCATGGTAGTCCTATAACAGCTCTGGCTTTCAGTCACTACAAAGCAGATTTTTAGGGAACATTCCCAAATCCTCCCCAGTTCCACAACCTGAGTGGCTTCCCAACATGTCCACATGAAAACAGAGAAGGCAGGGGCAGAGCATGCTAGAAATCAGCTCCAGCTCCAAACCACTTGCTTCCAAAGTCTTGGCTTGATGTGTCACATGGACACTGGTATTAGCACGAATCCAGATGGTGATCTCCTAGCAGACAGGGACTGGTCAGACTTGGTTCTCATAGCTTCCCCAACCTGTTATCTCTGGCCCACATAGCCTTGACTGCCTCACAGAAATCAGGGAATTAACAGACAATCACACCTGAAGACCATTAGCAACAAAGAAAACTCCCTTCTGGCATAAAGCACTATTGAAAATCCTGTTTTCAAAGGAGACAACAGAAAACAGATGCCATCTATTCTAAAATAAAATGCCCAGAGACCTACGTTTCTTTTCATATTCCTGTTCCAAAGGCACAATAACACCATCATCTTCATCTAGGTAACCATAGTACTCAAAATCGATTGCCTTCATGAGCTCAGCACGTGTCTTTCTGGGAGGAGGAAGAGCTATAAGAAACAGAAACAGAGCTGAGTTTCCAAGTCACAATCACACTCCAGTGAAGCTGTCTCCTGATGCAACGCTACACAGCCACATGGCACATATGTTCATGAAAATACCGCGTAGACGCGGTGGCTCGCGCCTATAATCCCAGCACTTTGGGAGGCCGAGGCAGGCAGCTCGTGAGGTCAGGAGTTCGAGACCAGCCTGACGAACATGGTGAAACCTCGTCTCTACTAAAAATACAAAAATTCGCCAGGCGTGGTGGTGCGCACCTGTAATCCCAGCTACTCAGGCTGATGCGGGAGAATCGCTTGAACCCGGGAGGCAGAGTTTGCAGTGAGCTGAGATCACACCACTGCACTCTAGCCTGGACAACAAAGCAAGACTCCATCACAAAAAAAGAAAATACCATGGATAGGCACTTTTCTATACTATTCATGGGATTATTTAAGTGGTAGAGCCCTTTTTAAATTCAGTACTGGGACCCATTAGTCCATTTAAAAGCAACCTACCTAATTAAAAAATAAAACCAAGCTCGGCGCGGTGGCTCACGCCTGTAATCCCAGCACTTTGGGAGGCCGAGGCGAGAGAATCATGAGGTCAGCAGTTCGAGACCAGTGTGGCCAACATGGTGAAATCCCATCTCTACTAAAAATACAAAAATCAGTCAGGCATGGTGGTGGGCCCCTTTAATCCCAGCTACTCGGGAGGCTGAGGCAGGAGAATCACTTGAACCCGGGAGGTGGAGGTTGCCGTGAGCCAAGACCGCGCCATTGCACTCCAGCCTGGGCAACAGAGCCAGACTCCGTCTCAAAAAAAAAAAAAAAAAAAAAAGGAAAAAGAAATTCCAGGCTGGTTGCAGTGCAAACATAAGATAGCAAAAAGCTTCATGGACAGAAATATGCATCACATTATTATTTATGTAAGAGAGAAAACTTGGAAATAACCTAGGATTGTAAATTGCAGAATATGTATGGGATGGGATATCCTGCAGCCCCTGTAATGCTAATTCACAAAGTATTTTAATAACACAGGAACTGTCATAATGTTTAATGAAAAAGCATGACAAGAAACATAAGTAAATAAAAAAGACAAAAGAAACTATAAACAAACAAAAAAGAGAGATGAGAAAGCCCTAAAGAAGATATTTTCAGACTAGGACTATTATCCAGAATATTCAAGTAATTTTTTTTTTTTTTTTGAGATGGAATTTCACTCTTGTTGTCCAGGCTGGAGTGCAATGGCATGATCTCGGCTCACTACAACCTCTGCCTCCAGGTTCAAGTGATTCTCCTGCCTCAGCCTCCCGAGTAGCTGGGATTACAGGCACCCACCACCACACTCAGCTAATTTTTGTATTTTTAGGAGAGATGGGCTTCACTTGTGGGCCAGGCAAGTCTCAAACTCCTGACCTCAGGTGATCTGCCCACTTAGGCTTCCCAAAGTGCTAAGATTATAGGTGTGAGCCACTGCGCCCGGCCAAGTAATTATTGAAAATGAAAAAGAAAATGACAACCAACCAGACTAGTCAAAGAATAAAAGCTAGCCAGGCGCAGTGGCTCATGCCTGTAATCCCAGCATTTTGGGAGGCCGAGGCAGGTAGATCACCTGAGGTCAGGAGTTCAAGACCAGACTGGCCAACATGGCAAAACCCTGTCTCTATTAAAAATACAAAAATTAGCCAGACGTGTTGCCAGGCGCCTATAATCCCAAGCTACTAAGGAGGCTGAGGTAGGAGAAACACTTCAACCCAGGAGGCAGAGTTGGCAGTGAGTCGAGATCGCGCCACTGCACTCTAGCCAGGGCAAGAGAGTGAGAGTCCATCTCAAAAAAAAAAAAAAAAAAAAGATAGAAAGAAAGAAAAAACTGGAGAGTAAAGGTCTGCAATGGAGGAATTGTTATGTCAGGTATGGTTAATCCATACCATGATACTCTTTAATCCTTCACATCCACTAACAGAGTTCTAAGTATATTTGTGGGAGGATACCAATGGCTATCACAACACAACAGTTATGAAAGAGCCACTGTCATTTGGCAGGCCTCTATCTATCACCTCACTGTTGGTAACAGCAACTGTGCCCACCCCTCTGCCACTCTTGGGCCACGTCATGTAAGCAGTGGTCATCATGCTGGCTGGAGCCAGGAGATAGTGCAGGTTGAAGCCTGGCTGGCTCAGAGTACTGCGTTCCTCCTGGCCACAGGGGCTGGTATATGGATGATGGCATTATAATCCAATCAAAACCAACTACACTCAGTCTGGGAATTTTGCTTGAGCTGCTTGGGAGAAAAATCTGTTGCTGAGAGAACAAGACCTAAGTCAATGACAGATGATTGCCACAAGTGGAAAGCCAGGCAGAGAAAGAAGTTTACACAGTGGAAGTCAAAACTGCAACACAAAGAAATGTGAGCTACATTCAGGAATGCCTGAAAGCAAACTATCCTGGGATTTCCTTGGGGTTAAGTCACCTGTCACTTATACTGATGAAATAAGCATGTAACTGCCTAGAAACGGAACTAGAAGAAGGCTGAGTGCAGGGGTTCATGCTTGTAATCCCAATGCTTTGGGAGCCCGAGGCAGGAGGCCTGCTTGAGGCAAGGAGTTCAAGAATTACTAGACAACATAGTGAGACCCCCATCTCTACAGAAATTTTAAAAAATGTCAGGGGTGGTGATACATGCCTGTACTCCTAGCTACTCAAGAGGCTGAGGCAGAAGGATGCCTTGAGCCCTGGAGTTCAAGGCTGCAATAAGCTATGATTGCACCACTGTATTCCACAGCCTGGGTGACAGAACAAAGTCGTCTCTTTTTTTTTTTTTTAAGACATCTTTCTCTCGCCTAGGCTGGAGTGCAGTGGTGCAATCTCGGCTCACTGCAACCTCTGCCTCCGGGGTTCAAGCAATTCTCCTGCCTCAGCCTCCCAAGTAGCTGGGATTACAGGCATGCGCCACCATGCCTGGCTAATTTTGTATTTTCTTCTTCTTTTTTTTTTTTTAAAAGACAAGAGTCGTGCAATGGCGTGATCTCAGCTCACTGCAAGCTCCACCTCCTGGGTTCACGCCACTCTCCTGCCTCAGCCTCCCGAATAGCTGGGATTACAGGCGCCCGCCATCATGACCAGCTAATTTTTCGTATTTTTTTTTAGCAGAGATGGGGTTTCACTGTGTTAGCTGGGATGGTCTTGATCTCCTCACCTTGTGATCCGCCTACTTTGGCCTCCCAAAGTGCTGGGATTACAGGCGTAGCCACCATGCCCGGCCTGATTTTGTATTTTCAGTAGAGATGTGGTTTCACCATGTTGGTCAGGCTGGTCTTGAACTCCTGACCTCATGTGATCCACCCTCCTCGGCCTCCCAAAGTGCTGGGATTACAGGTGTGAGCCACTGCACCTGGCCTAAAAAAAAATTTTTTTCTTAAGGTCGGAAAGGAACATACCAAACGATAATAATGATTATCAGTTACCTCTAGGAGGGGCACTGGGATGAGGGTAGAGGTAAGAGGACTTTAACTCTATCTGTACTATTTGAATTATAACCGGTAAAATTGACTTAAGTATTTTCTTTCTAAAACAAAAATCTTTTAAAGAGATGACAAAAAAGGAAAAATAAATTTAAAAATCCAAAAATCTATGACTGGAATAAGCAAAAATACATGTAGAAAAATGTAAATGCAAAAAACTTAACATATAGAGCATAATCACAATGTAGGAGCCGCCCCAGTATAAGCCTTTAGAAACTGGAAGGAACAGCCAGGTGAGGTGGCTCACTCCTGTAATCCCAGCGCTTTGGGAGCCCGAGACAGAGGCTGAGGTGGGCAGATCACAACATCAAGAGTTCAAGACCAGCTGGGAGCAGTGGTTCACGCCTATAATCCCAGCACTTTGGGAGGCCGAGGCAGGTGGATCACGAGGTCAGGAGATCGAGACCATCTTGGCTAACATGGTGAAAGCCTGTCTCTACTAAAAAATACAAGTTTTGCCAGGTATGGTGGCAGGCACCTGTAGTCCCAGCTACTCGGGAGGCTGACGCAGGAGAATGGTGTGAACCTGGGAAGTAGAGCTTGCAGCAGTGATGTGAGATCACGTCACTGCACTCCAACTTGGACAACAGAGCAAGACTCCATCTCAAAAAAAAAAAAAAAAGAGAGCTCGAGACCACCCTGGCCAACATAGTGAAATCGCGTCTCTATTAAAAATACAAATTAGTACCAGGCACGGTGGCTCACACCTGTAATCCCAGCACTTTGGGAGGCCAAGGCAAGCGGATCACGAGGTCAGGAGATCGAGACCATCCTGGCTAACAGAGCGAAACCCCGTCTCTATTAAAAATACAAAAAAAAAAAAAAAAAAAGAAAAAGAAAAAGAAAAAAAATTAGCTGGGCATGGTGTCAGACACCTGTAGTTGGGAGGCTGAGGCAAGAGAGTGGCGTGAACCTGGGAGGCAGAGCTTGCAGTGAACCGAGATTGGGCCACAAACCCGGGAGGCTGAGGTTGCAGTGAGCCAAGATCGCACCACTACACTCCAGTCTGTGCAACAGAGCAAGACTCCGTCTCACCAAAAAAATAAACAAATAAAATTAAATAAATAAATAGAAAGAAAGAAACTGGAGGGAACAATGTCCTAATGTATTAACAATCATCACATATGAGGTGTGAAAATGTGAGTGGTCTTGTTCTGATTTTCTGTATTTTATAATTTACTTTTTTTGTTTAAGATGGAGTCTTCCTCTGCTGCCCAGGCTGGAGTGCAGTGGCACAATCTCGGCTCACTGCAACCTCTGCCTCACAGGTTCAAGCGATTCTCCTGCCTCAGCCTCCTGAGTAGCTGGGATTACACAGGTGCCTGCCACTATGCCCAGCTAATTTTTTTTTTGTATTTTTAGTAGAGACAGGGTTTCACTATGTTGGCCAGGCTGGTCTGGAACTCCTGACCTCGTGATTCTCCCGCCTTGGCCTCCCCAAGTGCTGGGATTACAAGCATGAGCCACTGCACCTGGCTATAACTTCTCTGTAATAAAAAATATATTGCTTCATAATTAATGGCACAATATTTAAACTCTGAATTATTTTTAAGTGATGGTAGCAACCTATACAAAACCAGTTTTGGAATAACGAATTTTAAAATAAGCAGGGTTTAATAAAAGTAGAACTATATCTTTTTTTAAAAAAAATAGAAAAACAGCCGGGCGCGGTGGCTCAAGCCTGTAATCCCAGCACTTTGGGAGGCCGAGGCGGGCGGATCACGAGGTCAGGAGATCGAGACCATCCTGGCTAACACGGTGAAACCCCGTTTCTACTAAAAATAAAAAAAATTAGCCGGGCGTGGTGGTGCGTGCCTGTAGTCCCAGCTACTCGGAGGCTGAGGCAGGAGAATGGCACGAACCCAGGAGGCGGAGCTTGCAGTAAGCCGAGATGGTGCCACTGCACTCCAGCCTGGGTGAGACTCCGTCTCAAAAAAATAAATAAATAAATAAATAAATAGAAAAACCAACTAAAAGGAGACATAACAAAACGCTAATAATGGTGAGAATACTGGCATCATTCTTCTCTGCCTCTCATACTTTTTCCTATGAAGTGCTGACTACCTTTCTAAAACACAAAATTTAAACAGACTAAAACTCCAGACTAACAGTTTCAAATTATATTCTGGAGGTTTGGCTGAAAGGAGGAGAGGTGGAGGTGCCCTACTGGATTCACACAAAGCAGCTCCACTTTTCTCCTTTTTTTTTTTTTTTTGAGATGGACTTTCACTCTTGTTGTCCAGGCTGTAGTGCAATTTTGTGATCTCGGCTCACCGCAACCTCCATCCCCCAGATTCAAGCCTCTTGAATCTGCCTGAGCCTCCTGAGCAGCTGGGATTACAGGCATGCACCACCATGCCCAGCTAATTCTGTAAGTTTAGTAGAGACAGGGTTTTACCATGTTGGCCAGGCTGGTCTCAAACTCCTGACCTCAGGTGATCTGCCCACCTCGGCCTCCCAAAGTGCTGGGATTACAGGCATGAGCCACAGTGCCTGGTCTCACTTTTCTCCATTTTTACATGTTAGGGTTTGGCCCAAGATTTTATTTGTTCATTGGTTATCATTTTTTCAACTAATAAGTAACTGAAACATGAACCGGATTCAATGAACTTCCGAACCTGCCCCAGTCGTTCTGGGAAACTTTAAATAAGGAAACTCCTTGTCCAGACTGACAGATTAGCACCTGCCAAAGGCAGAATCCTGCACCAGCCAATCCTGGGTGCACTTTCCAGCCCCAGTTGTATGTCATGGGCCTATGATTCCATCCTAGTTCTTAAGAATTCTCAGTTGAAATCTGGGAACAATAATGCCTACACTATAAGGCTGTTATGCAACTAAGAAAAAGTAAGAGCAGTTAGCATATAGCATATCTACTCCTATGATTATTATCAACGAAAGGCTAAAACTGTCACAAACTTAGTTACTTACGTTCTTTTTCAAACAGCTCTCTAACACCAGGCAAATCTTTTGCTGCTCCAAAGTACTTGTAACCTCGGTTTCCTGGGACTTCTTTTCCTTCATGATCCAGCATTTTAGGACCAACTTTCTTATTGGGAAGAAAAAAGAGAAAATGGATCTGTTAGTTAGTTATTATTTATTTATTTATTTGAGGTGGAGTCTCGCTCTGTTGCCCATTTACTTATTTGAGGTGGAGTCTCGCTCTGTTGCCCAGGCTGGAGTGCAGTAGCACAATCTCGCTGCAACCTCCGCCTCCCAGGTTCAAGCGATTCTCCTGTCTCAGCCTCCTGAGTAGCTGGGATTACAGGTGCATGCCACCACGCCTGGCTAATTTTTGTATTTTTAGTAGAGACAGGGTTTCACCATGTTGGCCAGGATGGTCTCGATCTCCTGACCTAGTGATCCGCCCGCCCCGGCCTCCCAAAGTGCTGGGATTACAGGCATGGGCCACTGCGTCTGGCGAATCTTATCTTTAAACCCACTATTTCCATGTTTGCAAATATATTTTAAGATAATAGCTGGATGTAGTGGCTCACACCTGTAATCCTAGCACTTTGAGAGGCCAAAGTAGGCGGATCACTTCAGCTTAGGAGTTCAAGACCAGCCTGGGCAACATGGCAAAACCCTGTCTCTACTATACAAAAATTAGCTAGGTGTGGTGATACATGCCTGTAATCCCAGCTACTCAGGAGGCTGGGGCAGGAAGAACTGCTTGAACCTGGGAGGTGGAGATTGCAGTGAGCCAAGATCATGCCAGTGCACTCCAGCCTAGGCAACAGAGAGACCCTCTGTCTCAAATATAAAATAAATAAATAAAAAACACTTATGGGCTGGGTACGGTGGCTCACACCTGTAATCCCAGCACTCTGGGAGACCGAGGCGGGAAGATCACTTGAGGCCAGGAGTTCACGACTAGCCTGGGCAACGTGGTGAAACCTTGTCTCTACAAAAAAATGCAAAAACTAGCCAGGCATGGTGACATATGCCTATCATGCCACTGCATTCCAGCCTGGTGACAGAGCAAGACCCTGTCTCAAAAAAACTAAATAAAAATAGGCCAGGCACAGTGGCTCACACCTGTAATCCTAGCACTTTGGGAGGCTGAGGCAGGTGGATCATGAGGTCAGGAGATCGAGACCATCCTGGCTAACACAGGGAAACCCCGTCTCTACTATATATATAAAAAATTAGGCCGGGCACGGTGGCTCAAGCCTGTAATCCCAGCACTTTGGGAGGGCGAGACGGGTGGATCACGAGGTCAGGAGATCGAGACCATCCTGGCGAACAAGGTGAAACCCCGTCTCTACTAAAAAATACAAAAAAGGCCGGGCGCGGTGGCTCAAGCCTGTAATCCCAGCACTTTGGGAGGCCGAGATGGGCGGATCACGAGGTCAGGAGATCGAGACCATCCTGGCTAACATGGTGAAACCCCGTCTCTACTAAAAAATACAAAAGCTAGCCGGGCGACGTGGCGGGCGCCTGTAGTCCCAGCTACTTGGGAGGCTGAGGCAGGAGAATGGCATAAACCCGGGAGGCGGGGCTTGCAGTGAGCTGAGATCCGGCCATTGCACTCCAGCCTGGGCGGCAGAGCGAGACTCCGTCTCAAAAA
>NC_045435.1:45063803-45076821 GCF_002776525.5 Piliocolobus tephrosceles
TGCACTCCAGCCCGGGTGACAGAGCGAGACTCCGGCTCAAAAAAATTAATTAAATAAATAAATAAATAAATAAATAAATAAAATAAAATTAGCCGGGCGTGGTGGCGCATGCCTGTGATCCCAGCTCCTCGGGAGGCTGAGGCAGGAGAATGGTATGAACCCAGGAGGCAGAGCTTGCAGTGAGCCGAGATTGCGCCACTGCACTCCAGCCTGGGTGACACAGCGAGACTCTGTCTCAAAAAAATAAATAAATAAAATAAAATAAAAATAAATAAAAATTAAAAACACTATGTTAAGTGACAAAACTTTTAAAAAGATTACCAACAACCTATATGACAATCAGTAGAAAACAAATGAAATACATCCAGAAGATACATCTATATCTATTGAAACTGATGATTTGCCGGGTGTGGTGGCTCACATCTGTAATCCCAGCACTTTGGGACACCAAGGCAGGCAGATTACCTGAGGTCAGGAGTTCAAAACCAGCCTGGCCAGCATGGTAAAACCCCATCTCTACTAAAAATACAAAAATTAGCAAGGTATGGTGGTGCACATCTGTAATCCCAGCTCCTTGGGAGGCTGGAGCACAAGAATCACTTGAACCTGGGAGGCAGAGGTTGCAGTGAGCTGAGATCACACACCACTACACTGCAGCCTGGATGACAGAGTGAGAGTCTCAAAAAAAAAATGATTTGACAACTACATGTAGTATGTGACCCTGGACCAGGTCCTGTACTGCAGGGGAAATGCTACCAAGGACATTATTGGGAAAATGGATGAAATGCCACATGGATTCAATTATTGTAGCCAGGTTAAATTTCTTAAACTTGATAGCTCTACCATGGTTATATAACAGAATATTCTTCTTCTTAGGAAATACACATATATTAAAGAGTAAAGAAGCATGATGTATTTTAACCTACCTTTCAAATGGTTCACAAAAAATAAATCTCAAGGTACCCAAAGAAAATAAAGCAAATACAAGCAAAATGTTAAATACTGGTAAATCTGTAAAAAGGGTATATAAAAGTTCTGTATATTTCTGCAATGTTCTTTGAGTTAAAAAACATTTTTAAAAATTATACAATTTGGTTGAGCACAGCTGCTCACGCCTGTAATCCCAGCACTTTGGGAGGCTGAGGCAGGATGACTGACTAACTCCAGGAGCTTGAGACCAGCCTAGGCAATATAATGGGACACCATTTCTACAAAAAATTTAAAAATTAGCTGGGCGTGGCCACAGTGGCTCATGCCTGTAATCCCAGCACTTTGGGAGGCCAAGGCAGGTGGATCACCTGAGATCAGGAGATCGAGACCAGCCTGGCCAACATGGTGAAACCCTGTCTCTAATAAAAACACAAAAATTAGCTGGGTGTGGTGGTGGGCACCTATAATCCCAGCTACTCTGGAGGCTGAGGCATGAGAATCGTTTGAATCCAGGAGGGGGAGGTTGCAGTGAGCCGAAATCACGCCCCTGCACTCCAGCCTGGGTAACAGAGCAAGACTCCGTCTCAAAAAAAAAAAAAAAAAAAAAATTAGCTAAGCATGGTGGCACACACCTGTCATCTCAGCTGCTCAGGAGGCTGAGGTAAAAGGATCACTTGCACTTGGAGTCAAGGCTGAAGTGAGCCATGATCGTGCCACTGCACTCCAGCCTGGGGTAACAGAGTAAGATCCTATCTCAAAAACTAAAAGGCTGGGTGCAGCGGCTCACACCTGTAATTCCAGCACTTTGGGAGACCAACGTGGGCAGATCACCAGAGATCAGGAGTTCGAGACCAGCCTGGCCAACATGGTCAAACCCCAACTCTACTAAAATACAAAAATTAGCAAGGCATGGTGGCGCACACCTGTAATCTCAGCTGCTCCAGAGCCTGGGGCATGAGAATTGCTTGAACCCAGGAGGCGGAGGCTGCAGTGAGCCAAGATCACGCCACTGCACTCCAGCCTGGGTGATGAGGCGAGACTCCATCTCAAAAAAAAAAAAAAACTAAAATAAAATAAAATAAAACAATTTAATATACTTATCGATCATATGATTATCTGACATGAAGGTGTATTCCTTATACAGTTTAGAGAATAAAGCACGTAGTGAGAATATTAATGAATTTCTATAATGTATACACTAATATGTATTGTTTATAGTTTATAATTTTTATATTTATATTTTTTCTCTACACGAAAATATGTACTTGTTTATATAATCGAAGCTACCATTTTGAAAAGAAAAACAAAACCTAGAACCAAAATTGGACATACAGTGAGTATGGTTTCAATTATGACATTCATACAAAAACAACGGAAGGAAAAAAAAGATAAAGAGCATATTCAAGTGGCTGCGCTTATGTAATGGGATTGTGACTGAGTGTTGTTCTGCTTCTTTGTACTTTTCTGAACTTAGTGATAATATATTACTTTTATATGCAGAAAATAAAAACAAAGTTAAGTATTAAAACTCTCTGGAAGAAAAGATATAAAAATATTAATTTTTATATATTTATATTGAATTTATGTTGAATTTGGGTGGTGGAACTTAACATTTCACATATTAATTTTTTCATACATCTGAGACCACTTTTCTAGGTGGATTAATGAGCTGCTTTTAAGCAGCCTCACAGGAAAAATAAAATCTCCACCACACAACTGCTGAAGAGGTCAGGCAAGTGCTCACTCTGGCAGGACATATACTAAAATCAGAACGATACAGAGAAGATTGGCATATAAAAATAAGAAACAACAAAAATAAAATAAATGAAAAGAAAAAAAGAAGTTAGGTAAGACATCCAAGAGAAGAGAAGGCTCCTAGTGCAGTGCCCAGACACAAAAGGGGCTTCAGAAATGGGAGTGTCTTTCCTCTTCTGCAGTGGGAAGGCTGAATGCTCCATTTGTATGTACTAGGGTGAGAATTATGGTTATGTGTTAAGACTTTCTCAAAGGTGAAAAGATCAACACGTAGAAAAACTGCATGTGTTTCTTACATAACATGTTATAGTCCATTGATTAGATACTGTTGTTTCCAGTGATCTGAGGTAGGTCTCATCACAAAAGTGTGAAATAATTAGGCTCTGGGGCAGGGGTTTTCAAAACCAAGACCCATTAGTGCGTCATGAAATCAGTTAAGCAGGTCACAAACATCAATTTTTTAAAAACCAAAATAGAACAGAATAAAAAATATCAAAGTATATCATACTACTGTTTTTCAGCACCGTTGTGTGCTGGCTTGTGATTGTGTGTGTGTGTTTTACAATGGGCCATGTTCTTAAAAGTCTGAAAGCTATGTTTCTAGAGTATTGCACTTACAGAAGTCCAAAAAAAGGACAGAATGGAGTGTCTCTATGGCTCTCAGATAACAAAGCCAACAAATGGCTGTCTCCAGTTCCTAAGGCGCTCAAATAATGTGAGGAACCATTGTCATTTTATCTGTTTTTTTTTTTTTTTTTTCAGACAGCATCTTGCTCTGGCACCCAGGCTGAGGTGAGTAGTGGCATGATGACAGCTCACTGCAGCCTCCACCTCCCAGGCTCAAGCGACCCTCCCATCTCATCCTTCTGGGACTATAAGCATCTGCTACCATGCCTAGCTAATGTTTAAATATTTTGTAGATTCAGGGTCCCACAGCGTTGCCTAGGCTGGTCTCAAACTCCGGTGCTCAAGTGGTCGTCCTGACTCAGCCTCCCAAAGTGCTAGGATTACAGGTGTGAGCCACTGCACCCAGTGAAGGACCAGTCTTTTCTTTCTTTTATTTTTTTGTAGGTGGGGGAAGGAGTCTTACTCTGTCGCCCAGGCTGGAGTGCAGTGGCGATCTTGGCTCACTGCAACCTATGTCTTCCAGGTTCGAGTGATTCTCCTGCCTCAGCCTCAGCCTCCCAAGTAGCTGGGATTATAGGCACGCACCACCATACACAGCTAATTTTTGTATTTTTAGAAGAGATAGGCTTTTGCCATATTGGCCAGGCTGGTCTTGAACTCCTCACCTCAAGTGATCTGCCCACCTCGGCCTCCCAAAGTGCTGGGATTATAGGAGTGAGCTACCGCACCCGGGCTCACGGTCATTTTAAACACAAGGCCCAGAGATGAAGCAGCTTACATAAGGGCTTCTGGCTAGTACATACAGATGCCCTGTCTGCTGTGATGCATGTGCTGTGAAGTCTTCCAGCATCATCCTACCCACCTGTTCACAGGTTTCCTGTATCTAGGGACTACCATGGCAGGAATAGGCTGGGAACTGCTGGGGGTGGAAAACTAGATGGGACCCGCCACCGGGGCTGCCATGTACTCACTCCATAATCAGGACCGCCCAGCTCCTTTATCCGGACCTCCCAGTGTCCTTTCTCCCTTAGCAGCTTGTTAATTTCATCATTCAGGTCACGAATTCGAAATTCACCTAAACCAGCTAGAAAACAAAAAGGTTAACAATGTAATTCCATAAAAATCGTCAACACCTCCAACACTTACACTCAATATCATACCCTTAAAATCAATGTCAACACCTACAAAGGTATACTACATAAAAATAGTTATCTAATTTGGTAAGAAAAATCACCCAAATAAATGAAAGGACAAGAATTATAAAGAGTTTCCACTAGCGTAAGAAAAAAAAAATCCTTGAAAATAATTTCATCCTCACTAGCAACCAAAAAAATACAAACTAACCTGAAACAACCTGGCAGTTCCATTTACACAGCTACTGAAATAACAAGCTCTTAAGAGAGAGGGGGAAACAGCAACCAAGGCCAGCAAAGACACAACGAGGCTGGGATGGGCACCCAGGGCTGGCAGCATTCTGTGATGGTTTAGACTTTTCAGGAAAGCAATGTATTGCTATATGGGAAAAATTTCTGGCAAGGACTATAGGGCTAAGAATTAAGCCTAAGGGATTAATTGAAAGGGATGTGCACAACAAATTTCACTGCGGTGTAGCGGGGGCATCACACCATAGAGAAGGTGGGAAAATGACTAATGAACCCTAATATGTTGAAATGAAACATCATATAACTGTTGGGACAATTTGCACATAGTGGAGACACAGCAAGGCCTTTATGAAGTAATGCTGGATGACAACAGCAAGTCCAGAAGGGCTCTTACACCTGGGTTACAGCTAAGACGGATGCTCTAGAAGATGGGCATGAGAGGACTTCTAGGAGTGATGGATACTGCTTGTGGACGTGGTGGCTTTCATGGGTATAAAAATCTGCTGTAATTCATCCAACCCTACATTAAAAATGGAGGAATTTTATTATATGTAATTTTTGCCTGGATAAAGTCCATTTTTTTTAAAAAAAAGTCAAACAGGCCAGGCGCAGTGGCTCACGCCTGTAATCCCAGCACTTTGGGAGGCCGAGGCAGGCGGATCACAAGGTCAGGAGTTCGAGATCATCCTGGCTAACACAATGAAACCCTGTCTCTGCTAAAAATACAAAAAATTAGTAGGGCGTGGTGGCGGGCGCCTGTAGTCGCAGCTATTCGGGAGGCTGAGACAGGAGAATGGTGTGAACCTGGGAGGTGAGGCTTGCAGTGAGCCAAGATCATGCCATTGCACTCCAGCCTAGACTCCATCTCAAAAAAAAAAAGAAAAAAAGAAAAAAAGTCAAACAAGCCGGGTGCAGTGGCTCAAGCCTGTAATCCCAGCACTCTGGGAAGCCGAGGTGGGTGGACTGCTTGAGCTCAGGAGTTCAAGCCAGCCTGGGCAAATAGTGAAATCCCATCTCCACCAGAAATACGAAAAATTAACTGGGTGTGGTGGCACATGCCTGTGGTTTCAGCTACTTGGGAGACTGAGGTGGGAGAATCGCTTGAGCCCAGGAGGTGGAGACTGCAGTGAGCTGTGATAGCACCACTGCACTCCAGCCTGGGTGACAGAGTGAGACCTTGACTCAAAAAAAAAAAGTCAAGTAAAAAGAATACACTGTAACTGGGTGCGGTAGCTCACACCTGTAATCCCAGCCTTCTGGGAGGCACAGGAGGATAGATCACTTGAGGTCAGGAGTTCGAGACCAGCCTTGGCTAACATGGGGCGTCCTTGTTTCTACTAAAAATACAACAATTAGCCGGGAGTGGTGGTGCACGCTTGTAATCCCAGCTACTCAGGAAGCTTGAGGCAGGAGAATTGCTTGAGCCTGGGAGACAGAGGTTGCATTGGGCCAAGATCACACCACTGCACTCCAGCCTGGGCGACAGGGCAAGACTGTCTCAAAATAAATAAATAAATAAAAATAAAAATAAAAAATACATTTTAGAACCTCCCACTCCCATGTTCTGTTCTGTTAGGAAAGAAAAAGATCTGCCACCACCATGGTGAGACTTTCCAGTGCTAAAGACACAGAGAACTCAAAGCAGCCCAATCATCTGCCCAATCATCTGAGGGCCTCAACCAAAGCAAAGGGAGAGGATTCCAGAAGCCTCTCCCAAAGCAAAGCCAAGGCATCTTGGAGAAAACAAGAATCACATGTTTTATGTTTTTTTATTGACTTTCCAAAATCTACATATAAAAACATTACTTTTTGGTACATAATTATATGAGTTTTCACAAATGCATATAATCATGTAATCATCACCACAATTAAGACACAGAAAGTTCCATCGCCCCAAAACATTCCTTTATGTGCCACTATAGTTACCCCCTCCCCTTACCCAACTTTTGGCCACCAGTAAACATAACGTATTTTGTTCCTATAATTTTGCTCTTCCAGAACATCATATAAATGGGATCACAAACTACACAGCATTTTGAGTTTTGTATCTTTCACTCAGCATTATGCTCAAAAGCATGCTTTTGAGATTCATCCATATGTTTTAATTTTATTTATTTACTTTGATTATTATTATCATTTACAAAGATGAGGCCTTACTATGTTGCCCAGGCTGGTCCCCAACTCCTGGGCTCAAAGCAATCCTCCCACCTTGGTCTCCCAAAGTGCTGGGGATTACAGGCATGAGCCACAGTGTCTAGTCTATATGTTTGTTTTTACTACTGGGTATTATTTTATTGTATAGACACACCTCAGTTTGTTTATCCATTCACTAGAAGGACCTTTGGGTTGCTTCCAGTTTGGGGACTACTATAAACACTATGTATGAGTTTTTGTGTAACAGAAAAAGATTACATTTCTCTTGGAGAAATACCTAGGAATGGAATTGCTGGATCATAGGTTAAGTGTATGTTTAACTTTATAAGAAACCACCAAACTCCATTGTAAAGTAGCTGTTCCATTTTGCCTCCTCACTACCAGTGCATTTGAGTTCATTACTTCACATACTCACCAGCACTTGGCATTGTCACTATTTCTTTAAGTCATTCCACTAAGTGTATAGTATCTCACTGTTGTTTTAACCTGCATTTCCTTTATGACTATTATGTTAAATACATGAAAAGATGCTCATTTGCCTCTACATTTTTTTTTTTTTGAGACAGTCTCGCTCTGTTGCCCAGGCTGGAGTACAGTGGTACAATCTCAGCTCACTGCAACCTCTGCCTCTCAGGTTCAAGCTATCCTCATACCTCAGCCTCCCAAGTAGTTGGGATTACAGACGTGAGTCACCACACCCAGCTAATTTTTGTATTTTTAGTAGAGACAGGGTTTTGCCATCTTGGCCAGGCTAGCCTTAAAACTCCTGGCCTCAAGTGATCCACCCATCTCGGCCTCCCAAAGTGTTGGGATTACAGGCGTGAGCCACTGTGCCGAGGCTACATATTTTCTTTGGTAAAGTATCTGTTCAAAATTTTGCCCACTTCTTAAAACAAATTATATTTTCTTTTTTCTGTTTTTTTTTGAGATGGAGTCTCACTCTGCCACCCAGGCTGGAGTGCAGTGGCACGATCTCTGCTCACTGCAAGCTCCGCCTCCTGAGATCACGCCACTTCCCACCTCAGCTTCCCGAGTAGCTGGGACTACAGACGCCCGCCACCAAGTCCGGCTAATTTTTTTTGTATTTTCAGTAGAGACAGGGTTTCCCAGTGTTAGCCAGTATGGTTTCAATCTCCTGACCTTGTGATCCACCCGCCTCGGCCTCCCAAAGTGCTGGGATTACAGGTGTGAGCCACCACGCCCTGCCATAAATTATATTTTCTTATTGATGAATTTTTAAGAGTTATTTGTCATCCCTTTCTCCACTGAATTGTTTTCATAACTTTGTCAAAAGTCAATTGACCAAGCCAGACATAGTGGCTCATGCCTGTAATCCCAACACTTTGGGAGACACAGATGGGAAGACTGCTCAACAAGAGCAACAAGAGCCCATCTTTACAACAAGAGCTGGGCAACAAGAGCCCATCTTTACAAAAATTTAAAAATTAGCCAGGCAGGGCTGGGCGCAGTGGCTCACACCCGTAATCCCAGCACTCTGGTAGGCCGAGGCGGGCAGATCACTTGAGGTTGGCAGTTCAGGACCAGTCTGACAAACATGGAGAAACCCTATCTCTACTAAAAATACAAACAATTAGCTGGGCATGGTGACGCAAGCCTGTAATCCCAGCTACTTGGGAGGCTGAGGCAGGAGAATCACTTGAACCCAGGAGGTGGAGGTGCAGTGAGCTGAGATGACGCCACTGCACTCCAGCCCGGGCAACAAGAACAAAACTCCATCTCAAAAAAAAAAAAAAAAAATTAGCCAGGCATGCCAGCCACAGCAGCTCACACCTGTAATCCTAACACTTTGGGAGGCCAAGGTGTGCAGATCAGGTCAGGAGATGGAGACCATCCTGGCTAACACAGTGAAACCCCGTCTCCACTGAAAAAAAAAAAAAAACATATATATACAAAAAAATCAGCCATGCATGGTGGCATGCACTTGTAGTCCCAGCTACTCGGGAGGCTGAGGCAGGAGAATCGCTTAAACCCTGGAGGCAGAGATCGTGCCACTGCACTCCAGCCTGGGCAACAGAGCAAGACTCCATCTCAAAAAAAAAAAAAGAAAGAAAAAAATTAGCCAGGCATAGTGGCATGCATCTGCAGTCTCAGCTACATGAGAGGTTGAGGCAAAAGGATCACTTGAGCCCAGGAGGTGGATGCTGCAGTGAGCTATGATTGCACCACTGTACTCCAGCCTGGGTGACAGAGAAAGGCTCTGTCTCTATTAAAAAAAAAAAAAAAAGGTCAACTGACCATTTATGTGTGGCTCTATTTCTGGACTTCTACTGGACTTCTAATTCTGTTTCCTTGGTCTATGTGCCCTATCCTTTCACCATACCACATTACCTGGAAGCTGGAGCTTTCTATTACATCTTGAAATCAGGTGGAATGAATGCTCCAATTTTGTTCCTTTTCAAAATTGTTTTGGCTATTATAGTTCGCCTTTCCAATTAAATTTCAGACACAGAATATCAATGTAAACAAAAAATCCTGTTAGAATTTTGATTGTGATATATTTGAAGAGAGAAAGAATCAATATCTTTACTGTGTTAAGTCTTCCCATACAAGAGCACAGTATATTTCTCCATTCATTCAGGTCTTCTTTGGTTTCCTTAATCATTGCATCCTAGTTTTCAGCATACAGATCCTGACTGTATTTTGTTAGATTTATACCTAAGTATGGCCAGGTGCGGTGGCTCATGCCTGTAATCCCAGCACTTTGGGAGGCCGAGGCAGGTGGATCACAAGGTCGGGAGATCCAGACCATCCTGGATAACACGGTGAAACCTCGTCTGTATTATAAATACAAAAAATTAGCTGGGCGTGGTGGCGGGCACCTGTAGTCCCAGCTACTCGAGAGGCTGAGGCAGGAGAATGGTGTGAACCTGGGAGGCAGAGCTTACAGTGAGCTGCACTCCAGCCTGGGGGACAGAGTGAGACTCCGTCTCAAAAAATTATAATAATTTTAAAAAAAGATTTATACCTAAGTTATTTCTTGTGTTTTGGTGCTTTTGTAAATAGCACTTTAAAAAAATGTTGTATTTCCAGCTGTTCAATGTTAGTATATAAAAATATAACTTTGAAGCTGAGCATGGTGGCTCACACCTGTAATCCCAGCACTTTGGGAGGCTGAAGCAGGCAGATCAATTGAGCCCAGAAGTTCCAGACCAGCCTAGCTAACATGGTGAAACCCTGTCTCTACTAAAAATACAAAAATCAGCCAGGTGTGGTGGTGGATGCCTGTAGTCCCAGTCACTAGAGAGGCTGAGGCAGAATAGCTTGAACCTGGGAAGCAGAGGTTGCAGTGAGCCAAGACTGGGCCACTGCACTCCAGCGTGGGCGACAGAGCAAGACTCTGTCTCAAAAAAAAAAAAAAATTATATATATATATGTGTGTGTGTGTGTGTATGTGTGTGTATATATATAAAATTCCGTATATTGAACTTTTCTGTGAACTTAATAAACTCACTTACCCATTTTAGAATTCTTTCTGTAGGTTCCTTGGGATTTTCTACATACAAAATTATGTACGATTTTAGGCTGGGCGTGGTGGCTCATGCCTATAATCCCAGTACTTCGAGAGGCAGAGGCAGGCAGATCACCTGAGGTTGGGAGTTCGAGACCAGGCTGGCCAACATGGCAAAACGCCGTCTCTACTAAAAATACAAAAATGAGCCAGGCATTGTGGCACATGCCTGTAGGCCCAGCTACTAAGGAGGCTGAGGCAGGAGAATCGTTTGAACCCAGGGGGCAGAGGTTGCAGTGAGCTGAGACTATGCCACTACACTCCAGCCTGGGTGACAGAGCAAGACTCCATCTCAAATAACAAAGAAAATTAGGCCGGGCGCGGTGGCTCACGCCTGTAATCCCAGCTCTCAGGGAGGCAGAGGCGGGAGGATAGCTTGAGCCCAGGAGTTCGAGACCTGCCTGGGTAATATAGCGAGACCCCGTTCTCCACAAAAAGGAAAAAAAAAACAAAAAAAAAGACCAAAAAAAAAAGAAAATTATATAAGATTTTCTACATTACAATAAAGACAGTTTTATTTATTACTTTCTAATCTTTATGCCTTTTATTTCCTTTTCTAACTTTACTGCACTGGCTAGGATTTCCAGTATCATGCTGAATATAGTGGTGAGAATGGATGTCTTTGCCTTATTCATTCAATCCTTCACCATTAAATAGTTTAGACTATGGGTTTCTTATTAGAAGTTTAGTACTGGGCCTGGTGTGGTGGCTCATGCCTATAATCCCAGCACTTAGGGAGGCCAAGGTGGATGGATCACCTGAGATTGGGAATTCGAGACCAGCCTTGACAACATGGTGAAACCCTGTCTCTAATGCAAATACAAAAATTAGCTAGGCGTGGTGGCTGGCGCCTGTATTGCCAGCTACTCGGGAGGCTGAGGCAGGACAATCAATTGAACCTGAGAGGCAGAGGTTACATTGAGCTGAGATTACACCACTGCGCTCAGGCATGGGTGACAAGAGCAAAACACTATCGCAGAAATAAAAAAGAAAAAAAAAAGTGCTTTATCAAGGTAAAAAGTTTCCTTTTATTCCCAGTTTGCTGAGTTCTTACCACGAATAAATGTCTAATTTTGTCAAATACTTTTTCTGCATCTACGTACATCATCATACAGCTTTTCTTCTTTAGAATGACATAGTGAATTAACTTATTTTTGAATGTTGAATCAACTATGGTTTTCCAGAATAAATCCTACTTAGTTGTGATGTATTATCCTTTTTATACATTGCTAGGTTTGATATGCTAATATTTCATTGAAGATTTTGTCTATATTCATAGGAAATATTGGTCAGTAGTTATTTCCCATATCTTTTTCTGATTTTAGCATGAGGGTAATACTGATAATAAATATTCATAAAATGAATTCTAATGATACTAATACTAAAATTCGTAAAATGAGTTGAAAAGTGTTCCCTCTTCTTCCATTTTCTTGAGGAAACTATGTAGAGTTGGTATCATTTCTTCCTTAAATATTTAGTAGAACTGACCAGTGAACCCATCTGGGCCTGGAATTTTCTTTGTAGAAAGTTATTTAGAAATGCATTCAATTTCTTTCCATCTTTTTTCTCTTTTTTTTTTTTTTGAGATGGACTGTCACTCTGTCACCCGGGCTGGAGTGCAGTGACCCAATCTTGGCTCACTGCAACCTCTGTTTCCTGGGTTAAAGTGATTCTCCTGCCACAGCCTCCCAAGTAGCTGGGATTACAGGCACATGTCACCATGCCTGGCTACTTTTTGTATTTTTCGTAGAGATGGTATTTCACCATGTTGGCCAGCCTGGTCTTGAACTCCTAACCTCAGGTGATCCACCCACCTCGGCTTCCCAAAGTGCTGCGGTTATAGGTGTGAGCCACGGTGCCCAGCCTCGATTTCTGTAACAGATACAGGACTACTCAGGTTTACCATTTCTTCTTGAACTGTGTCTCTAAACAGTGGAATTATTGACACTGTGGTTTATTTAGGATAATTATTTGTAGGAAGCTTAACACACCCCTGGCCTCTACCCACTATATGCCAGTAGCACTCTTCCAGTTGTAACAATCAAAAATTTCTTCAGGGCCAGGTGCGGTGGCTCACGCCTGTAATCCCAGCACTTTGGGAGGCTGAGGCAGGTAGATCATGAGGTCAGGAGATCGAGACCACCCTGGCTAACATGATGAAACCCCGTCTCTACTAAAAACACAAAAAAAATTAGCTGGGCGTGGTGGCAGGCGCCTGTATCGCAGCTACTCAGGAGGCAGAGGTTGTGGTGAGCTAAGATCATGCCACTGCACTCCAGCCTGGGCAACAGAGCGAGACTCCGTCTCAAAACAAAACAACAACAAAAAAATGAACTACTTCTCAGCCAAGCACAGTGGCTCACACCTGTAATCCTAGCTCTTTGGAAGGCTGAGGAGGGTGGATTACCTGAGGTCAGGAATTCAAGACCAGCCTGTCCAACGTGGTGAAACTCTGTCTCTACTAAAAAATTACAAAAATTAGCCAGGTATGATGGAGGGTGCCTGTAATCCCAGCTACTCAGGAGGCTGAGGCTGGAGAAACTGCTTGAACCCAGGGAGGTGGAGGTTGCAGTGAGCCGAGAATTCGCCACTGCACTCCAGCCTGGGTGACAGAGAGTGAGACTCTGTCTCAAAAAAAAAA
>NC_045435.1:45076921-45134255 GCF_002776525.5 Piliocolobus tephrosceles
GGAGTCTGGCTCTGTCGCCCAGGCTGGAGTGCTGTGGCCGGATCTCAGCTCACTGCAAGCTCCACCTCCCGGGTTCACGCCATTCTCCTGCCTCAGCCTCCCGAGTAGCTGGGACTACAGGCGCCTGCCACCTCGCCCGGCTAGTTTTTGTGTATTTTTTAGTAGAGACGGGGTTTCACCATGTTAGCCAGGATGGTCTTGATCTCCTGACCTCGTGATCCGCCCGTCTCGGCCACCCAAAGTGCTGGGATTACAGGCTTGAGCCATCGCGCCCGGCCTCTTCTTTTCTAATTTCGTAGGGTAGAAGCTTAGATCACTGATTTGAAAACTTCCATAATTTTCCATTATTTCAGTGCTATATATATATATATATTGTTTGTTTGTTTTGAGATGGATTCCTGGAGTGCATTAGCGCGATCTTGGCTCGCTACAACCTTCACTTCCTGGATTCAAGCAATTCTCCTGCTTCAGCCTCCCGAGTAGCTGGGATTACAGGCACATGCCACCACACCCAGCTAATTTTTGTATTTTTAGTAGAAACAGGGTTTCACCATGTTGGCCAGGATAGTCTCTTATCTCCTGACCTTGTGATCCACCCACCTCGGCCTCCCAAACTGCTGGGATTATAGGCGTGAGCCACTGCACCAGGCCAGTGCTATACACTTTTAATGAAGCACTATATCCCATAAATTTTTTCATCTCCTAAATTTTGACATTATGTTTTCACTCTAATTAAATTCAAAATATCTTCCAATTTCTTTGCTGTTTCCTCTCAGACACATGAATTATTTAAAAGTGTGTTGTTTAATTTCCAAATATTTAGGAATTTTTCAGATATGAATCTATTGTTATAATCAGAGAAAATACTTTGTGTAATTTCATTTTTTTTTTTTTTGAGATGGAGTTTCACTCTTGTTGCCGAGGCCAGAGTGCAATGGTGTGATCTCGGTTCACTGTAACCTCCGCCCACCAGGTTCAAGTGACTCTCCTGCCTCAGCCTCCCAAGTAGCTGGGATTACAGGCATGCACCACCACGCCCAGCTAATTTTGTATTTTCAGTAGAGATGGCATTTCTCCATGTTGGTCAGGCTGGTCTCAAACTCCTGCCCTCAGGTGATCCTCCTTCCTTGGCCTCCCAAAGTGCTGGGATTATAGACCTGAGCTACTGCACCCGGCCTCAAATATTTTAAATTTGTTAACATTTGTTCTGCAGCCCAGAATATGTTTTATTTTGGTGAACGTTCCATGTGCTCTTAAAAAAGACCATGTATTAGGCCAGGCGTCGTGGCTCATGCCTGTAATCCCAGCACTTTGGGAGGCCGAGGCAGGCGAATCACGAGGTCAGGAGATCGAGACCATCCTGGCTAAAGCAGTGAACCCCTATCTCTACTAAAAGTACAAAAAAATGAGCCGGGCATGGTGACAGGCGCCTATAGTCCCAGCTATTCGGGAGGCTGAGGCAGGAGAATGGCATGAACCCAGGAGGCGGAGCTTGAACTGAGCCGAGATCGTACCACTGCATTCCAGCCTGGGCGACAGACTGAGACTCTGTCTCAAAAAAAAAAAAACACACACAAAAAAAACAAAAAAACCATGTATTCTTTTTTGTTAGGTACAGTGTTATGACTTTCTACAACTTTCAACTACATCAAACTGACTGATCGTATTGACTGGCTCTTCTATGTCCTTACTCATTTACTATCTACTTGTTCTACTGATTATTGTGAGAGGAGTGCTGAAGTCCTCAAGTCTAACTGTGGATTTGAGAATCAAGCACTTTAAAGGAACAAGTTTGCTTACCATTCTGAATCTGAGCCACTTTTTTAGAGATCTCTCCAATGATCTATTTAAAAAAGTAATACATTTTAATGAGTTTTGAATATGTTAGAAAGTACAGAAAAACTATAATTCAAAATTAGTATTTAAAAATACTTAGACTTTTGGTTTAACAGTCATTTAGATAGTAAGAAGAAATGAGAGACTTGTTACTTCTACTGAAATCAGATTTACCAGAACATACCTGTCGTCTCCACTTCTCAGCTTTGGGCAGCTCAGTACATTCTGAGGCCAGAAAGGGTCTTCGTTCCTAAGGAGAAAAAAATAACACATTTCCATTATACTATTTACAAGTTTCATACAACATTCACAACTGATTCAGGCCTTAAGCCTAAATCATCTAATGGCCTAAATACATTTGAAGTTTTCATTCCAGATGATTCTCATTAAGCCTTAAACCTCATTCTGCAATCTCTCCTTAGGAAAAACGTTCATTGCATTGTATTTAGTACTGAAAAGAACTTAACTGTCCTGCAATAGAGAGACAGCTAAACTAGGTTATAGCTATTTCATGGCATATTTATAGTACCTTAAGAAACAATGTCTATCAGTGTTTAAAACATACATACATAAATATGGGTGTATACATATACATGTGCATATAAAATTTTTTTAAAAAATCCAAAGAATGGTATTTATTATCTCTAATTTGGCTGAGTCTCTAAGAGATGAAATCATTTACCAGTTTCAGCTTACAGCTGTTCTCCACAACTTACTCCAGTTCCTATTATTCAATATTAGAGCTGGAGTAATACAGGACCCAATCATCAGGCCGGGCATGGTGGCTCATCCCTGTTATCCCCACTTTGGGAGGTCGAGGCAGGCAGATTGTCTGAGGCCTGGAGTTTGAGACCAGTCTGGCCAACATGGTGAAACCCCATCTCTACTAAAAATACAAAAAAATTAGCTGGGTGTGGTGGTATGTGTCTGTAATTCCAGCTACTTGGGAGGCTGAGGCAGGGGAATTGCTTGAACCGGGGAGATAGAGGTTGCAGTGAGCCAAGATCACACCACTGCACTCCAGCCTGGGCAACAGAGCAACAGTCCATTTCAAACAAAAAAAAAAAAAAAAGAGGGGGGCCCACTCATCATAATACAGAATAAACTGAAAAACAAGCAGGCAGATCCATCACCCTGCCTCAGCTATGAGGAGGTATTCAAGTGTACAGACTCTCAAGAGTGTCAGCAGGTACAGATAAGAAATAGGAAATTTCGAAGTTTGAATCTGTTGACCTGGAGTGCAGCAGCGCGCTCTCGGCTCACTGCAACCTCCGTCTGCAGGGTTCAAGTGATTCTCCTGCCTCAGCCTCCCAAGAGCTGGGATTACAGGTGCCTGCCACCATGCCCAGCTAATTTTTGTATTTTTAGTAGAGACGGGGTTTCACCATGTTGGCCAGGCTAGTCTCAAACTCCTGTCAGCCTCTACTGTGCTGATCCACCTGTCAGCCTCTACTGTGCTGGGATTACAGGTGTGAGCCACTGCACCCAGCTTTTTTTTTTTGACAGGTTCTTACTGTGTCACCCAGGCTGGAGTGCAGTGGCATGATCATGACTCCCTGCAATGTAAGACTCCTGCATTCAAGCAATCCTCCTGCCTCAGCTTCCCCAGTAGCCGGGACTACAGGCAGGCACCACCATGCCTGGCTAGGCTAATCTTGTATTTTTTGTATAGAAGGGATTTTGCCATGCTGTCCAGACTGGTCTCAAACTCCTAAACTCAAGTGATCCACCCACCTCAGCCTCCCAAAGTACTGGGATTACAGGCATGAGCCACTGTGCCCAGTCTGCATTTATTCTTGATACTTTACAGTTCATGAGGAAGATTTACACCAACCTTCACTTTTCCCTCTTCCAGCTGAGCCTGGCGAAATCTTGCTAAGGCTGTCCTATCAGGGATATAAAAGACTGCATTAGATCCTGTTCACACAGACTTCTCATTACCCATGTTCCTGGATGGGTTAGATCTGCTTATGATCATATTTAATGTCATTCATATATATATACATAGCAATTAAGAAACCACAGAGTAGTTAGGGATTTCCTGTTCTCAGGAGTAGGGATTAACAGGTAATTTGTATTCCTGAACACCCAAGAATATATTTTACTTACACTACACATAAGGACTGTGGGAAACTCTACTTATCAGACCACTGTGATGAGCAATACATCCAGGTGTTAAAAGGCTAACATCCTGGTGTTCTCTAGCTGTCACTCTCACAACTGCACCAACCACAGGTGAACAAATGTACATCCAGTGTAAGTTCTAGAAACTGTGAGAAAACACATTAATGGAAAAAACAAACGGGCAAAAACAGGACTGCTATTTTTAACATATGTAAAGAAAGAAACAGCTTCTCAAAAGGCTCAGATACCAAAAAGAAGAAATACAAAAAGAGTTACATGGTGGTTATTAAGTTACAAAAAATTTACAGCCAAAACCAAGTTGACACTTACATGGCCTTTTCTGCATTTCGGGCCTGGAAAGAGAGAAAAGAGAAGAAAAATGCCCATGTTTAAAATACATTTTTTTCTTGCCATTTACTTTTTAGTGAAAAGTTTTAAAAGAATACAGTCACAAGCAAACCACTTGAACTACTATATGAACAACAATAAACAAAAATCAAATATGTCCAAATCCTGTGACCAAGGCTGCGCCTCCCTCTACTTAAAATCTTTACTCCTCCACTGACCGTAACACCTTGTATGTGGCTAACTCGCATTATTCTTCCTTCAAATTTTACTTGTGTCATGACCACCCAGAACATTATTCTGTGACCCCTTCTTCCCAGTTAGGCTGGTGTCCTCTATCAAGGATTATACTTACCATGGCACTTAACACCCAGCATCACAATTGCCTGTTCCCTGCCAGGGGTATTTGGGGAAAATAAGTCTGAAGACTGCCTTTCATAAAGTAAGCTTTATGTAAGTACTGTCACACTAAATGTCAACTCAATTATCCCTGAACACAGTGTCTGACAGAGACCGAGTTTTCTGGGTAGTAGTCTAGGTAGAAAGAGTCCCGACTAAGTCAGGGACTTACATTCCCAGTTCTTCCACTTACCATCTCTGAGAAGTAGTCTCTCTATAACTCAAGTTTCCCCATCTTTACAATAGAGTGCATACCTCATCTCACAGAGGTGTCACGATGTCTTCATGAGATAAATACAACAAGCATGCAGTTTACAGACATTCTGCAAAATTGAATTCAATTTAAATCTCCTTTGAGACTCTCCCCTTCAACTGACAGAAACAAACTTGGCAAATGCTTGGTAGACAGGCGCACACCGCAGTAATTTGGGACATACCTTCTCACAGAAACGGCTACCTCTTCTTTTTTTTTTTTTCTGAGATGGAGTCTCGCTCTATCGCCCAGGCTGGAGTGCAGCAGCACGATCTCGGCTCACTGCAGACTCCGCCTCCTGGGTTCACGCCATTCTCCTGCCTCAGACTCCCGCGAAACGGCTACTTCTATTCCTCTGGTTTCTCTCTTTTTCTTGGGAGCTTGTGCTCCTCAATCTACAGTGGCTTCCAATATATCTCATATAACCTAACCATGACGCCCCGTGTTTCTTACAGGGGCTTCACTTAATGAATATAATACAGTAGCCAATATTACAGTAACCAATCAACATTTTTGTACCGGCACTACGTGCATTCTTATATTTACACGTCGTAAATGCTTCTTGAAGAAATGAAGAAACAACAAATGACGCCAGACCACAGAGAGCACACCCTCATAGAACACTTCCTGTCTATGCCATTCATTTCTTCAACAGTTATTGAACATCTACAAAGACTCTGTGTGAGACATTAAGGAAGCAATAATGAAAAGACCCCCTACCCTCGTGATGTGTGTATATTATGGAGCAGACTGAGAACGGACATAAATGAAATAATCCCAGAAACATACAGTCACAACTGCTCTTAATCTTCTCTGTGGTATTTAGGGACAAACAGCCGGCCCACACTATGCATCGTAACTCGGAGCGGGCCCTAGCGCTTCTCTGTGTCTGTTTCCCTCAGGTTAAAGAGCTTCATCGGGATTAAGACACTGTCCAGGACGATAACGCGGCTCCCCAGTTTCCAGTTTTTCAATTTGCGACAGCTAAACGAGGCAGGAAGAGAATCCCCTCGTTACACCAAAGAACCTGAAGCCCTCAGCATTGCACGCCTGAGCCCCTACGCCATGAGCGCCCCAGGGGGAGCGGGCGCCCCCTCGGCCTGCCCGCCCATCCACTCGCCCCCTCACCCGCCCACCCTACTCACCATGGTGTCGCTAAGGGCGCCGTCCTGAAGCCCCGCGGCCCCTGTCCAAGAAACTCCACAGGCCCAGAAGATGCCGACGCTCACAGGAACTGAAGATTCTAACTGCCCACAGACACTGATGTTTTGTCGGAAACGCAAAAGAAAGGGACCGGAAGTGAAAGGGAGTACCGGACGTGCCCAGTCCAAAACGACGCTCACAGGAACTGAAGATTCCTTTTTTGTTTGTTTGCTTGTTTTTTCTTCCTTTTTGTGGAGAACGGGGTCTCGCTATATTACCCAGGCAGGTCTCGAACTCCTGGGCTCAAGCTATCCTCCCGCCTCTGCCTCCCTGAGAGCAGGGATTACAGGCGTGAGCCACCGCGCCTGGCAGGAACTGAAGATTCTAACTGCCCACAGAGCCTGATGGTTTGTCGGAAACGTAAAAGAAGGGACCGGAAGTGAACGGAAGTACGGGACGTGCCCAGACTAAGCCGACGCTCGCAGGAACTGAAGATTCTAACCGCCCACAGAGCCTCTTGTTTTGTCGGAAACGTAGAAGAAAGGGACCGGAAGTGAAAGGGAGGACCGGAAGTGAAAGGGAGATTCAGCCGGAGATTGGGAGAGAAAATTCGGCGCGCTCCGGCAGGCGGTCTTCCGGTAGCGCCAGGACGCGGCACCGTCACACGCAGACGTGGGATCGGGCTTGTGCAGAGAGACTGTAGGTTTTCGGACTCAGCCTGGGCGGTGGGTCTTAGCTCTCGAAACAGGCGGTGCGAAATGTCTTGCGTTCACTATCGGTAGTGCGGGAGCAGGCGGCGCTGGACGCCGTTTTGTGGAAGGCTGAGTTATCGCTGCTACTCTAATCCCACCGGCTTCCTTCTTGGTTCTTCTGTGAGAGCAAATATCCCCTTTTGAAAATTTCTGGACGTCATCTCTGACTGCGACGAGGGATCTACGGCCCGGACAGCTCCCGTAGTGTGAGCTGGAGTGTGCGTCCTGCAGGAGCTGGAGCTGGCTGGGCTTCGTAAACTCCTTCACGTTTCCTTGTCACTTCTTAAGGCCATTTCTGGCTCGTCTGCTGGAATCGCGGGGCCTTTCAGAGCTGGACGATGCTTGAGGTCATCCTCTTTTAAAATAAAAATTTAAGTTCCAGGCAAAAAGTGCCACTTAGGGGAGGGACGGTGGTTGGAGAAGTGCTGTCACTGTGTCCTGAGAACATTGCTGGGACCAGAGGATCCTTAGACAAGGACCAGGAAGACAGGAGAGGTCCCTGGTAGGAGACGTTCTGATGGTTACTCCCGCATGGTGTCAGCAGTGAGGGGAGCTGTGGTAGGGAATTCAGGTGAGGGCCCGCAGCAAATTCAGTTACAGCCACTTTCCCCTTTCAAGCATGGTGCCTCAGCTGTAGGGACTTCCTCCACCACGGGACCTAACTAGTGATGGGCATCCTAGCAGCAGCGAGCAGGCACAAGCCAAAGAGAGAAGCAGCTGACATGTGGTTCGGGATCAGACAGGACAGGAAAAGTACTTAGTCACCAGAATCTCATGCCTGAAATGTGACAAGTTTTAAGTGGGCATATGACCGCCCCACTACAGACCCTATCCTCCCACCTGTCTGGTTTATGATTTATAATGGTCGGTGAGAATCGAGTCAAAGGGATGTGCGTCATAGATGAAGCCATGACAAAAGTACACATCCCTTGCCCTTTTCCTTTCTCTGCTGACTGAGAGGTGTCCATGGGATCAGCCAACCTGAATTCAGAAATGAAAGTATTGTGAAGATGCCAGAGTCCCCCGCTTCCAGCTCTGGAACACTGAGCTCTGTAAAATGAGAAAAATAAAAACATGTCTTATTAAGACCTCTGCATCTGGGGTCTTTTGTTCAAGCAGCTTAACTTTTACTTTAAATATCTGATCTCAAACAAGCAGGGTCGTTCCTCACTCAAATGAGACCTTCTCAACATGTCCATACTACCTTTATCCATTAAGTCCCTGACTCTAGGATGCAGAGATCACATATTAACAGGATTCAAGAGGTGTTACCTATGTTGTCCTAGCATCTGGTCCCCCTACTCACTTATCTCAGTTCCATTTGGGGAGCCCTCTGGTTGTAGGGAAGGGAACTGCATCCCCAGCTTTAAGTATGGATCAAGCGCTAGATTAAGCTATTACATCCATCCCATCTCCTTAGGCATAGTGACTGGTGGACTTAAGACCCAAGCTGACCTAGTCAGAATGAGTCTTGAGACCTGCTTGCAATGCTGGAGAAAATACATCCTGCTGGATGTCAGACAAAAGGTAATATCAACTGTCAGCCACTTAAGAGCTCAGGAGACAAGATTTAGTGTTTGGTGACATCATTGGGTGGATGAGAATAAGGCCTTGCCTCCAGCCCACTTAAATATTTAGTTATGTGAAGATTTATGTAAAATTCTTTAGGGTTGCAACAAATAGGAGTCAGACCTATCTTGCCAGTCTGCTAAATGGCCTTCTTTCCTCTGCTCCCACTGATCTTGCCTTTGTTCGTGCTGCTGCTTTTCCCTGTAGCACCCCTTCCTTTATCCCCCTGCCACTTGACTGACTGGTTGATGCCTACTTACCATTTGAGACAGTTTAGACATCCGGGATTCCAGTCCCAACTATGATCCGTCATTGGATCACATGTAAATCCTAAAGCAGCAGTTGTAAACTTCTGGCCAGCAGGCTGGATTTGGCCAGCAAAGCTGCTATGATTTACATCAGGTTACAAAAATTAGAAAATCTCACATACAGATGCTGATGTGAGACAACATTGAGCCTACATTCCTGAACAGCAACCACACAGGTGAAAAAAAATCTGGTTTTATTAGTTCATGTGTTTTAAGTGGGATAGAATAATGTCATACATCAAATTGGGTGAAAAAAAAAATTAAAAAGATTTTTTCCAGCTTCAGGCAGGACTTTTGCCTAACATTCATATATATGTCCACTAGCATCCATGTAAGTGCCTCAAATGTTGTCCTCCACTAAACATGGATTCACTGGAAAGCAGGTATGGCAGGGAGAAAAACAGCCCCCCAAAATGTCCACATCCTAATCTCTGAAACCTATTAGTATGTTACCTTACATGGCAAAAGGGATTTAGCAGGTGCAGTTAAGAAGCTTGAGATAGGACCCAGTGCTGTGGCTCATGCCTGTAATCCTAGCACTTTGGGAGACTGAGCCAGGTGGATCACCTGAGGTCACTAGTTCAAGACCAACCTGTCCAACATGGTGAAGACCAACATGGTGAAACCTCATCTCTACTAAAACTACAAAAATCAGCTGGACACAGCAGTGAATGCCTGTAATCCCAGCACTTCGGGAGGCTGAGGCGGGTGGATCACCTGAGGTCACTAGTTCAAGACCAGCCTGTCCAACATGGTGAAACCTCATCTCTACTAAAAATACAAAAATCAGCTGGACACAGTGGTAAATGCCTGTAATCCCAGCTACTCAGGAGGCTAAGGCGGGAGAATCGCTTGAACCCAGGAGGTGGAGGTTGCAGTGAGCCAAGATCACGCCACTGCACTCCAGCCTGAGCAACAGAAAGACTCTGCCTAAAAAAAAAAAAAAAAAATTTGAGGCTGGGCGCAGCGGTTCATGCCTGTAATCCCAGCACTTTGGGAGGCTGACGCAGGCAGATCACCTGAGATCAGAAGTTTGAGACCAGTCTGACCAATATGATGAAACCCTGGCTCTACAAAAAATACAAAAATTAGCCGGGTGCAGTGGCAGGCACCTGTAATCCCAGTTACTCAGGAGACTGAGGCAGGAGAATGGGGTGAACCTGGAAAGCGGAGCTTGCAGTGAGCTGAGATCGCGCCACTGCATTCCAGCCTGTGCAACAGAGCGAAACTTCGTCTCAAAAAAAAAAAAAAAAAAAAAAAAAACACAAGATGGGGTCCAAAGTTCAGAATCAGAGGAGATGTGATGAAGTTGATGCTGGAGTGACATGAACATGAGCCAAAGAATCCAGAAAGTCTCTGGAAGCTGGAAAATGCAAGGAAAAAGATTCTTCCCTAGAGCTCCAGAAGGAAAATAGCCCTGTTGACACTTTTAGTCCCATAAGACCTATTTCTGACTTCCAGAACTATAAAGAACTGGTACTGTTCTAAACCACAAAGTTTGTGGTAGGTTGTTAAAGCAACAATATGAAATATGGATTTTGGTACCTCCAAGTGGGATGCTTCTCTAACAAATACCTAACAGTGTTGAAGTGGCTTTGGAATTGGGCACTGGGCAGAGGCTGGAGAATTCTGAGGATGACAGAAAAAGCCTAGAATGCCTTAATTATTAGTAGAAGTATGGGTTAGCAACTCTGCTAGTGAGGACTCTGAAGGAAATGAAAAGCACAATAGAGGAAGTGCGCGATGACTCACACCTGTAATCCCAGCACTTTGGGTGGCCGAGGTGGGAGGATGGCTTGAGCCCAGGAGTTCAAGACCAGCCTGGGCAACATAGGAAGACCCCATCTCTACAAAAAAAATTATTTATTTATTTATTTATTTATTTATTTAGAGACAGAGTCTCGCTCAGTCCCCCAGGCTGGAGTGCAGTGGCGCAATCTCGGCTCACTGCCAACTCTGCTTCCCGGGTTCACGCCATTCTCCTGCCTAAGCCTCAAGAGTAGCTGGGACTACAGGTGCCTGCCCCCACACCCAGCTAATTTTTTTGTATTTTTAGTAGAGACAGGGTTTCTCCGTGTTAGCCAGGATCTCCTGACCTCGTGATCCACCCACCTCGGCCTCCCAAAGTGCTGTGATTACAGGCGTGAGCCACTGCACCCGGCTACAAAAAAATTTTAAAAGTTAGCCATACATGGTGGCTTGCCTGTGGTCCCAACTCCTCGGGAGGCTGAACTGGGAAGTTACTTGAGCACAGGTGGTCAAGGCTGCAGTGACCTGTGATTGCACCGATTGCACCACTGCACTCCAGTCTGGGCTAGAGAGACCCTGTCTAAAAAAAAGGAAAATGTAATAGAACATACAGTGTTAAAGAATATGTAAATCATCATAACAACTGTTAATAGAAGTATGGACATTAAAAATATTACTGGGGGCCAGGCGCTGTGGCTCATATTTATAATCCCAGCACTTTGGGAAGCCAAGACAGGCAGATCACGAGGTCAGGAGTTCAAGCCCAGCCTGGCCAACATGGTGAAACCCCGTCTCTATTAAAAATACAAAAATTAGCCGGGCATGGTGACGGATGCCTGTAAGCCCAGCTACTCGGGAGGCTGAGGCAGGAGAATCGCTTGAACCCAGGAGGCAGGGGTGGCAGTGAGCCGAGACTGTGCCATTGCACTCCAGCCTGGGAGAAAGAGCAAGACTCTATCTCAAGGAAAAAAAAAAATATTCCTGCTGGTGAGGGCTCAGAAGGAAGTGAGGAGCATGCTACTGGAAACAGGAGGAAAGGGAGTCCTCAAATAGTGGGAGAAACTGAGCTGAATTTTGTCCTACAGTTATGAGGACAGCAGAACTTGTAAACAATGAACTTGGATATTTAGCTGGGGAGATTTTTTGGTTTCTTCCTACTGCTTATATAAAATGCAAAAGAAAAGAGAGAAGTTGAGGGAAGAACTATTAAGCCAAAAGGAACCAGTACTTGATTTGGGAAATTCTCAGCCTTCCATATAGCAAAAGATGCTAAAATTAGGGGATTCACTGCAAAGAATGTGTGCTCTGGAGGAAAAGCCAAGGGTGCAGTTGTACAACATTTTTCTAGTGCCTCAGAAGAATCAAAAGATCAGAATATTCATTCATGCTGTGGGCTCTTTGAAGAGACTAGGCAACTGACACAGCCATCTCAGCAGAAACCAGAAACAGATATGAGATTATCCCATCTGTCTGTAGAGGAGCCTCCTGTTTGTCTAATGGAATTAATTCCCACGACACACAAAGGAGACTCACAAGGTTCTTGAGAATTTTATACCAGCAGAAACACTGCCAGCTCGGACTATGAGAAAAAGGACAAAATGTAAGAAAAGGCTTGAGCCTGAGGATATATCCTCAGGTGGAGCTGATGAGATATACATGAGATATTACTCCACACCCTCCACCCCAGTTATCAAAGATTTTACAAAAGTATCAGTGGGCTGATACTTTGGGTAATTTGGAATAGAATACATGCATTTTATATGTGAAATGGATGTGAAACTTTGGGGGCCAGAAGCCAGACAGAATAGTACCCTCCCAAAGATGTAAATATTCTAATCCCCCAAACCTGTGTACATGCAAAAGGACCTTATAGATGTGACTAACTTATAACATCAATAGGAAACTAACAGTTGTTGATTCCTTGAAGCAAGAAAAAAAGTCTGAATGGATCCTGGAGCATTCTGTTCTTAGCAGAAAACAAGGATGTGACAATTTGAGCATAAAATAATAATTTGTAAATGACAATGAGTTCATAATTTTGCAAAGTTAACAACAACTAGTCCTGGCTAACACGGTGAAACCCCGTCTCTACTAAAAATACAAAAATTAGCCGGGCGTGGTGGCAGCCACCTGTAATCCCAGCTACTCGGGAGGCTGAGGCAGGAGAATGGTGTGAACCCAGGAGGCAGAGCATGAAGTGAGCCAAGATCGCACCACTGCACTCCAGCCTAGGCGACAGAGCAAGACTCCGTCTCAAAAACAAAAACAAAAACAAACAACTATATGGGCCAGGCGTGGTGGCTCATTCCTGTAATCCCAGCACTTGGGGAGGCCAAAGTGGGTGGATCACCTGAGGTTACGAGTTCGAGACCAGCCTGGCCAACATGGTGAAACTCCATCTCTACTAAAAGTACAAAAATTAGCCGGGCTTGGTGGCAGGTACCTGTAATCCCAGCTACTCAGGAGGCTGAGGTGGGAGAATCACTTGAACGTGGGAGGCGGAGGTTGCAGTGAGCCGAGATTGCACCATTGAACTGCAGCCTGGGTGACAAGAGCAAGACTGCGTCTACCAAAAAAAAAAAATTAAAATTAAAAAAAAAAAAAAAGGCCTGAACACCCCCTATGGCCTAATGTTAAAAAATAATATTCTAATAGCCAGTTAACTATAGTCAGATGCCACCAATTAAATAGAGGGTCTAACATTGGAGCCAATGAGTCATAATGATACATTGTAGGCAGAGACCAGAGATTTTTTTTGTTTTTTGAGACGGAGTCTCACTCTGTAGCCCAGGCTGGAGTGCAGTGGTGCAATCTTGGCTCACTGCAAGCTCCGCCTCCCGGGTTTCGGCTTCACACCATTCTCCTGCCTCAGCCTCCCAAGTAGCTGGGACTACAGGTACCCGCCACTATGCTCGGCTAATTTTTTGTATTTTTAGTAGGGACGGGGTTTCACCATGTTAGCCAGGATGGTCTCCATCTCCTGACCTCGTGATCTGCCCGCCTTGGTCTCCCAAAGTGCTGGGATTACAGGCGTGAGCCACTGCGCCCGGCCAGACCAGAGATTTTACAAACACTTTGTTTCTGGGAAAAGGGCTCGTAGGTTTAAAATGTGTTGGAAAGAGATCAAGACATCCATCACATAGTAATGTACTAAGGAAAACTGTTATGAAAAGGGATTCAGCCCCATTTCTAGCAGCTCAAGTTTGAAATACCTTTGGGCAACAAGCTTCTGTGTCCCAAACTAGGGTCCTAGCAGCCAAACAACCAGAAACTACCGCCACGATGATCCGAGATAGCATTCTACCCAGCACTTTGGGAGGCCGAGGCAGGAGGACTGCTTGAGCCTAGGAGTTTGAGACCAGCCTGGGCAACAGAGCAAGACTCTGCCTCGAAAAAAAAAATATATATATATATATAATAGGCGGGCCAGGCAAGGTGGCTCATGCCTGTAATCCTAGCACTTTGGGAGGCCAAGTCGGGCGGATCACCTGAGGTCAGGAGTTCAAGACCAGCCTGACCAACATGGTGAAACCCTGTCTCTATTAAAAATATAAGAATTAGCCAGATGTGCTGGCAGGCATCTGTAATCCCAGCTACTCAGGAGGCTGAGATAAGAGAATCGCTTGAGCCCGGGAGGCGGAGGTTGCAGTGAGCAGAGATCGCACCATGGCACTCCAGCCTGGGCAACAAGAGTGAAACTCCATCTTAAAAAAAAAAAAAAAATTTAAAAAGTAGACTGGGCGCGGTTACTCACGCCTGTAATCCCAGCACTTTGGGAGGCCGAAGCAGGTGGATCACCTGAGGTCAGGAGTTCAAGACCTGCCTGGCCAACACGGTGAAACCCTGCTTCCACTGAAAATACAAAAATTAGCCTGGTGTGGTGGCACATACCTGTTAATCCCAGCTACTTGGGAGGCTGAGGTGGGAGAATCACTTGAACCCAGGAGGCGGAGGTTGCAGTGAGCCAAGATAGCACCAACTGCACTCCACCCTGGGCAAGTGAGCAAGATTCCGTCTCAAAAAAAAAAAAAAAAAATTAGCCAGGCTTGGTGGTGTGCGCCTGTAATCCCAGCTACTGGGGAGGCTGAGGCAGGAGAATCACTTGAACCCAAGAGGCAGAGGTTGCAGTAAGCTGAGGTCGTGCCACTGCACTCCAGCTTGGGCAACAGAGCAAGACTCTGTCTCAAAAAATAAAAATTAAAAAAAGGAAAAAATATATAAAATAAAGCATTTTCTCTTCAGCTTAATAAGTATTAACACCAAAGTATAAAAATGTAATCTAAAATGGAAATCTTTAGAAAGATGTCTCATTGAAAAACCACAAAGGTACAAGAAAAACTTTACTTACAAGATACATAACCTCGGCCGGGCGCGGTGGCTCAAGCCTGTAATCCCAGCACTTTGGGAGGCCGAGACGGGCGGATCACGAGGTCAGGAGATCGAGACCATCCTGGCTAACACGGTGAAACCCTGTCTCTCTACTAAAAAAATACAAAAATCTAGCCGGGCGAGGTGGCGGGCGCCTGTAGTCCCAGCTACTCAGGAGGCTGAGGCAGGAGAATGGCGGGAACCCGGGAGGCAGAGCTTGCAGTGAGCTGAGATCCGGCCACTACACTCCAGCCTGGGTGATAGAGCGAGACTCTGTCTCAACAAAAAATAAAAAATAAAAAAAAATAAAAAGATACATAACCTCTGTATTTGCAGGATGTTTCTATTTCAAAATTTCAAAGCCAAATTAAATTTCTAGTCACTTTAAATTGTAAACAAATTTGGCATCAAGACGCCCCTCAAAAAATTTTTTTGTTTTGTTTTGTTTTTGAGACAGTCTCACTCTTAGTCCAGGAAGGAGTGCAGTGGCACAACCTTGGCTCACTGCAACCTCCACCTCCCAGGTTCAAGAGATTCTCCTACCTCAGCCTCTGGGAGTAGCTGGGACTGCATCACCACGTCAGGGGTTTTGTTTTTGTTTTTGTTTTGAGATGGAGTTTTGCTCTTGCTGCCCAGGCTGGAGTTCAATGGCACAATCTTGGCTCACCACAACCTCCGCCTCCTGGGTTCAAGTGATGCTCCTGCCTTAGCCTCCAAAGTAGCTGGGATTACAGGAATGCACAACCACGCCAGGCTAATTTTGTATTTTTCGTAGAGACAGGGTTTCTCCATGTTGGTTAGGCTGGCCTCGAACTCCTGACCTCAGATGATCCACCCGCCTTGGCCTCCCCAAGTGTTGGGATTACAGGTGTGAGCCACCGTGCCTGGCCATGTCAGGCTCATTTTTATATTTTTAGTAGAGACAGGATTTCACCATGTTTTCCAGGCTGGTCTGGAAATCCTGACCTCAAGTGATACAACTGCCTGGCCCTCCCAAAGTGCTGGGATTACAGGCGTAATCCCAGCACTGTGCCTGGCCATCCCTCAAAATTTTAAATGCCCACTCACAAAACTGATTTTCAAACTATTGCTCTGGTTTTTAAAATAATGCACTAGGTTGGATATAGTGGCTCATGGTTGTAGTCCCAGTACTTTGGGAGGCTGAGGGGAGTGGATTGCTTGAAGCCTGGCGTTCGAGACCAGTCTGGCTAACATGGCAAAACCCTATCTCTACTAAAAATATAAATATTAGCGGGGTGTGGTGGCACATGCCTCTAATCCCAGCTACTTGGGAGGCTGAGGCAGGGGAATCACTTGAACCTGGGAGGTGGAAGTTGCAGTGAGATGAGACTGGGCTACTGCACTGCAGCCTGGAAGACAGAGTGAGACCCTGTCTCAAAAATAAATACATAAAAATTATGTACTAAACAAAGTTTAAAGTAATAGACTGCTCCCTTCACCCAACTATCCACAGTTAAGGGGAGCCTCTTATAGGGACATACACATAGCCTCTTCCCCAGTTCCTGACACCACCATCCCCTCTATTTCCTAGCTGAGCAATTTCAGTCATCTCTAACACCATCAGCTTGCTCCCAAAGGACCTTAAGTTAGAGGCCATATGTTTAAATGTGTCCCTGAATTAAACCAGGCCTATTTCTATTTTGCGAAATATGCTGAGGTACTCCTCTCATGTGGCAAGAGAAACGCGAAGAACCTGGTGGCACTATAGGAAGAGTTTCAATAAAAATAATAGTAGAAAAAACTAAGTCAAACTACCATATGACCCAGCAATTCTACTACTGGGTATATGGCCAAAAGAAAGGAAATCAATGTCGAAAAGTTATCTGTAGCCCCATGTTTACTGTAGCACTGTTAACAACAGCCGATATACACATCAACCTAAGTGCCCATCAGTAGATGAACGGCTAAAGAAAAATGTGGTAGGCCGGGCACGGTGGCTTACGCCTGTAATTCCAGCACTTTGGGAGGCCGAGGCGGGCAGATCACGAGGTCAGGAGATCGAGACCATCCCGGCTAACATGGTGAAACCCCATCTCTACTAAAAATACAAAAAATTAGCTTGGCGTGGTGGCCAGCGCCTGTAATCCCAGCTACTGGGGAGGCTGAGGCAGGAGAATGGTGTGAACCCAGGAGGCAGAGCTTGCAGTGAGCCGAGATCACACCACTGCACTCCAGCCTGGACGACAGGGCGAGACTGTCTCAAAAAAAAAAAAATGTGGTATATGTACACAATGGAGTATTATTCAGCCACTAAAAAGAATGAAAATCTATCATATACAGCAACATGGATGGAACTAGAGGCCATTAAGTGAAATAAGCCAAGCAGAGAAACACAAATATCACAAGTCACTCATGGAACTAAAAAGAGGATCTCATAAAGATACAGTAGACTGAGGCTGGGAAAGGTAGGAAAGGAAGATGAAGAGAAACTGATAAATGGGCACAAATGTAGTTTGATAGACTAAAACATAGTGTTAGATTACAATTATCTACCATACATTAGAAACTACCTAAAGGAGACAAGTTTTCTTTTTTTTTTTTTTTTTGAGACGGAGTCTCACTCTGTCGTTCAGGCTGGAGCGCAGTGCACTGCAACCTCTGCCTCCCAGGTTCAAGTGATTCTCCTGTCTCAGCCTCTTAGGTAGCTGGGATTATAGGCGCATGCCACCATACCTGGCTAATTTTTGTATTTTTAGTAGAGGCAGGGTTTCTGTGTGTTGGTCAGGCCAGTCTCAAACGCTTGACCTCAGATGATCCGCCCGCCTTGGCCTTCCAAAGTGTTGGGATTATAGGCGTGAGCCACCATGCCCAGCTTTTTTCCTTTTTTTGAGACTGAGTCTTGCTCTGTCACCCAGGCTGGAGTGCAGTGGCACGATCTTGAATCACAGCAAGCTCCACCTCCCAGGTTCACGCAGTTCTCTTGCCTCAGCCTCCCAAGTAACTGGGACTACAAGCACCTGCCACCATGCTCAGCTAATTTTTTGTATTTTTAGTAGAGACGGGGTTTCACCGTGTTAGCCAGGATGGTCTTGATTTCCTGACCTTGTGATCCGCCCGCTTCGGCTTCCCAAAGTGCTGGGATTACAGGCATGAGCCACTGTGCCTGGCCAAGTGCCCAGCTTTTTCTTGACAGGAATCTCACTCTGTCACCCACGCTGGAGTCAATGGCACAATCTCAGCTCAATGCAACCGCTGCCTCCCAGGTTCAAGCAATTCTCCTGCCTCAGCCTCCTGAGCAGCTGGGACTACAGGTATGCACCACCACACCTGGCTAATTTTTGGATCTTTAGTAGAGACAGGTTTCACGTTGTTGGCCAGGCTGGTCTTGAACTCCTGATCTCAGGTTATCCACCTGCCTTGGCCTGTAATCCCAGCTACTGGGGGGCTGAGGCAGGAGGATTGCGTGAACCTGGGAGGCGGAGGTTGCCGTGGACAGAGATTGTGCCACTACATTCCAGCCTGGGAAACGGGTGAGACTCTGTCAAAAAAAAAAAAGGAAGGGAGGGAAGGATGGACGAACAGACAGACAGGAGGACAGTAAGGAAAAAAGAAAAGGAAGAGCACACATTAATTCCCAGGAGTCTTCTCCCCTGGGCTTGCATTTTAAAGGATTTAGAATTCTTCCATTAATAGTTCCTCATAACTGAAGTTATCCAGGATATCTATCATCCATGGCTCTCAAACCGTAAAAACCACTTAGTACAAGATTAATGAGGAAGTTCATGATGAATGGACAAAACTAAAATCACTGAACGCACTGATCATGCTTATGATCACCGAAACTAAAACCTGACATTTTGCACCTCTTGATATGATGCAACAGGAAGCACACTGCATCTCCTATGATATATTCTTGTCTAAAAGAAAGAAAAAGAGGTCGGGTGCAGTGGCTCACACCTGTAATCCTAGCACTCCGGGAGGCCAAATCAGGGGGATCACTTTTAGTCCGCGGTTCGAGACCAGTCTGGCCAACATAGGGAAACCCCCAACTCCACTAAAAATACAAAAGTTAGCCACATACATTGCTTGAACCCAGGAGGTGGAGGTTGCAGCGAGCCAAGATCGTGCTCCCACAGCACTCTAGCCTTGGCAACAGAACGAGATTCCTATGCAAAAAAATAAAAAAATAGCCTGCCGTGGTGGCAAGGCACCTGTAACCCCAGCCACTTGGGAGGCTGAGGCGGAAGAATCACTTGGGAATCAGAGGTTGTAATGAGCTGAAATAGCGCCACTGCACTCCAACCTGGGCAACAGGGCAAGACTGTCTCAAAAAAAACCCAAAAAAACAAAAACCTATATATATATATAGGTTTGTATATATGTAAAATCAACCTTCTGAATCTACCACTTTACAAAAACCACGGGGGTTAAAAATCATGTGAAACAATGTCACGATATAATCGGCCAAATATAGGTCATAGGATCAACCTCAAGTTTTCTTCAGTAAAGACAGGAAAACTGCTAGAGACTTAGACACTTAAGAGACATTACGAAACACATGTATAGAAAGCATTTGGATCCAGATTCGAAGAAACAAATTAGAAAAATTATTTTCATCAAGTGAAGAAAATTAGACACAGACTAAGTTATGCATGCTACTAAAGAATTACATTAGGCTGGACACAGTGGCTCTTGAGTATAATTCCAGCACTTTCGGAGGTCAAGGCAGCAGGATCACTTTAGGCCAGTAGTTTGAGAGCAACCCAGGCAACATAGCAAGACCTCATCTCTTTTCTTTTGGAGGCAGGGTCTCTCGCTATGCCCCAGGCTAGAGTGCAGTGGCGCAATCTCGGCTCACTGCAACCTCCACCTCCCGGGTTCAAGTGATTCTTCTGCCTCAGCCTCCTGAGTAGCTGGGATTACAGGTGGCTGCCACCACGCCCCGCTAATTTTTGTATTTTCAGTAGAGATGAAGTTTCGCCCTGTTGGCCAGACTGGTGTTGAACTCCTGACCTCAGGAGATCTATCCACCTCTGCCTCCCAAAGTGCTGGGACTACAAGCGTGAGCCATGGTGCCAGGCTGCAAGACCTCATCTCTACAAAAAATTAAAAAATTAGCCGGGCTTGGTGGCACACGCCTGTAGTCCCAGCTAGGCGGCTGAAATGGGAGGATCCCTTGAGCCCAGGAGTTGAAGGTTACAGGGAGCTATGGTTCAGTCACTGCACTCCAGCCTGGATGCTCATAGGAAGACTGTCCAAAAAAAAAAGGCAAAAACTTTAAGCTGAACCTAATAATTTAGCCTCTAGACCAGGAAACAGAGATAAAGAGAAACAAGTTAAATGATACTGTAAGGAAACCTGTAAACAGAGGACATTCAAAAAAACTGTTGTAGCCTCCTAACAGTTAAATTAGGAGAATAAGACAAACTAAAGAAACCAATTAACCTGGCCGGGCACAGGGGCTCACGCCTGTAATCCCAGCACTTTGGGGGGCTGAAGTGGACAGATCACTTGAGTCAGGAGTTAAGAGACCAGCCTGGCCAACAGGGTAAAACCTGTCTATACTAAAAAAATTAGCTGGGCTTGGTGGCGGGCACCTGTAATCTCAGCTTCTCAGGAGGCTGAGGCACGAAAATTGCTTGAACCAGGGAGGTGGAGGTTGCAGTGGGCAGAGATCATGCCACTGAGCTCCAGCCTGGCCAACAGGGCAAGACTCCTTCTTAAAGTAAGAAAAAGAAACACATTAACCTAATGCAACTCATAAACACTGACTGGATCCTGGTTTGGAAAGAGTAGCTACATAACACTTTTTAGACACGATTATGCTATTTGAATATAGTATATCAGACACTAGGGAATAATGTTTAGATACATTAAGTATGATAACGGTATTGTGGTAACAAGAACATCTTATGCATGATAAAGTGAAGTGTCACGTCTATAACTTACTTTCAGACTATTGTTAAATCCAGAGGGAGAAAACACATAGGTGTTCATTGCACTGATTTTTTTTTTTTAATGGAGTCTGTTTGTTCCCCAGAATGGAGTGCAATGGTGCCAATCTTGGCTCACTGCAACCTCTGCCTCCCTGTTCAAGGTATTCTCCTGCCTCAGCCTCCTGAGTAGCTGAGAATCAAGGCACATGACACCACACCCGGCTAATTTTTGTATTTTCAGAAGAGACGCGGTTTCCCCATGTTGGCCAGGCTAGTCTCGAACTCCTGACCTCATGATCCACCCGTCTTGGCTTCCCAAAGTGCTGGAATAACAGGTGTAAGCCACCATGCCCAGCATGACTCCTTTTAATTAGCTGGGTTTCTCTGTAAAATACACAATTTCATGCGTTGCATTTGCTTTCCAGTCATCAAGGTCAATGCAAATAAATTTTCATCTTATAAAGGAACATTTTGTGGTCTCCTGTGAATAGGTCCTTAATTATGTGTTTCAAAAGGTCTCAAAAGGCAACAAATTCAGCACAAGGAATGAGTGCCTTAAGCAAAGGGAGTTCTAAATTTTAACCAACCCACTTCACTTTTTCCCTTCCCAACACACAAAGCTGTGATTAACACGAGAAATTATTAACACTAAGTTGACCTAAAGAGCCATAACAACATATCCCATTTACTATGTTTTAGGTTTTCCTACATGAGGCCCAGAATTTGGGGGGAAATAACTCCATGTGCACACCAGCCCCCAAACCTCATTTAACAGTGATGCCTTCGAAAACAAGTTTTTCCTTATGCTGTTTCATACATGTGGTAGAAAATAAAATTGTCAAGATATTTATTAACATGTAAGACATACAATTTGCTCAGTAAAAATAGCACATGAAAAAATATTATAAGCTTATATTCATAAAGAAATGAGTATGTTATTACCTTTTTCTCGCTTGCTCTGGACTATTAGATAATTTGACATGGTTGGAATGTGCACAGCACAGCTGAGACACCACCCTTTTAACACTGAATCGCTATACTATGAACTGACAGAACCTTGCATGAAGGATGAAAAACTCATACCCCAAGTGAAGAATCACAACGCATGGAAGGGGAAAATTAACTAAATGGAAAAAGTATATGACGCCTACTGCATTTAATGTCAAAGGAGGGGGAAAGAGGGCATGGGGAGTGAAGAATGGTTGAGGTTCCAGGCTGTAACTGTATATCCTTAAGTAAATTAAATTTAACTCATCTACAAAGTGAGTTAAAACAGGTGAGTTTTAAGGTCCATCTCAACTCTAAATAACATACTAGCAAAAACAAGGAATCCACTTCAGATCTTTATGAAACCGCACATTGGCTCACCTGAGGTCAACAGTTGGAGATCAGCCTGACCAACAACGTGAAACCCCGTCTCTACTAAAAATACAAAAATTAGCTGGGTGTGGTGGCGGATGACTGTAGTTCCAGCTTCTTGGGAGGCTGAGGCAGGAGAACTACTTGAAGTGGGGGGCAGGGGCAGGGGCGGGGGCGGCGGCTGCAGTGAGCTGAGATCGCACCATTGCACTCTAGCCTGGGCAACAGAGCGAGACTGTGTCTCAAAAAACACAAAACACTAAAACAGCAATGGTATTAAAACTGTTCAGAATGGGACGGACACGGTGGCTCACGCCTGTAATACTAGCACTTTGGGAGGGGGAGGCAGGTGGATCACCTGAGGTCAGGAGTTTGAGACCAGCCCAACATGGTGAAACCCCCGTCTAAACTAAAAATACAAAAAATTAGCAGAACGTGGTGGCAGGTGCCTGTAATCCCAGCTACTCAGGAGGCTGAGGCAGGAGAATTGCTTGAACCCAGGAGGTGGAGGTTGCAGTGAGCCGAGATCCCATCACTGCACTCCAGCCTGGGCAACAGAGCAAGACTCCATCTCCAAAATAAAACAAAACCACCACCACCAAAAAACTTGTTCAGACTGAACACAGAACTCAAGGGCATTATTATAATGCATTACAAAGAGAATTTTCTATAGCTTTGCAAAAGTATCTAAATCCTATACATCCTTTTAACAGCAATTTTCATTATTGAAGACATGACTTAAGTACAAAAAGAAAAGTCCAAACTGTCAGCTTTCAGTCCTCCACATTCCCCTCTTTAATATGGTATTTTGCACTATATACATTAATGAAAATTTGAAACAAAAAAGAACTTTAGTCAAACTCCCCTTCCTCCTCCAGCTTTATTGAATAGTTTAAAATTACATTTCTATTTTCTAGGACTTCAGTTGCTCTTTCCATCTGACTTTTAAAAACTGATTACAGCAAATGAAACACAGTTGTCTAAGTGATATAGTATACAAAAATAACATCTTGATTTCTGTGAAAATGCATTTCTCTGCAATTCCTGAATAGCTCCAAATTATGCTAACTCTGAGCATTGATGTTTACTCTGGGTTTTAGATTTAGTCTTTGAAAAAAATGTGTTCTAAACCTTTGCCATCACCATCTATGTGTCCAACATCAACACTGTGATGAAGTTGTTCCTGTTTAGGCTTTTATTCCGATTTCTCTCGAACAGCCATTAACACGCACGTTTATCTTTTTGTTTACTCCCACTCAACTGTATGTTCTATGTAGGGCCTGATACAGATGTTACTTGATGTTATTTAATAGCTACTGAGGTCAGACAATCCAAGGCCATCATTATACTAAAATTAAAGTTACTTATGGAAGTTCATAGACACTTCCAGAATTGGTTTTACCTCCTACATGGGAACATGTTCAACAAACCCAGGACGGGCTTACTGGTCTGACTCAACTCTTCCCATTCATCAATCCCTATTCACCAGTGGCACGGAAAGGGGGTTCTTTAACAAAGCATTATACATAACACCTCTACCAAACTAAACATAAACTTTTTTTTGTAGTTAAATGCAGAAAGTCGGTTTTTTCCACCCCTTTCCTCCTTTTACACGGCAAGTAAAGCTCACTGGCCTGGGAGTTGCCTCTATCTGCCAACCTTTGGCCAGTGAAGAGGATTCAGAGAAAATAATACAACCATCAATCAGAAAAAGGAGGGGCGACAAAGGAAAATAATTAGGCTGTAGCCTCAATTGTGCATTCCCGTGCAAGGTGCCCTGACTCGCCACAGCGGTAACAGTTGACTTCACTTGTCTTGCTGCAGTTGATGGCTACATGACCAGTTTCACCACACCTAAAAAAGAAATTAAAATACTTTTCACAATGGGCCTCAGAACAAAACTGTCTACGAAAGCAAGTCACGATGCCGAACAAAACGCCTGATTCTTGTCTTCATGCAATTAACCCCTAAGGTTTCACAGACATGTACACAATATTTATCAAATTATACACTTTACATGTCACAAACAAAGATTTCTGGTTACATGATAAAAGATTTACGTGTATTAATTATAGAGCTTTCTATGAAGTCTCTGGAAGTTTCAAACTATAACACTCTTATTTTTACGTATTAAAAAAATCCAGTTGTGAAAACTGTCCTTGTACCATAAGCCACAGGATATCAGGGTAGAATACAAAATTATATACAGACAGACTGCCAGTTATGTATGGTGAAAATTGGTCTTATCTGGTCACAGCTAACTTTCACTTAATTTATTAAAGCCCTTCCATTTATAGCTAATTCATCTCTGGAAGAATCTCTGCAATGAGTTTTCTTCTAACAACAATATGACACCTTACCTATAGCACTTCACTTTGGTGCAGTCTTTTTGAATGTGTCCGAATTCTCCACAAGAATAGCACTTCTGCTCATCTGCATGGTCGCAGTCACGAGCCAGGTGGCCTGGTTTGCCACAGTTGTAGCAGCACTGCTCTCGCTCTCTCTTGGGCTCCTTGCAGTCCTTGGCAATGTGGCCACCTCTACCGCAGTTATAGCAGGCTTCAACAATAAGGAAAAGAAACAGACCAAGACTATAAAACCTTTACAAAGTGTCATGTTTTAAATTATACAATACAAAACCTCAAAGGTGGAAATGCTATACGCAGTTGCGTATGCTCACTTCTCCAAACTCTAGAGGGGTATGAAAAGGAAGTGTTAAATACTTACCATCCTCCTGAAGATCACAATCCTTGGCAAGATGACCAGACTCACCACAGCGATAACAGATGTCTGGAAGAGATGAGGAAACAAACTGGAAACCTGTTTTGAGCAAAAACAAAGAGAATTCGGCTAGTCAGATCAGTCTTGATACTAACAAATACTGAAGTACTTCAAATTTTTCTAGTCGACAAAATACCTCTATCCGAGGTAAAACCACCTCTGCCACGGCTTCTCATTCCACGACCACGGCCTCCACCAGTAGGACATTCCCGGGCCCAGTGGCCAGATCGTCCACACTTGAAGCACTCATTGCTGCTCATGGCTGCAGTCAGATCTTTGAAAAATTAAAAAGTAACAACATTAAACCACTGAAAGTTCTTTTAACTTTTATTCTCCGTTAAATGTATTTTTGGAAAACTATTATGGGGGAAAAAGCTAGCTAATACATCGGTTAAAAAAATAGCTGGGTGCAGAGGCTCACGCCTGTAATCCCAGCACTTTGGGAGGCCAAGGTGGGTGGATCATGAGATCGAGACCATCTTGGCTAACATGGTGAAACCCCATCTCTACTAAAAATCCAAAAAGTAGCCGGGTAAGGTGGCGGGCGCCTGTAATCCCAGCTACTTTGGGAGGCTGAGGCAGGAGAATGGAGTGAACCCAGGAGGCGGAGCTTGCAGTGAGCTGAGACAGTGCCACCGGATTCCAGCCTGGGCAACAGAGTGAGACTCCGTCTCAAAAAAATAAAATAATCATACAACTACATGCTTATTATAGACCTATTATAATATACACGTTAATAGTGATGGAAGTGATGGAATTTACAGAGTTAGGGTCAGTGAAAATCCATTATGAGAACAAATAATTGGTAGTGGCCAGGCGCGGTGGCTCACACCTGTAATCCTAGCACTTTGGGAGGCCGAGGCAGGTGGACCATCTGAGGTCAGGAGTTTGACACCAGCCTGGCCAACATGGCGAAATTCCGTCTCTATTAAAAATAAAAAAATAGCCGGGCATGGTGGCATGCGCTTGTAATCCCAGCTACTCGGGAGGCTGAGGCAGAAGAATCACTTGAACCTGGGAGGTGGAGGTTGCAGTGAGCAGAGATCATGTCACTGCACTCCAGCCTAGGGGACAAAGTGAGACATACATACACACACACGCACACAGAAAACGGATTCTCAGAGTGAGGAGTCAGTGAAGGAAAATACTCTCTTAACCTTAGCACCTGATATAGTACCTAGTAATACTGCAGCACTTGCCTGGTGACTGAGATATTCCTTAGAACAGGTATGTTAAAACAAATGCAAGACACAAATTTTATCTCTAGATAGTACAAGTACAGTAGGCCCTCTATATCCATGGGTTCTGCATCCATGGATTCAACCAACCTCGGAATAAAAATATTCAGTGGAAAAACAAGTTGCATCTGTATTGAACATGCAGACTTTTCTTGCCATTATTCCCTAAACAATACGTTAACAACTACTTATTCAGCATTTACACTGTGTTAGGTATTATAAGTAATCTAGAGATGATTTTAAAGTATATAAAAAGATGTGCAAAGGTTCTATTGCAAGTACTACACTATTTTATATCAGGGACTTGAACACAGGAGGATTTTGGTATCTGAAAGAGTTCGTGGAACCACTTTTCCACAAATACCAAGAGACGACTGTATAATAAAAACACTAGAAAAATGACCATGAGTTACACCAAAGCGCTAATGGCACATACAGCACTGGGAACATTTGTGTTTTGTTTTCTTTTCTTTTATTCTCCCCTTTCCAAATGTTTCTGTAATTTTACATTTTAAACAATGCAACTTGGAATTTCATAATAAACTCCTTTAATTGGGTATCATTTTAAAATAAAAATAAAACTCCCACTAAAGCAAATAGATTTTGTACTTCTTATGTAATAATCTAAAAATAAATTGAGGCTATTCTTAAAACAGAATGAAATGGAATAGAATGGAATGAAAACAATGTAACTATATTTTCACACTTCCGTATCTCAATATTTTTACCCTTAATTCCATTGTCAAACAATGGCACACAGAGTCGTAGTTTAAATATCCTCTCAAACCTAAGCACAGGCATCATCATCTAGAAAAACATATTTCCAACTGAGTAAAACTGACTGGATAATGGAATTAGCTAACCCAACCACAACACCAAAGACCCAAAAGGCAGTCAGAAAAATGGCAAGGTTCTCCACTTTCAGTAACTGTTTAACTTTCTACTAACTCTTGCCATTTGCCTATGAACATATTACCAAAAAAAATTATTTGGCTATGAGTTATTGGTGCTTTCAGATGCACAAAACGTATTTCTAGTCAGAAGAAACCAGCCAGTGAAGGAGATTAAAAACAGATTTTTATAGAATTTCAAACAGTATCTGCTTTGTAATCATTATTTCTTAACTATACTAGTATCAAGGATCCTAAATTATGTAAAGTATTTTTGCCGGTTTCCACCAAAGGGAAGAGTCAGGATTAAAAAAAAAAAAAAAGGCCGGGCGCGGTGGCTCAAGCCTGTAATCCCAGCACTTTGGGAGGCCGAGACAGGCGGATCACGAGGTCAGGAGATCGAGACCATCCTGGCTAACACGGTGAAACCCCATCTCTACTAAAAAATACAAAAAAAAACTAGCCGGGCGAGGTGACGGGTACCTGTAGTTCCAGCTACTCGGGAGGCTGAGGCAGGGGAATGGCGTAAACCCGGGAGGCGGAGCTTGCAGTGAGCTGAGATCCGGCCACTGCACTCCAGTCCAGGCGACAGAGCAAGACTCCGTCTCAAAAAAAAAAAAAAAGAATGGCAGCCTGGGTGTGTGGTGGCTCACATCTGTAATCCCAGCGCTTTGGGAGGCCGAGGAAGACAGATCACCTGAGGTTGGGAGTTCGAGACCAGCCTGGCCAACATGGTGCAACTCCATCTCTACTAAAAATGCAAAATTAGCCAGGCTTGGTGGCGCATGCCTATAATCCCAGCTACTCGGGAGGCTGAGGCAGGAGAATCGCTTGAACCCAGGAGGTAGAGGTGGCAGTGAGCCGAGATCACGCAATTGGACTCCAACCTGGGCTACAAGAGCGAAATTCTGTCCAAAAAAAAAAAAAAAAAAAAAAAGGCATATAAAATAGTCTATCTTCTCCAGTTGAGCTCATTTAACTATTGCTCTCAAGGAATTATTTATACATAAATGATTACTTTCAGAGTATAATTCAGACAATCTGCAAGTCCTGAATATTTTATAATTTGATATTTAAACAAGATACATCTTGTTTAAAATACAAAACCAGGCTGGGCGCGGTGGCTCATGCCCATACTCCCAGCACTTTGGGAGGCCGAGACAGGTGGATCACCAGGTCAGGAGATGGAGACCATCCTGGCTAACATGGTGAAACTCCGTCTCTACTAAAAATACAAAAAAAAAAAAAAAATTAGCCAAGCGTGGTGGCTGGCGCCTGTAGTCCGAGTTACTCAGGAGGCTGAAGCAGGAGAATGGCGTGAACCCAGGAGGTGGAGCTTGCAGTGAGCCGAGATTGCGCCACTGCACTCCAGCTTGGGAGCAAGACTCCATCTCAAAAAAAAAAAAACAAAAAAAACAAAACAAAACAAGGCTGGGCACAGTGGCTCACACCTGTAATCCCAGCACTTTGGACGCCAAGGCAAGAGGATCACCTGAGGTCAAGAGTTTGAGACCAGTCTGAACAACACAGTAAAACTCCATCTCTACTAAAAATACAAAATTAGGCCAGACGCAGTGGCTCACGCTTGTAATCCCAGCACTTTGGGAGGCAGGTGGATCATGAGGTCAGGAGATCAAGACCATCCTGGCCAACATGGTGAAACCCCAACTCTACTAAAATAAAAAAATTTGCCAGGTGTGGTGGTGCGCACCTGTAGTCCGAGCTACTTGAGAGAGGCTGAGGCAGAAGAATCGCCTGAACCTGGGAGGCGGAGGTTGCAGTGAGCTGAGATTGGGCCACTGCGCTCCAGCCTAGGCGACAGAGCGAGACTCTGTCTCAAAAAACAAAAATGTTCTGTAAAAAAAGATATGCACCTCAGTGGCAAAGGCAGAACTTCTGCACACTAGAACAGAAGTTTTACATGTTTTGCCTTTTTTTTTTTTGTGACGGAGTCTCGCTCTGTCACCAGGCTGGAATATGGTGGCACAATCTTGGCTCACTGCAACCTTAACCTCCCGGGTTCAAGCAATTCCCCTGCCTCAGGCTCCGCATAGCTGGGACTACAGGCGTGCACCACTATGCCCGGCTAATTTTTTGTATTTTAGTAGAGACAAGTTTCACCATGTTGGCCAGGATGGTCTCGATCTCCTGACCTCATGATCTGCCTGCCTTGGTCTCCCGAAGTGCTGGGATTACAGGCGTGAGCCACTGCGCCCAGCCTGTTTTGCCGCTTTTAGTTACACATAATTTTACTAGAGTAAATTAATGCTAATAAAGAAAAACAAAAAAAACACTAAGCCTTAAAAGGGAAGAAAAACATTAATAGCCTTCAAACATCATCAATATGACATGCTCTTTAAAGAGGTCTTTCAGTGTCCTTAGGTACTATGTATGCGATCTGTCCTCTCCTCCCTTTGGCCAACCCTATCAGAGTGAATCAGGTGGTCTACAGTTTAGGTAGAACTGGTCCCTTGAGATAGACTTGTCTCTTTAACAACATTATTAAACTAACTGCTTTCCACAATGTTTTAGACTCACACTACTTATATTAGGCAGCAGGTCCCAATCCTAGCACTCATCTCATATGAATGTATTTAGTTTAAAGGTCTTTACAGAATTCCATATTCCTTAGGAAAACTAAGGTAAGGTAAGACAGCTGAGAATCATGGCTCCATGAGTCTGTCTCATTGCCTGTGACTGCTCCTGGCTGGATTTTCACTGTCCTGGTCTCCCCTGCTCCTTTTCCACCTGTCACAACTTTTTCCAACCTTCGTGGGCCAACTCAAATGCCAACTCTATAAAAGAATCTGACTACATCTCCCAGCCTGGAACTATCCTTACTATTAAGTCCCAGGACACTCTGTTAATATCTGTCTAATGGCAGTACCACATTGCCTTGTATCATATTCCTGGAAGGTAGAGACCAAGTAATTAACCTCTGAATCATCGAACACCCATACAGTTATCCTTTTAGTAGCCATCATGTAACTCGGTATTTTAATTAATTTTTTGGGGGTGGGGGGGCGGGGGTCTTTAGTAATTTGGTGAATGAAACTACTGACCCAATCCAATCTAATCAAGTACTAACAACAAAGCATCTAAATTACTGCTATCAGTCACCAGAGTTACTGCACCATTAATTTAAAGTAATGATGTATTCTCAATTTTGTATTCACTAAGGACTGACTATAGTCACTCTCTGAAACTCTCAGCTTTCTGAAACCATAGGTAAGATTCTGCCCAAATGAATTTAGGATCCACAACTTTCAGCTTCTGACAGGTATCAGGGCCAACCACTCAAAGGACATTTCCAATGTAACTTTTTTACAAACCCAGTAACAGAAGTATCTTCTACTTGTAATTGTTATTTTTGGGATTCCAGTCTATAATAAAGCAAAGACTAGAAAATATCAAAGGAAGAAAACTGCTGAATCATAAAACCATGAAAATTAGGTATTTTTCAGATTATCTAACACCATCCCCACGTGTAGCTGAGAAATTTACACCCAAGACAACTAAAAAAGCCAGTAGCCAGACCAGAACCTCTAATTTGTCATCCAGGTTCTATTAGTCCAAGAATTCATAATCAATTAGACTTCAGTACTATTTTATGCAATGCTACAAAACATATATACTAACTTCAATAAAAAACAAAATGTTTTTCACTTTTGTCAGGCAGCCGGAAAACACCTATTTTCTTCCTTTTGCTAAAAACCACTAATATAAGGCACCAGTTACTAAAGGTTCCTTGGGTTTGTTTTCTCTGGAAAAAAATTTTCATGAAACCTGATATATGTATACTGCACTGATGTAGCCTGCCTGACACTGTAAGAGATTTTGGAACCATACTCAACCTGGGTTAATCACTTAACCCAGTTTAACTACTTGCTGTGTTACCTCAAAGACATCTGACTACCCATCTCTGTCTTACTTGTAAAAGGGAAATAATAAAACTGATGTGTGGTAAGAATTGTTACACAGTACCTTGTGCTTAATATATATTCAATTTAATAACCAAAGTTTTTGTCTTCTGGGTACATATTCTTTCAACTTTTGACTGCTTACAGACAGTAGACAGAACTCAGTCCAATGTCTATTACATAGCAGCTTTAGAGCGAGACTAACTGCTTCTACTTGTTTCCCACCTTACAGTCTATTTCCTGAATGGAATGGAAAAGAGATTAAGAGGAGAAAAACTGGTGATTTCCAAATCAGTTCACATTTTCAACTACCAGACATCAAGATATTTGTCCTAAGTTTCAATTTTTGTGTATCAAATTTTTATGATACAAACTACTTTAAAGGGTGATAGGAGCACAGGGCATGCCAAGCAAGGGAAGAAATGACTAAGACAGTCAACATAAGGTCTGGACCAGGCCGGGTGGCCCACGCCTGTAATCCCAGCATCCTGGGAGGCCGAGGCAGATGGATCACCTGAGGTCAGGAGTTTGAGACCAGCTGGCCAACATGGTAGAAACCCTGTCTCTACTAAGTAAAATACAAAAATTAGCTGGACGTGATGGCGCGTGCCTGTAATCCCAGCTACTCAGGAGGCTGACACACAAGAATTGTTTGAACCCAGGAGGCCAAGTTTGCAATGAGCCCAGATCACACCACTGCACTCCAGCCTGGGCGACAGAGCGAGATTCCGTCTCAAAAAAAAAAAAAAGGGTCTGACAAGACTGACGATTCACTGGTGAGCCATGTATGCTAAACTAAGAGGTGTAACTATTTTTCAAATTTTGAACTTATCTTGGAATTAAAACCACAAATGGTTACTAAATTTGTCTTCCTTAACATAATTTTACCATACTATTAAGAACAAATCTAGTAAACTACTAAAATCTAATAGTATGTGGTCAAGACTAACAATCAGGGTTCTAATAAATAGAATGATCATAACTCTGTCCTACAAAATACATTTAAAATAAAGTAGCAACAGGAAAGTTGGAGACAAAAATGACACTAGCAAAGGAGGGTATGATTCTGGCTATCTTTATTACTTTATATGGTTTTCCTAATACCGCTGTACACATTCACATTTGTATATATCCTTACTTTTTGCAAGCTCAGGGTTATCCCTGACTCATTCATGTTGTTCACGTAACTCCATTTAGACCATATTGGAGCTTTTACCCTCTGAATGTATACATGCATTATTATGCTCCATTAAGTCAGTTTGGTGTTCCAACATGGTACTAAAACACCTCAGATTTTTTTTTTTTTTTTTGAGACAGAGTCTGATTCTGTTGCCCACGCTGGAGTGCAGTGGTGTGATCTCGGCTCACTGCAAGCTCCGCCTCCCAGGTTCACCCCATTCTCCTGCCTCAGCTTCCCCAGTAGCTGGGACTACAGGTGCCCGCCACCACGCCTGGCTACTTTTTTTTTTGTATTTTTAGTAGAGACAGGGTTTCACCGTGTTAGCCAGGATGGTCTCGATCTCCTGACCTCATGATCCACCTGCCTCGGCCTCCCAAAGTGCTGGGAGGCTGAGGTGGGCGGATCACCTGAGGTCGGGAGATGGAGACCAGCCTGACCAACACGGAGAAATCCGTCTCTGCTAAAAATACAAAATTGGTTGGGTGTGGTTGCGCGTGCCTGTAGTCCCAGATACTCAGGAGGCTGAAGCAGGAGAATTGCTTGAACCCGGGAGGTAGAGGTTGCAGTGAGCTGAGATAACACCACAACAAAAGCAAATCTCCACCTAAAAAAAAAAAAAAAAGCAATGAAAGGAAGCAATATACATTCTGTATTACCCACATTCTAGCCAGAATCATGGAAAACAGAATACTTACCCGGGAGCAATTCCGTATTTTTATCCTGGTTCCTGCATTTACTGCCTGACCTTGGTTAATTACATCCATTTCTGCCTGCCCTGAATTCTTGAAGGGTTTTAATTAATAGCTGGGTATCTATAAGTCAGGCATTAGTAAACATATCTATAATCTTACAACCTTACAAGTTATGTATTCTTGCTCCATTTTAATGACAAACTAAAGATCTGACATTGGCTGGGTGCAATGGCTCATGCCTGTAATCCCAGCACTTTGGGAGGCCGAGGCGGGCGGATCACAAGGTCAGATCGAGACTATCCTGGCTAACACGGTGAAACCCCATCTCTACTAAAAATACAAACAATTAGCTGGGCGTGGTGGCGGGCGACTGTAGTCCCAGCTACTCAGGAGGCTGATACAGGAGAATGGTGTGAACCCAGGAGGCGGAGGCTGCCTGGGCGACAGTGCGAGACTCCGTCTCAAAAAGATAAAAAATAAGAAAATCTGACACCAAGTGACTTACCCAAAGCCACACAGCTAGAAAGTACTACAATCAGGATTTCAAGAGTCTTGCTCTAAATCCTCTGCAAAGGCTTTGGTTAAGAGTTGAGGCCGGGCACAGTGGCTCATGCCTGTAACCCCAGCACTCTGGGAGGCCAAGGCGAGAAGATCACTTGAGGTCAGCAGCCTAGCCAACATGGTGAAATCCTGTCTCTACTAAAAATACAAAAATTAGCTGGCCATCGTGGTGCGTGCCTATAATCTCAGCTATTCAGGAAACTGAGGAAAGAGAATCACTTGAACTCAGGAGGTGGAGGTTGCAGTGAGCTGAGATCATGCCATTTGCACTCCAGTGTGGGTGATGGAGCAAGACTCCATCTCCAAAACACACACAAAAAAAACCTAAAAACACAAAAATTAGCCGGGTGTGGTAGCACATGCCCATAGTCCTAGCTACTCAGGAGGCTGAGGCAGGAGAATGGCTTGAACCCAGGAGGCAGAGGTTGCAGTGAGCTGAGATCCTGCCATTGCACTCCAGCCTGGGTGACAAAGCAAGACTCCATCTCAAGAAAAAAAAAAAAAAAAAAGTAAGTGGTAAAGTACACAAAAATGCTATGATAATCTATGACAAAAATGCTATTGTGTAATATTTTTAAAGTAGGGAATTATACCAATTCACTCGTTTCTTCAAAATATTACACAGAAGTATTACTACTACTATATATCTAGTAACTTAAAAAAAAACACACATTTGAATTGTAATGCTCTATTCATTCTGTATTTCTCTTTAGATAAAAATCAAAGTAAAACTGGAACTGATAGCTTTAAAAAAAAAATCTACAGTCATAATTACTTTGAATTCATTCACACAGGTTTCTTGAATCTTAAGACAGGTATTTTCTTTAACTTCATGGCAGAACTTAGGAGTCTCACCAAACACAAACACTGGCAACTTGATTTACTAGTTAACACCTCATTTGTATTTACAGGTGATCACTGTAGCACTCATATTCCTAATTAACAAAATCCTTCTAATTACAACTTGAAATTTGGTGGCTTCAAGTTCTCACTTTATTATCCCAGTAGTTTTAAACATGAAAATGCTGCATAGCTTACTGCAATCACTCAATAGCATTCCCTTGCTGCAGCAGCATCTGACACTGCCAGAATAAGAGTTCTATTAAGTGAGAAAGAGCGTTCTCCACGCAGCAGGTCAGGATGCCTTGGCATCATTCTTCTGGCTCTCTACTTACTGTCAAGAGGCTAGGAAGAGAAAAAAGGAACTTTTTTTTTTTTTAATTTTTCATTCCTGCAAGGAAAAAAAAGCAAAACCTCTCTGTGGTCAAATCTTCAGCCAATAGACAAATCATTCCAATCAGTCCAATGGTGGTGTCATTGCTTTTAGGCACCAGTTTGGTACTATCCCATATACATGCCACATATTTTTATTGAACTTTAAAAGACAAGTAGAATTGTTGACCAGGCACGGTGGCTCAGGCCTTGTAATCCCAGCACTTTGGGAGGCCAAGGCGGGTGGATTACCTGAGGTCAGGAGATGGAGACCAGCCTGGCCAACATGGTAAAACCCCATCTCTACAAAAAAAAAACTACAAAAATTAGCCGGGAATGGTGGCACATGCCTGTAATCCCAGCTACTCGGGAGGCTGAGGCAGGAGAATTGCTTAAGGCCGGGAGACGGAGGTTGCAGTGAGCCGAGATTGTGCCACTGCACTCCAGCCTGGCCAACAGAGAAAGACTCTCTCAAAAAAGACAAGTAGAATTGTCACAAATCATATAACAAAACACATTTATATTTTAAAAAAGACATCTCCCTGCCTGTTCCAGATGTTCACACTTGATCTTAGCCCAAAGGCCGAGAAGCGCTGTTCCAGATGTTCAAATGCCAGTTTTTTTTTTATTTTTTTATTTTTTATTTTTTTTTTTGAGACGGAGTTTCGCTGTGGCCCAGGCTGGAGTGCAGTGGCCGGATCTCAGCTCACTGCAAGCTCCGCCTCCCGGATTTACGCCATTCTCCTGCCTCAGCCTCCCGAGTAGCTGGGACTACAGGCGCCCGCCACCTCGCCCGGCTAGTTTTTTTTTTTTTTGGTATTTTTTAGTAGAGACGGGGTTTCACCGTGTTAGCCAGGATGGTCTCGATCTCCTGACCTCGTGATCCACCCGTCTCGGCCTCCCAAAGTGCTGGGATTACAGGCTTGAGCCACCGCGCCCGGCCCAAATGCCAGTTTAAGAAAAACCTGGCCGGGTACGGTGGCTCACGCCTGTAATCCTAGCACTTTGGGAGGCCGAGGGAGGCGGATCACAAGGTCAGAAGTTCGAGACAAGCCTGGCCAACATGGTGAAACCCCGTCTGTACTAAAAATACAAAACTTAGCTGGGCGTGGTGTGGGCGCCTGTAATCCCAGCTACTAGGGAGACTGAGGCAAGAGAATCGTTTGAATTCGCGAGGCGGAGGTTGCAGTGAGCCAAGATCGCGCCACTGCACTCCAGCCTGGGTGACAGTGTGAGACTCCATCTCAAAAACAAAAACAAAAACAAAAACAAAGGAAAAACCCTGGTCTTCCACTGATTTGGTTCAAAATATTTTACAGACTGCATCATGTTTGAAATACATTACCTTTACTGTTACCAATATGAAAAAGAAGTGGACCTTTGGTTCCTCAGAAAAAGTTACATTTTTAAAGGAAAACTGTTATCAAGAGTTGAAATCTGAAAAACTTAAGTCTTTAATTCTACCCTTGGGAATGTAATAAATTATTCCTTTTATATTCCAATACACAAAGAGCTCTTGTAGACAAGAATCAGGCTGCTCAAACTAAAAACAGCATGTACCCAGGATCCTGGCAGTTTACAGGTGTTTATCCTTAACCAGAGTAACTCATTAGAAGCATTTAAAACTATTTAGGAGGGGGGAGGGGGAAGCCCAGGAGATAAGGGCTACATTTCATATCTTTTTGAAACCCTCAAAGCTCTACACTCGTTATATTGCTTGAGCAAACAAATAACATAAAATTGCTAATTTAAATTCGAATGGAAATAGTAACTGGTTACCTTTCACTCCAAAATTGGGTCAAACAATAGGAAAGTGGGAAAAAATCTACTTTTAAAAATTTAATTTAAAAGCAAGATGGGGATACTCATTAGACCTCTTTCACTTTGAAAAAGACAAAAAACAAATTCAGTTTTGGTTTATCTTACCTCTTCTGAGTCCTTCTGAATAATGCCTGAAACACACTAGCTGAAATCACAGACGATTACTGAGCAATGTTCTCTTTTCACAAGACCCCCAAGACCAGAAGCAGTTACTTCTTTTGGAAGTGCCCTGTGGCTGAAGCCATGTGGTTAACATGTGGGAACAAGCACAAGCCTTACCCATAATAAAGTCAACACCTAAACCCAAATGTGGACCATTATACCATTCTAAAATAGGTTCTCACGATATGGAAAAATCTAGATGGAGGGGGGCTAGTTGAATTTCATGTCTCGTTTGTAATTACATCTGTTTCATTAATCCAAGAAATGATGCAGACTACCGCCCGCTGCTGTGGTTTTGGAGGTTTGACAAATTTGTGTTTTTTCTGGTAATGGCGCTTTTAAAGGATCCCAGCAACTTAAATCGTGTTGACTCAGGGAAAGTGAGCCCCATCAGCCTCTTTTCGAATGGTAATGTAACACAAGCAACTTAGTATTTAAATGACGATAAAAATTCAAGAACTGGGAAACTATCAACTACGCGGAGTATAAACACTAAAGGCTCTCAAGTCTTCCAGCACGGTCTCGCCACCCCAAACACAAGGGCTTCTTCAAGAATCCTTTTTTTTTTTTAAAGACGGAGTCTCGCTCTGTTGCCCAGGCTGTAGTGGTGCGATCTCGGCTCACCACAACCTCTGCCTCCCGGGTTCACGCGATTTTCCCGTCTCAGCCTCCCGAGTAGCTGGGATTACAGGAGCCCGCCACCACGCCCGGCTAATTTTTGTAATTTTAGTAGAGACAGAGTTTCACCATGTTGACCAGGCTAGTCTCGAACTCCTGACCTCGTGATCCGCCCGCCTCGGCCTCCCAAAGCGCTGGGATTACAGGCGTGAGCCACCGCCTCCGGCCTAAGAACCCTTTTCTAAGGCCCCCAAATCCCTTGGCACATGGCCCGCCAGGCGCACGACCCCAGCACATGGCCGGCACGACTATACCCACCCCATCCCCCCTTCGTCGGAGCCTTTCCCCACCACACGGACTCATTCCAGTGAGTTCCCGCCAAATCCACCCTCGGCCCCTCATTCCGCGACGCTCGAAGCGTCAGGGCCTCGGCCCCAAGGGCGCACGGGCGGGCCTCCTCTGCCCTAAGCCTGCGGCCTGGGGCGCGGCCCTGGCGCCGAGAGACCCGCAGGCTCGGCGACCCAGCTTTCCAGGACGAAGAAAGGACAGGAGTGTCGTCCGACAGCGGTGCGCCAGAAACCCGGGTCCGAGGCGGCGGCAGCAGCCGAGCTTCCCGCCTGACGCAGCAGCGGCGCAGGCCAAAGTGCGGCCGCCATCGCCGCCTCGCCGCTCCCTACCCTCTGTCCGCCACGCACCCGGCCCGCACTGCGGCTTCCTCAGCGCCAGCCCCCTTCCCCAGCCCTCACCTTCCGCGTCGGAGCGGACCCGCAGCGGCGGAGACTCGGACGCAGGCCTGGAGAAGACGGCTCGCAAGGTACAGGCTGTTTATTTTGAGGGTCCTTGCCTGCGCCACACGCGGGTCTGCACACGGCCCCACATACGCCGCTGCGCACGGCTCTCCTCCGCCTCGCCCACGCGGCCAATCAGCGCGCGGGGTTCGGTAGTCCAATCAGTGTCGCCCGTGGGAGGGCCGCCCATCCAGAGCGCGGCGCGGGGTGGGGCGAGTGCGTCTGCGCGCCGCGGCCTTTCCCGCCGTGCCCCGGGCGCGGCCTTTCCCGCCGGGATCCCGGTCCCGATGCTTCTTCAGCCGTTCCCAGCTGGGTCCGGGCCCGGCCGGACTGGGTGGAAATCTGGCTGACCTTGGTGGTCTGTCTTGTCAGCTGGAGCAAAGGGATGCCAGGGGACGGGTCTCGGTGCAGTGACTGCGATTAGCTTGGGGCCGCAGAAAGTTTCTCCCCCTTCTCGGGCTCCTGCCAGGCCCGATTTCCAGATAACATTTAAGTTTGCAGAAAAGGGGATGCCAGGTCACGGTCGTCACGGCTGTGGGATGTAGGCTGAGATTTGTATTGATTTTGTGAGCCGCGGAAGGCCTTGCTGCTTTCTCCGCCAGGACTGATGTATCTTCCCAAGATGAAAGTGCCTTGTAAGGGCGAGGGGCCTTCCTGGGAAGGTCATGAGCATGGAAGGAAGTGGGGCCCAGACTGTGACGTTTAGCACGTTTGTGAGTGACATCCCCCTGGAGGGCCAGGAGAACCTTTTGACCTGGTCTATCATATTCAGGAATAGACTTCAGTTTAGATACGGTATTTTCTCCAAAAGAGATTTGTGTATATAGCCGTAGATATTCTTGTCAAGATTAAACCCAATTTAAATTGGTAACTGTAAACTATAATATTTTAAAATTTTGTGTCTCATCCTAGAATGGCTTTATTCGAAACAAAAAAGGGAAGAGTCCCAAGTTTAATCTCAGTGAAACCTCCCAGTTCAATACTATGATTTCTTTTTCTATTTTTTTTTTTTTAAGAGTGGGGTCTTGCTCTGTCGCTGGCATTACAGCCATGAGCCACCACTCCCGAATCCCAGTGCTATGATTTTTGAAATCATGTTCGTGAGAAGGCAGAGCACATGTGTTGAGAATCAGGCATTAAACCTGGGTTCAAATCATTAGTGCTTAATCATTGTAAAGCAGGAGGTTGTGTTCAACATAGCAATTATCAGAGAATGAATGTATAACTTTAAGGACCAATGATATTTTAAATTTTTTTTTTTTTTTTGAGAACGGAGGCTCGCTCCGTCACCCAGGCAGGAGTGTGATGGCACGATCTCGGCTCACTGCAACCTCCGCCTCCCGGATTCAAGCGATTTTCCTGCCTCAGCCTCCCGAGTAGCTGGGATTACAGGCAATCGCCACCACGCCCAGCTAATTTTGTATTTTTAGTAGAAGCGGGGTTTCTCCATGTTGGTCAGGCTGGTCTCAAACTCCCGACCTCAGGTGGTCCGCCCACCCAAAGTGGTGATCAGCCTCCCTAACTGCTGGGATTACAGACGTGAGCCACCGCACCTGGCTGAACTTTTTAAATTTATTTATTACTATTTTTTGAGACAGAGTCTCCCTATGTCGCCCAGGCTGGAGTGTGATCTCAGCTCACTGCAACCTCCACCTCCCATGTTCGACCAATTCTGCCTCAGCCTCCTGAGTAGCTGCAATTACAGGCGCCCTCCACCACGCCTGGCTAATTTTTGTATTTTTAGTAGAGATGGGGTTTCACCATATTGACCAGGCTGGTCTTGAACTCCTCGCCTCAAGCGGTACTAGGCCAAAGTGCTAGGATTACAGGTGTGAGCTACCGCACCCAGCCTTAAACATTTTTTTAATTAAAGCAACCTAAGGTAAAAATTTTTTAACCAAATTTAACCAAATCCCAATCAGATTGAATAAATGCCTAGCAGCTTATGTGTTGTGCTAAAACACGATATATTATCTGCCAATAAAAAACAGTATTTTGTATTTATATAGTTTTATTACCAAGAGGCTTACTCAGCTTTATAGATGTCCCCTCTGTAATCTGATTAACCTTCATAGTATCTTGAGGTAATGTGTAGTGTAGCAATCAGACACTTAGGTAGTGACTTCCTGAGCTCTAACAATGAGTCAATATAAAGCAAGAGGCTGTGTATGAAGTCCAACCTGGGTGTGTCCACACCACACCAGGAGGACAAGTTAAAATTACTGTAGGACCAAAAATTAATATTTTCTGACTTATTTTTGTTTACCATTCCAACCATAGTACTCTATAAAATGTTTGCTGTTCATTATAGACCCATGAATGGAATATTCCTAATATTTAAAACAAAAATTTTAACAGCTATAGAAAATGAAAGTAAGTGTGAGATAGAGATACTGGACATAATGTTCTATAGATTTTAAAAGACTTAAGTAGAAGAATTGGAAACATAATGTCTTTACTTCTTGGCAGTGGAGTAGTAACAGCTAATGGCTCTTTCTACCTGGCGTGCAGCTTCCTGTAATGACTATTATTAATAGAGCCAGGCTGATCGTTAGGCACCATGACTATCTCCAGAAAAGGTGTATGGTGGAATTTAACTACAATGGCTTGTATTGCCTGGATATGCCCTTTGGTACACCTATTTTACTAGAGATGTTTGAAAATAGGAAAAAGCTCACTCAAAAGATAAGCTGCCAGTGGGACTTGAAGAGGCTCCCATTACATTCCTCTTCCCTGGAGATGTTTTATTCCCCTCCTCTCCTCCAGTGTTGTCTCATACTCAGCATTGCAAGGGTTACAAAGGTGACTAGTTAAGACACAGAGTTTGCCCTTGAAGAACTTACAGGATAACAAGGGCCATAAGAAAGTATTAAGTGTCGGCCAGGTTTGGTGGCTCACACCTGTAATCCAGCACTTTGGGAGGCCGAGGTGGACGGATCACGAGGTCAGGAGATCGAGACCATCCTGGCTAACACGGTGAAACCCCGTCTCTACTAAAAATACAAAAAACTTCCCCAGCACTGGCCAGGTGCGGTGGCTCACAGCTGTAATCCCAGCACTTTGGGAGGCTGAGGCGGGCGGATCACGAGGTCAGCAGATCAAGACCATCCTGGCTAACACAGTGAAATCCTGTCTCTACTAAAAATACAAAAAATTAGCCGGTCGTGGTGGTGGGCACCCGTAGTCCCAGCTACTCGAGCGGTTGAGGCAGGAGAATCACTTGAACCCGAGAGGCGGAGCTTGAAGTGAGCCGAGATTGTGCCACTGCGCTCCAGCCTGGGCGACAGAGCGAGACTCAGTCTCCAAAAAAGAAAAGAGAAAAGAAAAAAAAAAAAACTTCCCAGCAGTTTGGGAGGTGGAGGTAGGTGGATCACCTGAGGTCTACTAATAACACAAGAATTAGCTGAGTGTGGTGGTGGGTGCCTGTAATCCCAGCTACTCAAGAAGCTGAGGCAGGAGAATTACTTGCACCTGGGAGGTGGAGGGTGCAGTGAGCCGAAATTGGGCCACTGCACTTCAGCCTGCACGCAAGAGGGAGACGCCATCTCAAAAAAAAAAAAAAAAAAGAAAGAAAAAGAAAAAAGTCTGGGCGCAGTGTCTCATGCCTGTAATCCCAGCACTTTGAGAGGCCAAGGCGGGTGGATCACGAGGTCAGGAGATCGAGACCATCCTGGCTAACATGGTGAAACCCCATCTCTACTAAAAATACAAAAAACTAGCCTTAAGTGTCCTGAAAGAAGACCAGCTAAAATGCTATGATTCAGCATCATGCCTAAAATGGGTACCAGTTGAGCAGCAATACCTGACAACTCTTAATTTCTGCTTAAATGCCCAACTGCTTAGTACATGCTCTTAAATTGAGGGGATAGGTGATATCATATAAACCCATGTCTTGTCCCTGCCAGCAAGGAAATGGTGCTTTGTGACTTTACTTGGAAAGTATGTAACTAAGACTGAGGAGAATAAATTGGTGTTTTCACCTCTCATATTTGCTTCTGAAGCAGAAAGTTTACTAAGCTAAATCCTGAACTAGGAATTAGTAATACTATTAATAGCTAATTGTTAATATAGATACAGCTCTTATAATAGTTTCTGGCATAATTACCATTCAAATATTATTTCTTATTCTTATTTATTGAGTGCTTACTATATGCCAGGCAATGTTTTTAACCTCTTTATTAGTTTTCACAAACCCCCTAGAAGTACTTGTGTTATCTGCATGAGGAAACAGGTAGAGAGTAAGTAATCTGCTCAAGGTCAGAAAGTGAACAAATGACAGGTCAGGCTTCAAACACAGCCCATGTGCTTGAACAGTGCTACTAGCCTCCCAGTAGTTACTGAGGCCTACTCCTATAAAATTCCATTGACTCTCTGAAGTGATGGTGTAGGGAATGCTAACTGATGATAAAGAAAATATGAAACACAGGCAACTCATTTAGTGAGCATTTTATAAGTTAGTTGGCTTCCTTCTCTGTGACCTTGAATTGAAACTCTGTACTGCAAACTAACTGGTTAGAGAAAAATTGTATTTGCAAATAGTTTTAAAAGTTTCAAAGTAGGCCAGGCACGATGGCTCATGCCTGTAATCTCAGTACTTTGAGAGGCTGAGGCGGGCGGATCACAAGGTCAGGAGATCAAGACCATCCTGGCTAACAAGGTAAAATCCCGTCTCTACTAATAATACAAAAAATGACCCTCGTGGTGGCGGGTGCCTGTAGTCCCAGCTACTCAGGAGGCTGAGGCAGGAGAATGGCGTGAACCCAGGAGGCAGAGCTTGCAATGAGCCAAGATGGCGCCACTGCACTCCAACCTGGGCTACAGAGCGAGACTCCATCTCAAAAAAAAAAAAAAGTTTCAAAGTAAAACCACCCATTCTTTTTCTTTTTCTTTTTCTTTGTATAAAGGAAAGGAATAAAGAAGGACTACTCCATAAGCAGAGCGGCCTCTTTTTTTCCTTAAAAGAAAAATAGCTGGCCAGGTGCAGTGGCTCACGCCTGTAATTCCAACACTTTGAGAGGCTGCAGCAGGTAGATTGCTTGAGCTCAGGAGTTTGAGACCAGCCTGGGTAACGTAGTGAAACCCTGTCTCTACCAAAAATACAGAAAATTAGCCAGATGTGGTGGTGCCTGCCTGTAGTCCCAGCTACTCAGGAAGCTGAGGTGGGAGAATCACCCGAGCCCAGGGTGGAGGTTAAAGTGAGCCGAGATAGCACCACTGAGCTCCAAACTGGATGACAGAGTGAGATCCCATCTCAAAAAAAAAAAAAAAAGAAAAGAAGCTGCATTAATTTTTTTAAAAAAGTAATTTTATATCAAGTATCTACATAATTTAATTAAACTTGGAACTAAGTAATAGATATGAAAATAATAGAGTTTTTTGGTATGGTTAATTAATTTATTTATGTATTTATTTATGTCTTGCTCTGTTACCCAGGCTGGAGTGCACTGGTGCAACCCCAGCTCACTGCAACCTCTGCTGCCTGCTCAAGTGATTCTCCTGCCTTAGCCTCCAGAGTAGCTGGGATTACAGGCACCCACCACCACGCCTGGCTAACTTTTTCATTTTTATTTTTTGAGACAAGGTCTCACAATGTTGCCCTGGCTGGAGTGCAATGGTGCAATCTTGGCTCACTGCAACCTCCACCTCCCGGGTTCAAGTGATTCTCCTGCCTCAGCCTCCTGAGTAGCTGGGATTATAGGCATACACCACCACCCTCATATATATATATGTGTGTGTGTATGTATATGTGTGTGTATATATGTGTGTATATATATATGTGTGTGTGTGTGTGTGTATATGTATATAATGTGTGTATATATATATATATATATTTTTTTTTTGAAATGGAGTCTCACTTTGTCACCAGGCTGGAGTGCAGTGGTGCCATCTCGACTCACTGCAACCTCTGACTCCCGGGTTCAAGCCATTCTCCTGCCTCAGCCTCCCTCCCGAGTAGCTGGGATTACAGGCATGTGCCACCACACCCACCTAATTTTTGTATTTTTAGTAGAGACGGGGTTTCACCACATATTTTTTTTTTTTTTTTTTTTGTATTTTTAGTAGAGACGAGGTTTCACTATGTTGGCCAGGCTGGTCTCAAAATCCTGACCTCAGGTGGTCTGCCCACCTTGGCCTCCCAAAGTGCTGGGATTACAGGTGTGAGCCACCACACCCAGCCATAAGTTTTGTATTTTTAGTAAAGACAGGGTTTCACCACGTTGGCCAGGCTGGTCTTCAACGCCTGAACTCAAGTGGTCCATCCTCCTCCACCTTCCAAAGTGCTGGGATTATAGGCATAAGTCACCGTGCCCAGCCTCATTTAACTCTTAACAAAAGCCTCTGTGGCCTGGCACCAGTGGCTCACACCTGTAATCCCAGCACTTTGGGAGGCTGAGGCGGGTGGATCATGAGGTCAGGAGTTCAAGACCAACCTAACCAACATGGTGAAACCCTGTTGCTACTAAAAATACAAAAAAATTAGCTGGGTGTGGTGGCACACACCTGTAGTCCCAGCTACTTGGGAGGCCGAGACAGGAGAATCATTTGAACCTGGGAGGCAGAGGTTGCAGTGAGCCAAGATCATGCCACTGCTCTTCAGCCTGGGTGACAGAGCGAGACTGTCTCAAAAAAAAAAAAAAAAAATAATGAACCAGGCATGGTAGCACATGCCTGTAATCCCAGCTGCTTGGGAGGCTGAGGCAGGAGAATTGCTTGAACCCACGAGGCGGAGTTCACAGCGAGACGAGATCGTGCCATTGCATTCCAGCCTGGGCAACAGGGCAAGACTCCGTTTCAAGAAAAAACAAACAAAAACAAAAACCTCTGCAAAGGGTTTGGAGTCAGACTCTTGAAATCCTGATTCTAGTACTTTCTAGCTATGTGTCTAGAGTTCGAGACTAGCCTGGCCAACATGGTGAAACCCCGTCTCTATTAAAAATAAAAAAATTAGCCAGCTGTGGCCGGTGCCTGTAATCCCAGCTACTCAGAAGGCTAAGGCAGGAGAATCAGAGCAGGAGGTTGCAGTGAGCTGAGATCGCTCCATTGCACTCCAGCCTGGGAGACAAGAACGAGACTCCGTCTCAAAAATAATAATAATAATAATAACAAATTTGTAAAGATTAAATTGAAAAAGAACTACTATATAAATTGGCGAATTAGAATCTAACATCCAGAAAAGTATTTAGTCTAATCTCAGATATTTAGCCTAATCTATTCATTTTATTTTATTTTATTTATTTTTTTTGAGACGGAGTCTCGCTCTGTTGCCCAGGCTGGAGTGCAGTGGCCAGATCTCAGCTCACTGCAAGCTCCGCCTCCTGGGTTTACGCCATTCTCCTGCCTCAGCCTCCCGAGTAGCTGGGACTACAGGCGCCCGCCACCTCGCCCGGCTAGTTTTTTGTGTTTTTTAGTAGAGACGGGGTTTCACTGTGTTAGCCAGGATGGTCTTGATCTCCTGACCTCGTGATCCGCCCGTCTCGGCCTCCCAAAGTGCTGGGATTACAGGCTTGAGCCACCACGCCCAGCCAATCTATTCATTTTAAATGAGAAAAGGTGACCTAAAGAGTTGCACAGAGTTCCTACAAATTCCAAAAACAACAGATGTTTTGAACATGATCTAAACTAGGGTGCCAGCCACATCTCATAAGGGGCTTAATACCTGATTAATGCAATTAATTACAGTGATAATAAGAAAAGGAGAGCCCAGGTTTTATATTACCCATTTGTTCACTGAGTCTCTAGCCCCTTCGGAAATTAACACAAATGGCCATTCTAGTTTATAAATTAGTCACTCGTGAGTTTGGCAAGGATGAATCGATAAATACCTCAGTAGTTTTCAATCTTGAGAAATATACTCAGACCTCAATTTATGAAATATTGACTTAGACTCTAAATTTTTATACTATTAAAATATCTTTCAATTATTAATTGTAACTACAAAAGAAAACATTTGTGTTTATACTTGGCGAAGAATGGCTTTTATATAATTAAAATGTTGTAGATATAGGCTGGGCACGGTGATTCACGCCTGTAATCCCAGTACCTTGGGAGGCCGAGGCGGGCGGATCACGAGGTCAGGAGATCGAGACCATCCTGGTTCCTGGCTAACACAGTGAAACCCCATCTCTAATAAAAATACAAAAAATTAGCCGGATGTGGCGGCGGGAGCCTGTAGTCCCAGCTACTTGGGAGGCTGAGGCAGGAGAATGGTGTGAACCCGGGAGGCAGAGCTTGCAGTGAGCCGAGATCGTGCCACTGCACTACAGCCTGGGTGACAGAGCGAGACTGCCTCAAAAAAAAAAAAAAATTGCAGATATAGTTAACATTCCCTTCAACTACCCTCACCCAAGTCCTACTTATTTTCCTTTCTCCCAATATCATAAAAATGGTATAAACTGGGCCCGGTGGTATGTGCCTGTAGTCCCAGCTACTCGGAAGGCTGAGGTGGTAGGACCCTTGAACACAGGAGTTTAAGAGCAGCTTGGGGGCGGGCAGGGTGGCTCAAGCCTGTAATCCCAGCACTTTGGGAGGCCGAGGCGGGCGGATCACGAGGTCAGGAGATCGAGACCATCCTGGCTAACATGGTGAAACCCCGTCTTTACTAAAAAATACAAAAAACAAAAAACAAAAAAACTAGCCGGGCGAGGTGACGGGCACCTGTAGTCCCAGCTACTCGGGAGGCTGAGGCAGAAGAATGGTGTAAACCCGGGAGGCGGAGCTTGCAGTGAGCTGAGATCCGGCCACTGCACTCCAGCCTGGGCGACAGAGCAAGACTCCATCTCAGAAAAACAAACAAACAAACAAAAAACAGAGCAGCTTGGGCAACATAGCAAGACCCTGTCTCCAAAAAAAAATTATGTATGTCCTTCTAGTCCATTTTAAAATATTTTTTTCAAGATTTTATTTATTTATTTATTTTTGAGATGAAGTCCTGCTCTGTTGCCCAGGCTGGAGTGCAATGGTGCCATCTTGGCTCACTGCAACCTCCGCCTCCCAGGTTCAAGCGATTCTCCTGCCTCAGCTTCCCAAGTAGCTGGGATTACAGGTGCACACCACCACGCCTGGCTAATTTTTGTATTTTTAGTATAGACGGGGTTTCACCTTGTTGGTCAGACTGGTCTCGAACTCCTGACCTCAGGTGATCCACCCGCCTCGGCCTCCCAAAGTGCTGGCATTACAGGCGTCAGCCACCGTGCCCGGCCTTAAATATTATTTTTAAAAAAGTGTGGCTTCCCTAGGCACACTGCTTTTAGGGTACCCCTGCTCCGCAAGGAGTAGTTAAAAAATGGGTGTATACATTAACGTGTGTGGATGTGTGTACATGTGATATATGTTCCAAACTATACATGCACCCTTAGCATTTTTATGTAAATAGTATCGTGTCTATTTGCTTATTTGTGTTCCCATTCAATAATGTAAGATATGTGAAGCAGAAACTTTATCTTGCTTTGTCTGTTTTCTGCTGTACTACTAGCTCCTAGAACAGCTCCTGACACGCAGTTAGCACCCAAGTATTTGTTGAATAAATAAATATCGATCCATAACTTGCTTTTTAAATTTGATATTGTGTCTCTAAGATCTGTCTGCGTGTGTATATATATATATATATACGTTCATTCTTATCTAGTTCATTACTTTATTCTGCTTTATATTATAAATAAACTGTGTTCTATTTGTTCATTCACCTATTAGAGGATATTTACGTTATTTTCACTCCTTTGCTATCATAAACCCTTATATGCAAATGTGCAACTTTTTTCAGGCCCATGCAGAATAATTTCTCTAGAGTATATATGCCCCAGAAGGTGAATGTTGAGCAATGAAGGGTGATATTTTAAATTTCACTGGTTGCTTGTCATATTACTCTCAAAAGTGGCCATAGCTAATTATACTCTTAGTAGCAGTAGATGAAGGCTTCATGTTTCTTACACCCTTGCCAGAACTTTATACTGTGAGATTTAAAAATTTGTTTGCCAATCTCAGGGGTGAAACATGGTGTCTCTTTTTAAAATTTTTATTCAGGCCAGGCGCAGTGGTTCACGCCTGTAATCTCACCACTTTTGGAGGCCAAGGCAGGTGGATCACAAAGTCAGGAGATTGAGACCATCCTGGCCAACGTGGTGAAACCCTATCTCTACTAAAAATACAAAAAATTAGCTGAGTGTGGTGGTGAGTACCTGTAGTCCCAGCCACTCAGAAGGCTGAGGCAGGAGAATCACTTGAACCTGGGAGGCAGAGGTTGCAGTGAGCCAAAATTGTGCCACTGCACTCCACCCTGAGCAAGCCTCCATCTAAAAAATAAATAAATAAAAAATAAAAAAAGATTTTATTCAGATAACTGTAGATTTCATATGTTGTTGAAAGAAATAATATGGAGAACTTGCATACCCTTAACCCAGATCCTACTGATAATAATAATTTGCAAAAGTATAGTCACAACCAGAATATCAAAATTGACACAGTCCACCAATTTTGTACAAGTTTCCCTAGTTTTACTCAGACTCATTTTATGTGTATGTGAGTGCATTTAATTATACACAATTTGATGTCATATGTAGGTCCATGTATCTACCTCCACACTCAAGATACAGAACAGTTAAAACACAAGGATCTTCCTGTTGTGCGAAATCTCAGCTCCCTGCAACCTCCATCTGCTGGGTTCAAGCAATTCTTGTGCCTCAGCCTCCCAAGTAGCTGAGACTACAGGGATGCATCACCATATCTGGCTAATTTTTGTATTTTTAGTAAAGACGGGATTTTACCATGTTGGCCAGGCTGGTCTGGAACTCCTGGCCTGAAGTGATCAGCCTGCCTCGACCTCCCAAAGTACTGGGATTACTGGCGTGAGCCACTGCACCTGGCCTCCCCCTCCTTTTTAATTTCTATTCTTCACTTGCAAGATTTTATACTTTCCGGCTGGGCAAGGTGACTCAACAAGGCAGATCACTTGAGGTCAGGAGTTTGAAACCAGCCTGGCCAACATGGTGAAACCTCGTCTGTACTAAAAAAAAAAAAAGAAATACAAAAAATTAGGCCGGGCATGGTGGCTCACGCCTGTAATTACAGCACTTTGGGAGGCCAAGGTGGGCAGATCACAAGATCAGGAGTTTGAGACCAGCCTGGCCAACGTGGTGAAACCCTGTTCTCAACTAAAAATACAAAAATTAGCCAGTCGCAGTGGCGCGTGCCTGTAGTCCCAGCTACTAGGCTACTAGGGAGGCTGAGGCAGGAGAATTGGTTGAACCCAGGAGGCGGAGGTTACAGTGAACCAAGACTGCACCGCTGCACTCCAGCAGCCTGGATGACAGGAGAGACTCCATCTAAAAAAAAAAAAAAAGGAACGATGCAGTATGTAACTGTTAGAGATTGGCTTTTTTTCACTCAGCATATTCAGCATACAAGTTGTTGCATGTATCAATAATCCAAGGCCAGGCACGGTGGCTCACACCTTTAATCCTAGCACTTTGGGAGGCTGAGGCAGGCAGATCACTTGAAGCCAGGAGTTTGAGACTAGCCTGGACAACATGGTGAAACCCTGTCTCTACTAAAAATACAAGAAGTAGGCCGGGCACGGTGACTCACGCCTATAATCCCAGCACTTTGGGAGGCAAAGGCAGGTGGATTACGAGGTCAGGAGTTCAAGACCAGGCTGGCCAAGATGGTGAAACCCCGTCTCTACTAAAAATATAAAAATTAGCCGGGCATGGTGGCACACACCTGTAATCCCAGCTACTCGGGAGGCTAAGGCAAATAACTGCTTAAACCTGGGAGGCAGAGGTTTCAGTGAGCCAAGATAGTGCTACTGCACTCCAGTCTGGGTGACAGAGCAAGACTCTATCTCAAAAATAAATAAATAAATAAATACAAAAATTAGGTGGGCGTTGCCAGGCTCGGTGGCTCACATCTGTAATCCCAGCACTTTGGGAGGCCAAGGCAGGCGGATCACAAGGTCAGGAGATCGAGACCATCCTGGCTAATACAGTGACACCTCATCTGTACTAAAAATACAAAAAAGTTAGTCGGGCGTGGTGGCGGGCGCCTGTAGTCCCAGCTACTCAGGAGGCTGAGGCAAGAGAATGGCGTGAACCCGGGAGGCAGAGCTTGCAGTGAGCTGAGATTGCGCCACTGCACTCCAGCCTGGGTGATAGAGCGAGACTCCATCTCAAAAAAAACCCAAGAAAAACAAAAAACCCCATCCCTTTTATTGTTGGTATTCCATGGTATGGATGGACCACAGTCTGTTCAGCCATGACTCATTGAAGGACCTGTTTATTTCCAAGTCTGGGCTATTAGAAATAAAGCTGCTGTTAAGATTTATATATAGGTTTTTTGGGCGCATATAAATTTCCATTTGGTGTCTCATTTTTTTTAATTAGCATTTCCCAGATTACCAGTGGGGTTGAACATTTCTTCAAATATTTGTAGACCATTCAGGTTTCCTCTTTTGAGAAGGAGCTATTTTGCTTATTTTTTCTGTTGGGTTGTTTGTCTTTTTCTTACTACTTTGTAAGAGTTCTTTTTTCTTTCTTTTTAAGATGGAGTTTTGTGTAATCTTGGCTCACTGCAATTTCCGCCTCCCGGGTTCAAGCGATTCTCCTGCCTCAACCTCCTGAGTATCTGGGATTACAGGCATGCACTACTATGCCTGACTAATTTTGTATTTTTAGTAGAGACAGGGTTTCTCCATGTTGGTCAGGCTGGTCTCGAACTCTTGACCTCAGGTGATCCACCTGCCTCAGCCTCCCAAAGTGTTGGGATTACAGGCATGAGCCACCGTGCCCAGCCTAAATGTTCTTTATACGTTCTGCATAGCAATCTTTTGTCAGTTATATGAGATTGTTTATGTTAACATTTTGGTGGTCGTTGTTTCTCAACGTGCTGTAAAGTTTAGGAATACATGAATGATCTCTGAAACTTGAGTTTGGATCATTGATGAAGTGACCAAAGAGTTTCATTCGGGGCTGCCCACCTTGTGGAGCTTTGGGCCTGCTGTACCTCACATGTAGCAGCATTTCTTTGCATCCTTGCATGCCAGCGATACACTTTAATTGGTGGTGTGTTAGATTCTAGGCACACCGTATCAAAATATCTACCTGCTTGAGGGCAGATGTCATGAGCACAAATCCTTTGCCTCATTTTTTTGGAGCATTCAGATACATTTATTGCACTGTAAAACCAGCCGTGTTTTCTGGCATTTTGACCAGTCCTCAGAAACTGCTGACATCATGATGTACTCCTTGCTTGGTGTTTCCATTTTCCCCAGCACTGCAGCCAGAATTTAGAATCCTGACTCACCCTTCAGCCAGCCACAGAGAATGCTGATTATTCTGGTACAGTCAATGCTCACGAAGTGACTTTGAAAGGGGAAATAGCTTTTGGACAAGTCAAAGCCAGTGCAATTTCAGATAGTAGACAAGCTTTTCTTTTCTAGCTTTCTCGTCTGCTCAGCTGCTGCTGCTTTCTCCCCTGACGGAAGCGGAAGCCATGATTCTGCAGTCCTGGCCATAAAGCTGTGGATTGTACAAGCTGGCACGGCCAGTACTGCCCTACTGAGTTCAGTGAACTGTCCTGATCTGCACTGAGAGAGCCTGTCTGTGGTGCAATGCTCACAGTGAAGCCGTCTGCATAGCTGAGCTAACAATTCAAACTTCAGCTCTCATTTCAATAAATTACCTTATAAAACACTCACTGACCAAGATTACCTTGAGTAGCTTATTTATATGAATTTTGCAATTACCCCAAATTAGCCGTGGAGAAACTGATACACAATGTTTCTTATAATTTCCCCTCAAACCATAGCAAAAACATGAAGGCAAGTACTAGGATTTCTGGGAATATGGAATGTATATCTATGTCCCACAAACAATGTTAAAGAAAACAGGCTTTGGATATTTTCGAAGGGCTGTGGTGAGGGTTAAATAAGGTATAATATATGAAAATGTTTTGTGAATTCCAAAATGTTTTACCAAGATAAAAGGTTTTTAAAATCAGTTTCTGTCAGTCTCATACATCCAAGTCATGAAATCAAGTCTACACTGATTTATTATACATGAGGAAATATTTCTGACTTGTGAATAGGCAATAATATAATTTCTATTGTATTCAAATAATGATTGAAAGTAATTTTCTTTTTGAGATTTTCACTTCCCCATTTGAGGTAATATTCTCAAGGGACTAAATGTTACTGATGTTGTTTATCCCAAATGAGGTTTGCTTTGGGTAACACAGAATTCAAAGATAGCTCTGAACAAAACTGAAATGGTGGCTAATACGATCCTTTCTGTTTCTCCCTTTTCTTTCCTTTTGGATACTTCAAATACACAGCTAGTTTCCTTGGGACATCCTAGGGCAATCAGGGCCATTTCCTTCTCTCTCCAAGACTGACCTGCCACAATCCATCAGGGACTATGATTTTGTTGTAAATATTTAGAAAGATGGTACATAACAATAGATTTGGCAAAAACTGAGCTGATGACATGCAAGTGTAGCCAAGTGTGGGAATCCATACTTGGAATAATCCAAAGGAATGTTTAATGGTGGAAGAAGAGAAGTGCAGGAGATGGGGCAGCATTTTCAGGGCCTCTCACCTAATGCAATATTGGCATCTTACAGGCTTGAGGGTCACTTGTTGGATGATTTGTGTGCTAATTCTGTTGGAAGAGAAGATTCTCAAGAAATACACTATTGGCGTTAAAAGTAAAACACAAGATTGTTTTCTCCCTTGAATATAGCAAGAACTCTGTAGAGTAATCATAATGCTTTGGCCAGCTATTCTTGAGAATTAACAATGTTTTTTAAATTGCAGGGAGAAGGAAAGAGGGCAGAAACAAGTTTCTGTTTCATATTCCTTCTGTGTCCGGTTAGAGCAGAAGAACCCTAGGGAGTGCAGGGCTGGGGCCTGGGACATGTGAATATCTGCACATTGGCAGTTCAGCAAGCTTTTCCTGTTGGCCTGCTATTCCCAGGAATATAGGGCTGCTTGTAAGGGGGCAGGGAAGGTGTGTATGTCTGAAAAATTCAGGATAGATGCAGGTAACATCCCAAGTTTTGAACAACAATCTGTGTGTGTGTGTGTGTGTGTGTGTGTGTGTGTACACACTCACATGTTCACAGCTGCACACAGCACTTTGTACTTCCTTGATTAATGGAAAACTGGAAGAATAATACAGCAGGATTAAGCCCCAGGGTATTGACTGGGACTCAGGGAGACCTGAGACACAACTAAAAGGTGGAATTTTTCTTTAATTTCTGTCTCTTTTTTCACATCTCCCTTTCCCCTTCCTTCCCGTTACCTTTCCAGTATTCTTAGGTTGTGGTCCCAGCTGAACAAAAACCAATAAATAACTTCCCATTGAGTAACTAGGGGACATTGGCCAAAGTCTTAGCATTTCCAGGGTTTCTTCCAAGGGTCTTTCTTGAAGACCCCATTAAATCTCTTGTAGTAGATTTCCTAGAGAAGCCAGGGAGCAGTCTCCTTGAGTTTCCTCACATGAGACCTACAGTACAGACCCTTACTCACTTTCTCCTAATACCTACTTTGATATATTTCTTTTTTTCTTTTCTTTTCTTTTTTTTTTTGAGACAGGGTCTCACTTTATCACCCAGGCTAGAGTGGTGCAGTGGCACGATCTTGACTTACTACAACCTCCACCTCCTGGGTTTAAGTAATTCTCCTGCCTCAGCCTCCCAAGTAGCTGGAATTACAGGCACCCACCACCATGCCTGGCTAATTTTGTTGTTGTTGTTGTTTTGTTGATGTTGTTTTGAGACAGTTTTGCTCTGTCACCCAGGTTGGAGTGCAGTGGTACCATCACAGCTCACTGCAACCTCTGCATCCCAGGTTCAAGTGATTCTCCTGCCTCAGCCTCCCCAGTAGCTGGGACTACAGGTGCCCGCCATCATGCCTGGCTAATTTTTGTATTTTTAGTAGAGGCGGGGTTTCACCATGTTGGCCAGGCTGGTCTCGAACTCCTGACCTCAAGTGATCCACCCGCCTTGGCCTCCCAAAGTGCTGGGATTACAGGAGTGAGCCCCTGTGCCAAGTAATATATTTCTATGTGAAGGATAATACATTGAGTTGTTACATAGGGGCATAAAAGGTGAAATTATATCTTAAGATTCACAGTAGAGAGGAAAAAAAGCTAACCTTGCCAATTAAAACCGTAGAAGGTCTTGAAAACAAATCTCATCATTTCATTATATGTTTCTAAATTGCAGGCTGGGTGCAGTGGCTCACGCTTGTAATCCCAGCACTTTGGGAGGCTGAGGTGAGATCACTTGAGGCCAGGAGTTGAGACCAGACTGGGCAACAACGTGAGACCCGTCTTTACAAAAAAATTAAAAAATAAAAATTAGCCGAGTGTGGTGGCACATACCTAGAGTACTCTAGCCTGGGTGACAGAGCAAGACTCTGTCCCTAAAATAAAATAAAATAAATAGCAGACTCTACAGGCCCAGGGTAGGCAAGGTCCCGGTATCTAACAGCATGCTTGGCACATTGGCACATGGGCCTTCAATTAACTTTTTTTTTTTGAGACGGAGTCTCGCACTGTCGCCCAGGCTGGAGTACAGTGGTGCGATCTCGGCTCACTGCAAGCTCTGCCTCCCGGAGTCACGCCATTCTCCTGCCTCAACCTCCCGAGTAGCTGGGACTACAGGCACCCGCCACCACGCCCGAATAATTTTTTTGTATTTTTAGTAGAGACGGGGTTTCAACGTGTTATCCAGGCTGGTCTCGATCTCCTGACTTTGTGATCCGCCCGCCTTGGCCTCCCAAAGTGCTGGGATTACAACTGTGAGCCACCATGCCCGGCCAATGAACTATTATTGAATGAATGCCTCATTTTCCCTCTTGGCATCACACCTGAGATTGCCCGATTTATACGTTGTCCTCAGAGCCAGCATTTATTACATTGCATTTGAGAGTCGCTAAGACAAGGCATTTTCCACAGGCTTTTCCTGTTTTCTAAGTACCTTCCAACCTTGATTTGCTGGTAACAGCAGTTGGCTTGTATTTTATGCTGGCTTTTGCAATGATACAGCAAATGGAATCTGGAATCTCCAGAATCGATGTCAATATGAATAGTTTCTAAATGGAACTGCCATACAATGAGGAAGTTATCACTTACCCACAAAAGGGCTGTGAGTTTGGAATCATGTATATATAAGAAGTACTTTTTACACTGTAATGTGCTACTCAAATGTTTTGTTATTATTATTATATCAGAAAACAACCCATAGGACCTTATAAAGAATAATTATTTCAGTCACGTTCATCCTATGTGACAAAGCAATGGTTCTCAACATTTTTGGTCTTAATCACTTTGGCAAAATATCTCAAAACTTCTTATCTCAATTACCCACACTACTCAGTCCCAGAATTTTGCCAGAATACATAGGAAGTATAGAGCTACTTTTAATTTCTAGTGTCCATTATTAGCCTTCTGCTGGGAAAGAGAAAAGGGATAGAGTGGAAAAGAGTTTCAAGTACAAGGGTCCGTGACCTCCAAAGTTGACTATGTTGAGATTCTTGATGGTGAAGCAACAAGACGAGAAGCCAGGCTAAATATTGGTGACCCAGAAAAGGAGATGGAAAGGCCAGTGAATGCAAGACCTGCCACCCCGTGCCTGCTTTCACCTCCTCATCTGTACTTACTGGTGTGTTTCTTTTTTTTTTTTTTTTTTTTTTTTTTGTGACGGAGTCGCACGCTGTCACCCAGGCTGGAGTGCAGTGGCACGATCTCGGCTCGGCTCACTGCAAGCTCTGCCTCCTGGGTTCACGTCAGTCTCCTGCCTCAGCCTCCCTAGTAGCTGGGACTACAGGCATGAGCCACTATGCCCGGCTAATTTTTTGTATTTTTAGTAGAGACAGGGTTTCGCAGTGTTAGCCAGGATGGTCTCAATCTCCTGACCTAGTGAACCTCCCTCCTCGCTCTTCCGAAGTGCTGGGATTACAGGCATGAGCCACTGCGCCTGGCTACTTGCTGGTGATTCTGGAGGATCTGTCCTTTGAGGTGTCCCTCCTTGCTCTCCGGAATGTTCATTTCAACTCCCATCTAAGATGAAAGGAGCCAACTAAGCTCACTTGAGGGCAGCTGGTCATTGCCTTTGGGAAATATGAGATTAGGGTTGCCGGATATCTGACTTTTTGGCAGAAGTTAAAATTCTTGATGTTTTTGAGAATCTTCTAATTTTCAACTATTGGCAACTTATTTAAAAGATTGTTCTGGCCAAATGAAATCCATTAGTAGGATGGATTTGCCCACAGACTGCTGGTGACTGATGACACATTTTCAGGCTTTACCCCTCACCTTTCTCTCTGTCTCTCTCTCTCTCTCTCTTTTTTTTTTTTTTTTTTGAGACGGAGTTTCACTCTTGTTGCTCAGGCTGGAGTGCGATGGCACAATCTCGGATAACTGCATCCTCTGCTTCCCAGGATCAAACAATGCTCCTGCCTCAACCTCCCAAGCAGCTGGGATTACAGGCATGCGCCACCACACCCGGCTAATTTTGTATTCTTTTTTTTTTTTTTTTTAGTAGAGACAGGGTTTTGCCATGTTGGCCAGGCTGGTTTCTAACTCCTGACCTCAGGTGATCCACTCTCCTTGGCTTCCCAAAGTGCTGGGATTACAGGTGTGAGCCACCACGCCCGGCCCTCACCTCCTTTTTGAGTTTGGGACCTGTATCTTTACTTAAAATTTGGATAGATTAAGCCGGGCATTTCCACACACTGCTCAAATACAACACTTTTAAACTACAGTGTACTTTACCAAACATACAATGGGCAAAACAGAACCAGCTAGCTTATTGTTTTAAAGTCTCTGTCAGCTACCACTCATCTGTTAGTCCAGATTAGAAGCCTTGGAGTAGTCATCTCTGGTCCTTCTCTCTACTTTGTCTCTCACCTGCAATTCCTTCCTTAAGCATCAAATGTCAGGTATTATGCTAAACACTGAGGATACAAAGCTTAGCCGGTAGTGGTGGTGGGCGCCTGTGCTCCCAGCTTACTTAGGAGGCCAAGGCAGGAGGATTGCTTGAGCCCCACAGGTCAAGTCTGCAGTGACCCATGATCGCGCCACTGCACTCCAGCCTGGGCAACAGAGTGAAACCCTGTCTCTAAAAAGTAAAATATAAAAATAAAACTAAAGTTGAAAAGACAGCTCAGGCCAGGCTCTGCAGGTGTTAATGTCTAAAACAAGTATTTACAAGACAATATTTAGCAAGTATTATAACAGACATGTATAAAATGCCACATGATCTTGTTTAATCCACACAGTAACCTTGTGAAATAGGTATCTTTTTAAATAACAGCTTTATTGAGATATAATTGACATACCATAAAAGCCACCCCTTAAAAATGTACAATTCGGCC
>NC_045435.1:45139255-45150781 GCF_002776525.5 Piliocolobus tephrosceles
CAAGTACCTGGGACTACAGGTGCGTGCCATCACGCCCAGCCAATTTTTGTATTTTTTAGTAGAGACAGGGTTTCTCCATGTTAGCCAGGCTAGTCTCAAACTCCTGACCTCAGGTCATCTACCAGCCTTGGCCTCCCAAAGTGTTGGGATTACAGATGTGAGCCTCCGCGCCTGGCCAGCTAATTTTTGTTTTTTTTTTGTTTGTTTGTTTTGTTTTTGTTTTTGTTTTTTTTTGAGACGGAGTCTCGCTCTGTCACCCAGGCTGGAGTGCAGTGGCCTGATCTCAGCTCACTGCAAGCTCCGCCTTCCGGGTTCACGCCATTCTCCTGCCTCAGCCTCCCGAGTAGCTGGGACTACAGGCGCCGCCACGTCGCCCGGCTAGTTTTTTGTAGTTTTTAGTAGAGACGGGTTTCACCGTGTTAGCCAGAATGGTCTCGATCTCCTGACCTCGTGATCCGCCCGTCTAGGCCTCCCAAAGTGCTGGGATTACAGGCTTGAGCACCGCGCCCGGCCTAATTTTTGTTTTTATTTTTATTTTATTTTATTTATTATTATTATTATTTGAGACAGAGTCTTACTCTGTTGCCAGGCTGGAGTGCAGTAGCACAATCTCGGCTCATTACAACATCTGCCTCCCACGTTCAAGCAATTCTTCTACTTCAGCCTCCCTAGTAACTGGGACTACAGGTGCACACTGCCACACCCGGCTAATTTTTTTTTTTTTTTTTTTTGTATTTTAGTAGAGACAGGGTTCACCATGTTGCCTAGGCTGGTCTTGAACTCCTGAGATCAGGCAATCCGCCCGCCTCAGCCTCCCAAAGTGTTAGGATTACAGGCGTGAGCCACTGTGCCCAGCCTATTTTATTGTCTTCGAGATGGAATTTCACTCTTGTCACCCAGCCTGGAGTGCAATGGTGCAATCTCTGCTCACTGCAACCTCAGCCTCCCGGGTTCATGCCATTCTCCTGCCTCAGCCTCCCGAGTAGCTGGGACTACACGTGCCTGCCACCATGCCCAGCCATTTTTTTTTTTTTTTCTTTTGTAGTTTTAGTAGAGACAAGGTTTCACCATGTTAGCTGGGATGGTCTGGATATCCTGACCTCGTGAACTGCCCGCCTCGGACTCCCAAAATGCTGGGATTACAGGCGTCAGCCACCGCGCCCAGCCAACGCGGATGAATCTTAAAAACATTTCTAGGTGAAATGTGCCAGGCACAAAAGGACAAATATTGTATGATTCCAGTTGTAAGAAACATCTGTAATAGGCAAAATCCAGGGAATTTGAGAGTGCAGTGGGCTATGATGGCACCACTGCATTCCAGCCTGGGTGACTAAGCAAGACCCTTTTTTTTTGAGAGGGAGTCTCGCTCTCTTCCCCAGGCTGGAGTGCAGTGGCCCATCTTGGCTCACTGCATGCTCCACCTCCCGGGTTCATGCCATTCTCCTGCCTCAGCCTCCCGCGTAGCTGGGACTACAGGCGCCCGCCACCGCACCTGGCTAATTTTTTGTATTTTTAGTAGAGACGAGGTTTCACCGTGTTAGCCAGGATGGTCTTGATCTCCCGACCTCGTGATCCGCCGGTCTCCGCCTCCCAGAGTGCTGGGATTACAGGCGTGAGCCACCGCGCCCAGCGACCCTGTCTTAAAAAAATAAAAGGGGACAGATTCATAGGGATAGAGAGTGGGAGTCATTGCTTAATGGGTACGGAGTTTCTGTTTGTGGTGATGGAAAATTTTGGAAATAGTTATCAATGATAGTTGCACAATAATGTAATTAATGTCATTCAATTGCTACCTAAAAATGATTAAAATGGCAAATTTTGTTATATACATTTGGCCACCAAAATAAGAAAGAAAACAAACCAACCAGCTCTTCAGTGGCTCTGTAGCTTTGCAGAATGAAAACTCCACAGCCCCATGACTGGCAGGGAGGCCCCATGCCGGCTCCGCTCAGCCTCTGCAGCCCTGTCTTCCCACCAGTTGCCTCCTCAGATCCTTCCTGTGCAGCTTCTAGGCTGCTCTTGGCCTGAGTCCAAAGCTGACTGGCGCTGCTCCATGAAGTCTTCCCAGGTTCCCAGTCTGAGAGCCTTTCTCCCTCTTGTGAATAACCAGGCACTCCTGCACCACCCACTACCCCACCCTGACCCTCCCAACCCTCAGCTCTGAGTCACCTGGGCTCGCCCAGGGCTTTCTGCTCAGTCATCATAAGGACCAGGAGAGGAAGCCAAGCAGGTGGAGGCAGGGCTGGCCATGGCCAGGCCTTAGGACTCTAGTTGCACTAGTTAGGAAGGTGGCTGGGTACTTAGTGTCTCTGCCTCCAGTTCATGGGTGGCCCTGGAAGAGTCCCTGCCTCCCTGAGTCTGCTTTCTCTTCTGCAAAATGAGAGACTGGACTGGGATTGCAAGGGTGTTTTTCATTCCAGAGTTTTTTTGTTTTTTTGTTCTTTTTTGAAACGGATTCTCGCTCTGTGCCCCAGGCTCTGTTCCCCAGGCCGGAGTGCAGTGGCATGATCTCGGCTCACTGCAACCTCTATCTCCCTGGTTCAAATAATTCCCCTGCCTCAGCCTCCTGAGTAGCTGGGATTACAGTTGCACACCACCACGCCTGGTTACTTTTTTTGCATTTTTAGTAGAGACAGGGTTTCACCGTGTTAGCCAGTGAACTCCTGACCTCAGACAATCCTCCCGCCTCGGCTCCCAAAGTGCTGGGATTACAGGCGTGAGCCACCGTGCCTGGCCCATTCCAGGGTTTTGTGACTAAAATTGAGTAGCAAAGAACAGCAGGGTAGAGGTGACCTTCTTCAGAAGAGAAAGCCTTCCTGAAATGTTCAGGTGACGATTTTATTCTTATTGGGGCACATGGGGCAGTCTTTAAAGTTTCTTGAGAGAAAAATGGAAACAAAATCTTTTTTTTTTTTGAGACAGTCTCTATGAGTCACCCAGGCTGGAGTACAAATGGCACGATCATAGCTCATTGCTGCCTCAACCTCCCGGGAAGACCAGATCTTCCTGCTTCACCTACCTGAGTAGCTGGGACACAGGTGTGCACCACGACGCCTGGGTAATTTTTTTTTTTTTCTTTTTCTTTTCTTTTTTTTTTTTTTTTTTTTTGAGGCGGAGTCTTGCTCTGTCACCCCGACTGGAGTGCAGTGGCCAGATCTCAGCTAACTGCAAGCTCTGCCTCCCGGGTTTATGCCATTCTCCTGCCTCAGCCTCCTGAGTAGCTGAGACTACAGGCGCCCGCCACCTCGTCCAGCTAGTTTTTGTATTTTTAGTAGAGGCGGGGTTTCACCGTGTTAGCCAGGATGGTCTCAATCTCCTGACCTCGTCTCCGCCCGTCTCGGCCTCCCAAAGTGCTGGGATTACAGGCTTGAGCCACCGCGCCCGGCCCTTTTTTTCTTTTTGATAGGGGGCAGTCTTGCTATGTTGCCCAGGCTAGTCTGAACTTCTGGATTCAAGAAATCCTCCTGCCTTGGCTTCCCAAACTGCTGGGATTATAGACTGCATTCAGCTGAAAAAAATCTTTCACTCGCCAAAATTAATAGTTTTTATGTTGACTTAGTCAAGAATTTTAGTGTTTGTTATGTTATTAGGATTTCCACAAAAGAAATTACCCAAAGGAAATAATAGTTATTCTTGTTGGCCTTAGCTCATCAATGTAAGTCTAGGACTTTTGGTAGAATCTGGATATTAGCAACACATAGTTAAATGCAGAAGCAACTGCTGGGCCTGGTGGCATGCACCTGTAGTCCCAGCTACTTGGAAGGCTGAGGCATGAGGATCACTTGAGCCCAGGACTTTGAATCTGTCCTGGGCAGTGCAGCGAAACTACATGTCAATTTGCATGCATGAACTTGGGAGGCGGAGCTTGCAGTGAGCCGAGATTGCACCACTGTACGGCAGCCTGGGCGGCAGAGTGAGACTCCGTCTCAAAAAAAAAAAAAAGAGAGAGAGATGGGGGTCTCAGCCAGGCCTGGTGGCTCACGCCTATAATCCCAACACTTTGGGAGGCCAAAGTGGGCGGATTGCTTGAGGCCAGGAATTTGAGACCAGCCTAGCCAACATGGTGAAACCCTGTCTCTACTAAAAATACAAAAATTAGCTGGTTTAGTGGTGTGAACCTGTAGCCCCAGCCACTCCAGAGGCTGAGGCAGGAGAATTGCTGGAACCCAGGAGGCGATTGAACCCAGGTGGTTGCAGTGAGCCCAGACTGCGCCAGTGAACTCCAGCCTGGGTGACAAAGCAAGACTGTTTCAAAAAAAAAAAAAAGAGAGAGAGAGAGAGAGAGATGGGGGTCTCACCATATTGTCCAGGCTGGAATGTAATGGTTATCTATAGGCGCTATCATGGCTCACTGCAGCCTCAAACTCCTGGGCTCAAGCCATCCTCCTGCCTCAGCTTCCCAAGTAGCTGGGACTACAGGCATGTGCCACCACACCCAGGCATGACTTATCATGTTCTTTTTTTTCAAATCCAAAATATGTTCACTTAGTTTTGTGTCCAATGCACCTCGACTTGGGGCACTTCCAGTGCTGCTTCCATCTGATGAAGCATCCTTCCAGGAGCCTCACTTTCTCTCCTGGGGGCTGACAGACAACAGTGGAGCAGCCAACATACAAAACTACAATTGCTGCATGGCCAGAGGCCATAGTGGCTTTCCAGCATCCTGGTGTTTCACATCTATGAGGGAGGAATTGGGATTCTATGCTAGGGACTTCTTGTGTTCCCTTATCTCTTTTTCTGCAGAAGGATGAGCTCCTTTTCAAGAGGCATTTTCTCCTGGGGAGGTCATCAGTGCCAGAAAGTCTGACTTGTAAAGTTTTTTTTTGTTTGTTTTTTGTTTGTTTGTTTGTTTTTTTATTTGAGACAGGGTTTCACTCGTTGCCCAGGCTGGAATGCAATGGTGCGATCTCGGCTCACTGCAACCTCCGCCTCCCGGGTTCAAATGATTTTCCTGCCTCAGCCTCCTGAGTAGCTGAGGTTACAGGCATGTGCCACCAAGCCCGGCTAATTTTTGTGTTTTTAGTAGAGACAGGATTTCTCAATGTTGGTCAGGCTGGGCTCGAACTCCCGACCTCAGGTGATCCGCTCGCCTCAGCCTCCCAAAGTGCTGGGATTACAGGCGTGAGGCACTGCACCCAGCCCTGACTTGTAAAGTTTTTGAGGGAGAAATCAGTTCTGAATAGCTGCAGACACCACAGTGGCCAAAAATTGCTTCAAAACCTGATGTTTCTCTGAGATCCAGACACATCCTTTTCTTCCATCCCAGCTGCCTCTGCTAGGCACCTTGCTATCTGGACATTGTCATCAGTCCGCACACTACCATGACTTACCAGGTCTGATCATACTCGAGCCTCGCAGTCAGCTCCCGACTGACATAGGCTGGAGTCCAACCACTTGCATGGCGAGCAAGGCTCTTGGTGACCAGCTGCAGCCAACTGTACCAGGTCTGTCCCACCTCCACCCTGCCTCATGCTGAACTCACCATGTGGCTCCTTCCCATGCTTAGCTAGCAAAGGCATCGTCAGCTCTTCTCCTGATGAATTCAAAGTGGGAAGAGGAGCTGGGTTCAGTCAGGGAGACTGTCACATAAACGACCCATGAAAATCAGTGGTGTGAGTGGTGTCACAGAAAGAGGAATCACCATGCAGACAGAGAGAACCGCTTGGAGAAGGAGGCATTTCATGTGAGTGTTGAAGAAAGAGGAGGAACTCCCGGGAGGCCAGGAAGTCTGTGGAAGGACTTTTGTAAACTAACAAGCTCCACAAATGCCACTTCACCTGTAGATGCAGTGGAGGGACTGTGGGCTTTGGAGTTACAGTCACAGTTCTGATGCAATGCTGGGTCCACCCACTCAGGCTGAGCTTGCTTACTCAGCTGTAAAAAAGAGATAGGAGGGTGGGTGGAGAACACTTAAATGAGATAAGAGAAAGAGCAAGCTCAGTGCAGGGGACACCAAAAGTCAGTTTCTTTTCTACCCTGAGCCAGGGGCAGCAGTGGGTTCTTTCTTTTCCTTCCTTCCCTCCTTCCTTCCTCCCTCCCTCCCTTCCTTCCTTCCTTCCTTCCTTCCTTCCTTCCTTCCTTCCTCCCTTCCTTCCTCCCTTCCTTCCTTTCTTTCTCCCTGCCTCTCTCTTTCTGTCTCTCTCTTTTTCTTTCTTTCTTTCCCTCCCTCACTCCCTTCCTTCTTTCCTTCCTTTTCTTTTTTTTTTATGAGTCTCCTGTCGCCCATGCTGGAGTGCAGTAGCATGATCTCTGCTCTCAGCAGCCTCCGCCTCCCGCGTTCAAGCAATTCTCCCTGCCTTAGCCTCCAAGTAGCTGGGATTACAGGCGCCCACCACCATACTGGCTAATTTTTGTGTTTGTGTTTGTTTGTTTGTTTTTGCTTGTTTGTTAGTTTTTGTTTGAAACGAAGTCTCGCTCTTGTATCCAGGTTGAAATGCAATGGCACAATCTTGGCGCACTGCAACCTCCGCCTCCCAGGTTCAAGCGATTCTCCTGCCTCAGCTTCTTGAGTAGCTGGGATTACAGGCGCCTGCCACCACGCCCAGCTAATTTTTGTATTTTTAGTAGAGATGGGGTTTCACCATGTTGTCCAGGCTGGTCTCAAACTCCTGACAGGTGATCCGCCCGCCTTGGCCTCCCGAAGTGTTGGGATTATAGGTGTGAGCTACCGTACCTGGCCTAATTTTTGTGTTTTTTTAGTAGAGACGGGATTTCGCCATGTTGGCCAGGCTGGTCTTGAACTCCTGACCTCAGGCAATTCGCCCACCTTGGCCTCCCAAAATGCTAGTATTACAGGTGTGAGCCCAGTCAGCAGTGGGTTTTAAGCACACTTGGGGTTGATGTGATCAACCCTTGAAACTCTAGGTCTATTGTAAGTGTAGTTTTATACTGAACTATGAAATCCTTGTTGATGTTAGGCTGGTATTTCTTTAAATTGCTGTCTTTAAATTACATGTCTATTCAAAACCCAGGGACTTACTCCTGGGAAATTACTGAAAGTAATTAATTGAATAAGTAGAAAAAGGCATGTGCACAAAGATGTTTCAATTAAAAATGAAAAATAGGCCAGGTGCAGTGGCTCATGCCTGTAATCCCAGCACCTTGGGAGGCCGAGGCAGGCAGATCACAAGGTTAGGGGATAGAGACCATCCTGGCTAACACAGTGGAAACCCCGCCTCTACCAAAAATACAAAAAATTAGCTCGGCATGGTGGCGGGCACCTGTAATCCCAGCTACTTGGGAGGCTGAGGCAGGAGAATCACTGGAACCTGTGAGGTGGAGGGTACAGTGAGTCGAGATCACACCACTGCACTCCAGCCTGGGCGACGGAGGCAGACTCCATCTCAAAAAAAAAAAAAAAGAACAACCTAAATATACAAGAGAAGACTATTTTTAACTAATTTATGGGTCATCTACTAGATGGGATATTATGCAGCCATTAATAATTATAATTTTTGAGGATTGCAACAAATGGAAAATATTTATATCTTACTTATTTTTTTTTTGAAACAGGGTCTCACTCTGTCATCCAGACTGTAGTGTGATGGTATGACCAGAACTCAGTGCAACCTTAAACTACTGGACTCCAGCAACCCTCCCACCTCAGCCTCCTGAGTACCTGGGACTATAGGTACAAGCCACAAGGCCCAGCTTTTGTTTTTTTTTTTTTTTTAGAGACAAGGTCTCACTTAAGCCCAAGCTAATCTTGAAGTCCTGGGCTGAAGTGATCCTCTGGCCCTCAGTCTCCCAAAGTGCTGGAATTAGAGGCGTGAGCCACTGCACCTGGCCACTTATATCTTAAATGAAAAAATAACACAAAAGAAATAAAATGCATCATGCTTATCAGGGAATCCAGAAGCTATGGAAGCAGCAAAGATATTCATATTTGACTACTTAAAATGTTTAAAGTTTTGTGACAAAAGATACTATGAAGTCAAACAACAAAGCATAGAACACAAAAAAAGGTGGCCTGGTGCGGTGGCTCACGCCCTGTAATCCCAACACTTTGGGAGGCCGAGGCGGGCAGATCACGAAGTCAGGAGATCGAAACCATCCTGGCTAACATGGTGAAACCCCGTCTCTACTAAAAATAGAAAAAAATTAGCCGGGCGTGGTGGCAGGCGCCTGTAGTCCCAGCTGTTCAGGAGGCTGAGGCAGGAGAAAGGTGTGAACCCGGGAGGCGGAGCTTGAAGTGAACTGAGATCGCGCCACTGCACTCCAGCCTAGGCGACAGAGCGAGACTCCATCTCAAAAAAAAAAAAAAATGTTATAATACCTACAATAAATGTTAATATTGTTAGCATACCAAGAATTTCTACAAATTAAAATCCAATAGAAAAATGGGTAAATAATATGTACAGATAATTTATGAAAGGAAATCCAAGAAACACAATCCCAGTCATCAAGGAAATGCAAATTCAGGCAATAATGAGATGGTAATATTCTTTTGTGAGATTGGCATACACTAAAAAGGGAAATAAAATCCAGTACTTGCAAAGATTCAGGGAAAAAAAACAGCCAGCACTTTGAGAGGTTTAGGCAGGTGGATCACCTGAGGTCAGGAGTTCGAGACCAGCCTGGACAACATGGTGAAACCCCCTGTTTCTACTAAAAATACAAAAAAATTAGCTGGGCTTAGTGGCTTGCGCCTGTAATCCCAGCTACTTAGGAGGCTGAGGTAGGAGAATCACTTGAACTGTGGCTCAAAAACAAAAGCAAAAAGGCCAGGCACGGTGGCTGACGCCTGTAATCCTAGCACTTTGGGAGGCCGAGGTGGGCAGATCAGAAGGTCAGGAGTTCGAGAGCAGCCTAGCCAACATAGTGAAACCCCATCTCTACTAAAAATACAAAAATTAGCCGGGCATGGTGGTGGGTGCCTGTAATCCCAGCTACTAGAGAGGCTGAGGTAGGAGAATCACTTGAACCTGGGAGGCAGAGGTTGCAGTGAGCCAAGATCACACCATTGCACTCCAGCGTGGGTGACAGAGCGAGACTCCATCTCAAAAAAAAAAAAAAAAAAAAAAGATTCAGAGAAAATGAAACTCCCATTCACTGCTGGTAGTAATGTGACTTGCTGTAACCTTTTGTGTGTGTGTTCTGGAGCCTCGCTCTGTTGCCCAGGCTGGGGTACAGTGGTGTGATCTCTGCTCTCTGCAAACTCCATCTCCCAGATTCAAGCCATTCTCCTGCCTCAGCCTCCCAAGTAGCTGGGATCACAGGTATGTACCACCATGCTCAGCTAATTTTTGTATTTTTAGTAGAGACAGAGTCTCACCACATTGGCCAGGCTGGTCTTGAACTCCTGACCTCAAGTGATCCGCCTGCCTCAGCCTCCCAAAGTGCTAGGATTACAGACATGAGCCACCTTGCCTGGCCTGTCGCCTTTTTGGAAAGTAATTTGGTACTATCAAAATAACAAAGATATATGTTCGTTAATCTTGGAAGTATCATTAGGAGAATTCAGCCTACAGAACACAAGCACCAGTGTAAAAAGATATATGTCGACAGATGTTTTACTGCAGCATTGTTTTGTAGAGGCAAAAAACAGGAAACAATTGGAATGTTTTATTTTTGAATAAACATAGTTATAAATAGTACAACTATAGTCATAAATAGTAAATAGTTGAATACATTTTAGCACATCCTTACCATAGAATATTATGAACCTATTTAAAAGAATAAGTTTAAATTTGTACTATTGACCTGAAGAAATATGCATGCCAGTTTTTTTATTATTATTATTTAAAAAGCAAGTTGCCAAGAAATATACATAGTCCATAGTCTCCCTATTTTTTTTTTTTTTTTTTTTTGAGACAGAGTCTTGCTCTGTCACCTAGTTTGGAGTGCAGTGGCACAATCTGGACTCACTGCAACCTCTGCCTCCTGGGCTCAACCGATCTCCTGCCTAAGCCTTCCGAGTAGCCGGGATAACTGGCACACACTACCATGCCCAGATAATTTTTGTATTTTTTAGTAGAGAGGGGGTTTCACTATGTTGGTCAGGCTAGTCTCAAACTCCTGACCTAAAGCAATCCACCTGCCTCAGCCTCCAGAAGTGTTGGGATTACAGGCGTGAGCCACAGCGCCCAGCCCCAGCTTTTTTTTAAGAAATGGGTTTGTAGGCCACATGTGGTGGCTCATGCCTGTGATTCCAACACTCTTGGAGGCCAAGGTGGGCAGACTACTTGAGCTCAGGAGCTTGAGACTAACCTGGGCAACATGACAAAACACCAACTCTACAAAAAATACAAAAAGTAGCAGGTATGGTGGTGCACACCTATAGTCCCAGCTACTTAGGAGCCTGTGGTTGGAGGATCACTTGAGTCCAGGTAGAGGCTGCAGTGAGCCAAGATCATGCCACTACACTTTAGCTTAGCCACCAGAGTGAGATCCTGTCTCAAAAAAAGAAAGAGGAAGTTTGGATATTGTTCATATAGGAAAGATGGAGAAAAAAATATTTGGGATTCTACACTTCTTGTTGTTAATATTTATTACTTTAGGGGATGAAATTAGGGTAAGGTGGGGCAGATATAATTTTTCTTTCACATAATATTGGATTATTTTGTGTGTAACAAATAAGCATAAATTACTTTTGTAATTCTTTCAATTCTTTTTTTTTTTTTTTTTTTTTGAGACAGAGTCTCGCTCTGTCGCCCAGGCTGGAGTGCAGTGGCCAGATCTCAGCTCACTGCAAGCTCCGCCTCCTGGGTTTAAGCCATTCTCCTGCCTCAGCCTCCCGAGTAGCTGGGACTACAGGCGCCCGCCACCTCGCCCAGCTAGGTTTTTGTATTTTTTAGTAGAGACGGGGTTTCACCGTGTTAGCCAGGATGGTCTCGATCTCCTGACCTCGTTATCCGCCTGTCTCGGCCTCCCAAAGTGCTGGGATTACAGGCTTGAACCACTGCGCCCGGCCTAATTCTTTCAATTCTTAAAGAAAATTTAAGGAAAAAATGACAAAGACTATAAGGAAATACTAATTTTTTATAATATAAAATGACAACAAAAATATTAAATTGAATTCCTGCTTTATTCACAACTGTAAAAATAAAATATGCATGTGAATACAGTTGGTAAGGAGAACTTAAAAGTTTTTTAGGGTTTTTTAGAGTGCTAGGAAGTATGTAATCTTTTTTATTTTGTTTTTTTTTTTTCTGTAGCACTTACAAGCTAGGATATAGTCTTTTTAAAATAAATACTTGTGAATACTTGTGGGGAATAACCGTAATTGTTCTATTATGTAAAAGATGCAAACTATGGATGCAGTGGACAAAATATAGATAGAAAATGTAAGAATTAGGCTGGGCACGGTGGCTCACACCTGTAATCCCAGCCCTTTGGGAGGCCAAGGCGGGCAGATCATAAGGTCAAGAGATCGAGACCATCCTGACCAACATGGTGAAGTGCCATCTCTAGTAAAAATACAAAAATAGGCCGGGCGCAGTGGCTCAAGCCTGTAATCCCAGCACTTTGGGAGGCCGAGACGGGCAGATCACGAGGTCAGGAGATCGAGACCATCCTGGCTAACAC
>NC_045435.1:45150881-45151143 GCF_002776525.5 Piliocolobus tephrosceles
AAAAAAAAAAAAAAAAAAAATGCAAAAATTAACTGGGCATGGTGGCACACGCCCATAGTCCCAGCTACTCAGGAGGCTGAGGCAGGAGAATCGCTTAAACCTGGGAAGCAGAGGTTGCAGTGAGCCAAGATCATGCCATTGCCCTGCAGCCTGGTGACAGAGTGAGGCTTCATCTCAAAAAAAAAAAAAAAAAAGAGTAAAAGAAAATGCAAAAATTGGGCCGGGCGCGGTGGCTCAAGCCTGTAATCCCAGCACTTTGGGA
>NC_045435.1:45151243-45163289 GCF_002776525.5 Piliocolobus tephrosceles
AAAAAAAAAAAAAAAAAAAAGAGTAAAAGAAAATGCAAAAATTGGGCTGGGCGCGGTGGCTCAAGCCTGTAATCCCAGCACTTTGGGAGGCCGAGGCGGGCGGATCATGAGGTCAGGAGATCGAGACCATCCTGGCTAACACGGTGAAACCCCATCTCTACTAAAAAAAAAAACACAAAAAACTAGCCGGGCGAGGTGGCGGGCGCCTGTAGTCCCAGCTACTCGGGAGGCTGAGGCAGGAGAATGGTGTAAACCCGGGAGGCGGAGCTTGCAGTGAGCTGAGATCCGGCCACTGCACTCCAGCCTGGGCAACAGAGCGAGACTCTGTCTCAAAAAAAAAAAGAAAAAGAAAATACAAAAATTGGCTGAGCATGATGGCTCACGCCTATAATCTCAGCACTTTGGAGGCTGAGGCTGGTGGATTGCTTGAGCTCACAAGTTGGAGACCAGCCTGGGCAACATGGCCAAACCCTATCTCTACAAAAAAATAAATAAATAAAATTAGCTGAGCATGGTGGCAGGGGCCTGTAGTCCCAGCTACTTGGGAGGTTGAAGTGGGAGGATGAGTTGAGGCCAGGAGGTGGAGGTTGCAATGAGCCAAGATCACACCACTGCACTTCAGCTTGGGCAATAGATCCAAACCTTGTTTTTTTTAAAAAAAAAAAAAAGTTGTTAACTAAGGACGACAAGCTTATGAATAAATTTTTTTTTTCAATTTCCTCAAACTTTATGTAATATTGTACTGCCTTTAGAATAAAAAGTAACTCCTACCCCATAAAAAGCTAGGTTTCCTTTTTTGGAATTTATTACAGGAGAGAAGACAGAACAGAAATTTATATCATGCTACAATTACAGTGTGGTCAAACTATAGTCCTATATGGATGAGGACTGAAGGAGGAATGCTGAGACTGTTGAGGGTTTTAAAATTTTTATTTCCTTTCCTGTTATATTCCAAGAAGATACACATCAAGAATGGGAGGAAAGAACTTCAGTTTCCAGATGCTCTATCTTCTTTTTCAAATTATAAAAATTCTCTTTTTAATTTTATTTTTATTATTATTTTTTTGAGATCAAGTCTCGCTCTGTTACTCAGGCTGGAGTGCAGTGGTGCGATCTCGGCTCACTGCAAGCTCCGCCTTCCGGGTTCACGCCATTCTCCTGCCTCAGCCTCCTGAGTAGCTGGGACTACAGGCCCCCGCCGCCACGCCCGGCTATTTTTTTGTACTTTTAGTAGAGACGGGGTTTCACCGTGTTAGCCAGGTGAAACGATTTCCTGACCTCGTGATCCGCCCGCCTCGGCCTCCCTCCCAAAAAGCTGGGATTACAGGAGTGAGCCACCGCGCCCGGCCAAATTCTCTTTTTTAAATACAAGCTGACCTGGGCGTCCCTGAAACACATTAGCTCAAGCTTCTGACCTGTGGAAAGCAAATCAAAGACTGTTGCGACAGAATTGTAATCAGCCTCACTAGCTCTGAGAGTTATTTAGGACACAGCTTCTTGCTCAGTTACAGCTCCGGCCCAGGGCCAGCGGGGCACTGGGACATGCTGGCAGCCACTGTGTGCTGGGCACCGGAAGGAGGATCTGCAGCAAGCTGGGACGTGGAAGGAAGCCACAGGACTTCCTCTGCAAGCTCTGCCAAGCCAAACGAGTGTTATCTGCCCTCGAGTTTGTTTTTGCCATGGCTAAACATGGACTGCAAGTTGAATGTGAACCAAGGAGATCACTTCCCTGCAATTTTAAAAATCTAAGTAAATCCTAGACTTGATATGGTTCAAATCAGCTGGAGCAGGGCATCTCAGGGGGTGAGAGAGACTTGGGCTACTTCTAATTTTGTTTATTGAATATCAAGAAATAGCAAATACAACTTAAACATTTTGGTATGCTTTATTTTATTTATGAATTTTTTTTAGAGACAGGGTCTCAGTCTGTCTCCTGGGCTGGAGTGCAGTGGCACAATTATAGCTCACTGCAGCCTTGAACTTCTGGGCTCAAGCAATCCTCCTTCTCCAGCCTCCCAAAGTGCTGGGATTATAGGTGTGAACCATCGTGCCTGGCCAGGTAAGCTTATTTTAAAATAGTAATATACATTGTTTTAAACCTCTAGTCACCCTTTCTTCCTTTCTTCCTTTCTTCCTTTCTTTCTTTCTTTCTTTCGACAGAGTCTCGCTCTGTGCCCAGGCTGGAGTGCTGTGGCGTGATCTCGGCTCACTGCAAGCTCCACCCCCAGGGTTCATGCCATTCTCCTGCCTCAGCCTCCCGAGTAACTGGGACTACAGGTGCCGCCACCATGCCCGGCTAATTTTTTTGTATTTTTAGTAGAGATGGGGTTTCAGCGTGTTAGCCAGGATGGTTTCAATCTCCTGATCTTGTGTTCCGCCCGCCTCAGCCTCCCAAAGTGCTGGGATTACAGGCATGAGCCACCGTGCCCGGCCTGAGACCCTGTCTTAAAAACAACAACAAAAACCCCACAAAATACAGTGGAATCCATTGTTAATTTGAAAAAGTATAGTGAACACACAGAAACATTTTATATATATCCTATCTACACATAGTGAATTTCAGGTGTTATGGTTGGATAAAGAAAGACAAATTGAAGGTAATATGATAAGCATCTTCTTTTAATCCTGCCAGCGTGTCTCTGACTCACGCACACCCTTGTATGGAGAGGAAGCTCTTGGAGAGTGCACAGCCTGGCCACCCGCCCATGACATGCCCTGCTGTGGGAAAGCCAGAGCAGGGAGTGGATAGGGCCTGCGACTTGGAATCAAAGGACTCAGGGTGGAATTGCAGCTCTGCCATTTCTTGTGTCAACTCTGAGCCTATATCATCCACAGTAAGGTGGAGATAGTAATAAAACCTTCTTCGCAGAGTTGTGGGGAAGATTCACCAAGATAACACATAGGAAAGCCCACAGCACACTTTAGCATGTAGGTTGCCCAAATGTTTGCTCCCTTCGACTGTCTCTTCCTGGTTGGATGTGAGGATTATGTTGGATGATGTATGTGAAAACAAATGTTAGTTATAATTAGAAATGGGTAACAAGGTCCTGAATCTAATTCAAGACACCACATCTGATTGTGGGTATGTTGTGTCAGAGTGTCTGCAACAGGATGTTAGTCCTCCAATGCTACAATATTTTTTAACCTCCTTCTGAGCCCCTTCCTGTCTGGCAGTCCCCAGACCTAGCTAGCTTCTCGGAATAGGTTCTGGAAATGCAGAGGAGAACATTCAGGAGGCAGACTCGTGGACTGAAAAATAAGGGTCACAGCTCCTGACTCAACTAATGCTTCAAGGCAGCATCCAACAAGACCACTCAATGCATGCTCCCTCACACCTTGTCCCCTACTCTCTCCTGTCTTGTCTTTCTTTTTTTTTTTTTTTTTTTTTGAGACAAAGTTTCACTCAGTCGCCCAGGCTGGAGTGCAATGGTGTGATCTCCGCTCACTGCAAGCAATCATGACCGGCTAATTTTTGTATTTTTATTAGAGACAGGATGAAACTCCATCTCTACTAAAAATACGAAAATTAGCCAGGCCTAGTGGCAGGCACCTGTAGTCCCAGCTACTCGGGAGGCTGAGGCAGGAGAATCGCTTGAAGCCAGGAGGTGCAGGTTGCAGTGAGCCGAGATCAAGCCACTGCACTCCAGCCCGGGCGACAGAGCAAGACACCATCTCAAAAAAAAAAAAAAAAAAAGATTTATTAGCTCCTCTATGTGTTCGTCTCCATATTATTTGTGTGTGGCTGGTTTTGTGTGTGTGTGTGTGTGTCGGCGGGGGGGAGCGCTGTGTCAGGGAAGGGGGCAGAGATCTAGAGGGGTCCAGAAGGAGATCATGAAGATTCACTCCCTGAACACTTCTCAAGGCCATTCCTGTGGTCAGAGATCACAAAGCGCTGCCAGTGCAGCAGCAGTCCAGATGCGGGAGGTGAACATCAGTGTTTGGAGATTTTGAAACCAAGGACTGTGGGTGCCCAGAAAGAGCATGGCCAACTGCCCCCGGAGACACAGGGAAGGCTTACCAATCCAGGAAGTGGCTTTTGAGCTGAGCATCAGTTGTGTTCTAGCTGCTGTCTTAAAACATGAGGAAGTTGGCCGGGCACGGTGGGTCATGCCTGTAATCCCAGCACTTTGGGAGGCCAAGGCAGGTGGATCACGAGGTCAGGAGATCGAGACCATCCTGGCTAACATGGTGAAACCCCGTCTCTACTAAAAATACAAAACATTAGCCCGGGCATGGTGGTGGGCACCTGTAGTCCCAGCTACTCGGGAGGCTGAGGCAGGAGAATGGCGTGAACCCAGGGGGCAGAGCTTGCAGTGAGCCGAGATCGCACCACTGCACTCCAGCCTGAGCAACAGAGGGAGACTCCGTCTCAAAAAAAAAAATGAGGAAGTTGGCAAAGTGTTTTGGTCCTTTTCTCATGTGATGTTTAAGGCCATCCCATGAGGTATTAATTGAGTCATTTTACAGCTTGTCTGTCACTGGTCACACAACTTGTGAAGGACCACTACACCCAGGCTAAAAAGAGTGAGCTTCTGCAGACTTCAAAGCCAGCCTTACTTCTGTCTCTGTGGCCCCTGAGGTTTGGGGCCACATCCCCTGTCTCTGGGCCCTGTCAAGGACATGCCCAACTTCCCAGCTTCCCATTTTCACAACATCACTACTCTTTGGGGAGGGAAAGAGAGAGAGAGAGAGAGAAGAGAGAGAGATGCAGGTCTGTGTGACCTTGCAGCTCCTTCATGTATTAAAAACCAAACCAAAACAAAACTCCACTCATACAAACATAAATTTAAGTAGAAAGGCTTTTCTCCTTCCTTTTTTTTCTTCTTTGAAGGGAATTAAGTAAATTCAAAGTGATGACACACCTTGTCTCAAGTAGATTATAAGTGACCATTGGTTATTTGAGAGTAAAAAAATACTTTTAGACTGGGCACAGTGGCTCATGCCTGTAATCTCAACACATTGGGAGGCTGAGGCAGGAGGACTGCTTGAGCCCAGGAGTTTGGGGCTGCAGTGAGCTATGATTGCGCTGCTATACTCCTCTAGTCCAGGGACAGGGTGACACTCTGTCTCTAAGAAAAAAAAAAAAAATAAATAGGGAAAGTGGGGATTCTTTTACTTCCCAATTTTTTGTTATTAAAAAAAGTCATTAGGCACCGTGGCTCACACCTGTAATCCCAGCACTTTGGGAGGCCGAAGTGGGAGGATCACGAGGTCAGGAGTTCAAGACCAGCCTGACCAATATAATGAAAGCTCATCTCTACTAAAAATACAAAAATTAGCCAGGCATGGTGGTGTGCACCTGTAATCCCAGCTACTCCGGAGGCTGAGGCAGGAGAATTGCTTGACCCTGGGAGGCGGAGGTTGCAGTGAACCGAGACCGTGCCACTGCACTCTAGCCTGGGCAGCAGAGCAAGACTCTGCATCAAAAAAAAAGAAAAGAAAAAGAAAAGAAGAAGTGAAACATACAGAAGAGTTAAAAGATTCAACAATTGTTGATAAATTGCTCTATTCACTTTATGTGTGTGTGTATGTTTATATGTGTATTTTCCTCAATTTTTTTTTTTTTTTTTTTTTGAGATGGAGTCTAGCTCTGTCGCCCAGGCTGGAGTGCAGTGGCATGATCTCTGCTCACTGCAAGTTCCGCCTCCTGGTTTCACGCCATTCTCCTGCCTCAGCCTCCCGAGTAGCTGGAACTACAGGCCCCCGCCACCATGCCTGGCTATTTTTTTTGTATTTTTAGTAGAGACGGGGTTTCACCGTGTTAGCCAGGATGGTCTCAATATCCTGACCTCGTGATTCGCTCGTCTCAGCCTCCCAAAGTGCTGGGATTGAGCCACCGTGCCCGGCCTTTCCTCAAAGATTCGGAGGGAATTTCAATTCCCCTACATCACCACCATAGCATTGTCACACCGAGGAAAATCAACTATATTTAGACAGAATCTTTGAACAAGGGTTTTGGGGAAGGAGATAACTGAGATATCTGAAATCACAAGAAACTTAGCCAGAGTGCTAGGCCAAATGCAGGTTGTGGGAAGGAAAGGGCTTTGTGCTTCCTGAAGGCCAGGACAAATGCTTGAAGTTAGCATCATTCAAAGGTATGCTTAAAGCCATCTATGGGGGACCTCAGCTGCCTGGATCTTGAGCACGTGTGATTAACAAGCCCTAGGAAGACCCCACTGATGAACGGGGTGAAATGACATGAAAAACAGATGTGAATAAGCCTTTGAGAGATGAAACAAACTATACCCAAAGGTCATCCTAGCAAACGGGGAAAAAGACAAAAGATTCAGTGCAGACAATTTCTGCTGTGAATGAACCCAGGTCTTCCCAGGGGGAGAAGTGGGTGCGGGCGATTTGGTTGAGGAAGGAAATGAGGCTCCAGGCAGGAGGAAATTCTTTTTTTTTTTTTTCGAGACAGAGTCTTACTCTGTCACCCAGGCTGGAGTGCCATGGCTCGATCTTGGCTCACTGAAACCTCCCAGGTTCAAGCAATTCTTCTGCCTCAGTCTCCCGAGTAGCTGGGACTACAGGCATGCGCCACCATGCCCGGCGAATTTTTGTATTTTCAGTAGAGACAGAGTTTCACCATATTGGTCCAGCTGGTCTCAGACTTCTGACCTTGTGATCCATCTGCCTCGGCCTCCCAAAGTGCTGGGATTACAGGTGTGAGCCACTGCTCCCCACCTAAGTTTTGTATTTTTAATAGAGACAGGGTTTCCTCATGTTGGCCAGGCTGGTCTCGAACTACTGACCTTGAGTGATCCACCCAGCTTGTTCTCCCAAAGTGCTGGGATTACAGGGGTGAGCCACCGTGTCGCTGGCAGGAGAAAATCCTTTACTGTGTTAAGTTAGTAAAGAATGTGCTGCATGAATACCCTATTTTTCCAACTGTGGCTCTGGCTACAGGGGGTCCTTCCTGCCCTGGAAGGTTTCACAGAACATTCTGTGCATTCTATGACTGGGTGAAGCCCACAGCCCTCCTTCTTTTCCTCCAGCACTCTTGCTTCATTTCCATTCCCAAAAGACTGTTTTTCTTTATCGGAGTCCCTAAATTTCCTCACCCATAAAACTGAGATGCCTGGCACGGTGTCAGGCATAGCGGAAAAGGCCCTAAGTGAATGGTGTCTGATAATTTCCTAGGGGTCCTCACTCTTGTGGACACTGCATTCCCAGGCTCCCTTGCCAATTGTTTTAGGCCAGTTACAGCCACTGGGAGATGCATGTGGGAGACTGGTGCCTTGTGGGAGGGAGAAACCAGGGTATTTCTCCCTTTCTCCCTCTGCCTGGGGTGGGATGGCAATTAATTCTCCTCTGAATTCTGGTTCCCGGTAGGACAGCCTCTCTTTCTGTGGCTGCAGTGCCCACCAGGTGGCCCCCATCACGACCTTGGTTCCCACAGATGGCTCCAGCCCCTGGGCTCCACCTCCACCTCTACCCTAGAGGCGGGAGAGGCTTCCTGTCCTTCCTGTTGCTGATCTCCCAGTTCCCTCGCTGCTTCCTGCTTTGCTTCCCAGCCCTTCCATTCCTGTGTAATAATTCCTTGTACTGAATTCTGTCTGCTTTTGCCTGGGCTCTGGCTGATACACACGGTAATTGTTCAGACTAAGCTATGCAGTAAAGAGATGACTCAGCAGGCTTGCGATACTCAAACCCTGCACATTCCAAAGACCGGCCTCCTGGGAGATAACCTGTAAACAGTTGAAATATCCTGCCTGATAGAGTGGCTTTGCACACCTGGGGCCTTGGGCCCTGCCAGATACTTGTGCTAAAAATGTGCTTTGGGGTGAATGTCTGTTTCTGTTTGCCTGGGGTACACTGAGTTTGACGTGGTTGCAGGGTCATGCTGGAGACTAAGATCAAGCAGGTGGGTGCTCCATGCCCATGTGACTAACCCTCAATAAAACCCTGCACACTGAGGCTTGGGTGAGTTTCCCTGTTGGCAACACTCCCTGCAGACTGCCACACATCCTTATGGGAGAATGAAGCACGGTCCCTACAACTCTTCTGGTAAGGCCACATGGAAACTCGCACCTGCTATCTCCTGGATTCTGCCCTAAGCACCTTTTACTGTGCTGATTTTAATCTGTATCATTTTGCTGTAATAAACTGTAATCATGAGTATAGCAGCTTTTCTGAGTTCTATGAGTCCCCCTAGCAAATCACTGAACCTGCAACCCCCACATACCAGTTAAAAAGGACACTTTTTTCTTTTACAGACAAAATGTCGAGAGTCCCCAGAACTTACATAACTTTCCTGAACTGAATGCGGGTTCTTGACTTTAAAGCCCTGCCTCTTGCTGCCCTGCCCACTGACTCTCACAAGGATAGGGCAGGCAGTGGGAATGTGGAAGCAGAAAGACCACTTGACTGACAGTTTAAAGTACAGTCATGTGTCACTTAATGGTGGGGATATGTTCTGAGATATGCCTCCTTAGGCAATTCTGTTGTGTGCACATCACAGAGTACACTTACACAAACCTAGATGGAAGAGCCTACTGCACACCTAGGCTGTATGGGACCAGCTGGCCAACATGTTGAAACCCTATCTCTACTAAAAATACAAAAATTAGCCAGGTTTGGTGGCGTGTGCCTGTAATCCCACCTACTTGGGAGGCTGAGGCAGGAGAATCACTTGAACCTGGGTGGTGGAGGTTGCGGTGAGCCGAGATTATCCCACTGCACTCCAGCATGGGTGACAGAGCAAGACTCTGACTCAATTAAAAAAAATAAAAATAAAAATTGTGCATCTGTATAGGGTGCTTACCATGCATGGAGCTTGTGGGACTGGAAGTTGCTCTGGTGAGTCATTGAGTTTGTGTTGAGTGAATGTGAAGGCCTAGGGCATGACTATGCACTATTGCAGACTTCATAAACATTGTATACTTAGGCTGCACAAATTTATAAAATATATTTTTCTTTAATAGCAAATTATGCTTAGCTTATTAAAACTTTTTTACTTTATAAACTTTTAAATGTTTTTAATTTTTTGACTCTTTTGTAATAATACTTAGCTTAAGATAAACATTGTACAGCTGTACAAAATTTTCTTTTCCTTCTTTGTTTTGTAGACATGGGGTCTCCCTATGTTGCCAAATTTCTTTATGTCCTTATTCTATAAGCCTTTTTCTATTAATTTTTTCCTTTTTAAACTTTTTTGTTAAAAACTAAGTCATAACACACACATTAGCTGAGACCCATGCAGTGTCAGGATCATCAATACCTCTGTCTCCACCTCCACATCTTCTCTGACTGGAAGGTCTTCAGAGGCAGGAAGCATGGAGTTGTCATCTCCTATTATAACAATGCCTTCTTCTGGACACCTCCTGAAGAACCTGCCTGAGGCCGTTTTATAGTTAACTTATGTTTTTAATAAGTAGAAGGATGCCAGGCGTGGTGGCGCATGCCTGTAATTCCAGCATTTTGGGAGGCTGAGACAGGTAGATCACTTGAGGCCAGAAGTTCACAACCAGGCTGAGCAACATGGCAAAACTTCATCACTACAAAAATTACAAAAATTAGCTAGGCATGGTGGTGTGTGCCTGTAATCCCAGCTACTCAGGTGGCTGAGCCATGAGAATCGCTTGTACTCAGAAGACAGAGGTTGCAGTGAGCCAAGATCGCGCCACCGCACTCCAGCCTGGGTGACAGAGTGAGACTGTCTCAAAAAAAAAAAGTATAGTATTGGCTGAACATAGTGGTTCATACCTGCAATCTCAGCACTCTGGGAGGATGAGGCGGGAGGATCACTTGAGTCCAGGAGTTCAAGACCAACCTGGGCCACATATTGAGACCCCCATCTTTATTATTATTATTCTTTGTGAGATGGAGTCTTGCTCTGTCGCCCAGGCTGGAGTGCAGTGTTGCAATCTTGGCTCACCACAGCCTCCGCCTTCTGGGTTCAAGTGATTCTCCTGCCTCAGCCTCCTGAGTAGCTGGGATTACAGGCATGCACCACCACGCCCAGCTAATTTTTGTGTTTTTTTTTAGTACAGACTGGATTTTACCATGTTAGCCAGGCTGGTCTCCATCTCCTGACCTCGTGATCCGCCCGCCTCTGCCTCCCAAAGTGCTGGGATTATAGGCGTGAGCCCCTATGCCCAGCCTATATGCCCGGCTAATTTTTGTATTTTAAGTAGGGACAGAGTTTCACCATGTTGGCCAGGATGGTCTTGAACTCCTGATCTCAGGTTATCCACCCACCTCGGCCTCCCGAACTGTGAGACCCCATCTTTACTTTTTACATATTAAAAAGTATAGTATAGTAAATACAGACTGGGCGTGGTGGCTCACGCCGACAATCCCAGCATTTTGGGAGGCTGAGGCGGGTGGATGACTTGGGGTCTGGAGTTCGAGACCAACCTGGCCAACATGGTGAAACCCATCTCTACTAAAGATACAAAAATTAGCCAGGCTTAGTGGCTCATGCCTGTAATCTCAGCTACTCAGGAGGCTGAGGCCTGAAGAATCCTGAAGAATCACTTGAACCCGGGAGGCAGAGGTTGCAGTGGGCCAAGATTGAGCCACTGCATTCCAGCCTGGGCAACTCTGTCTTAAAAACAACAAAAAAAGTAAATACATAAACCAGTAACAGTTGTTTATTGTCACTATCAAGTATTATGTACTGTACTTTTCTATGACTGGCAGCACAGTAGGTGTGTTTACACCAGCATCACAACAAAAACATGAGTAATTTATTGCACTATGACTTTAAGACAGCTACAGCATCATTAGGTGATGGGAATTTTTCAGAGCCATTGTAATCTTGTGGGCCACTGTTGCATATGCGATCCATCATTGATCAAAATGTTGTTACATGGCTCATGACTATAGGTGGCTATTAAGGCTCCTTCTGGCTGCAACAGCCTATAAACCTGTCGGTCAATAAGCACTTGTTCAACTCTTAGACTGAGCAATTAATTGCTCACCAGAGGTGCCTGGAAGTTTGTGTGCACAAGGCCGTCCTGGCTGCAGAGTGGAGGGAAGACTGGTCGGGGTAGATGGCGGGGAGGCTGCTTCAGGAGCCCAGGGAGGCAGGCTGGGACCAGGGGGCACAGGGAGGGAGGGTCAGGGTGGATCCTAGTGACTGTGCAGGAAATGGGCTACGGAACACCTCTCCTGGGAAGCTTGTTCCCCCAACCTGGTGCTGTCCGAGGTTTATACATTTCAATAATGATGTTGGCTTATTAAAGCAAGGAACAGCCAGGTGCGGTGGCTCATGCCTGTAATCCCAGCACTTTGGAAGGCCGAGGTGGGTGGATCATGAGGTCAGGAGATCGACACCATCCTGGCTAACACGGTGAAACCCCGTCTCTACTAAAAATACAAAAAATTAGCCGGGCCTGGTGGCGGGTGCCTGTAGTCCCAGCTACTTGGGAGGCTGAGGCAGGAGAATGACCTGAACCCAGGAGGCGGAGCTTTCAGTGAGTGGAGATCACGCCACTGTACTCCAGCCTGGGCAACAGAGGAAGACTCTCTTTCAAAAAAAAAAAACAAAAGCCAGGAAGAGAGGTGTCACCTTGGATCCCTCCCATTGCCTTGCTTTACCCACCCATGTCAATTCTACTTCCAGACACATTTGATAAGGGTCCTCTTTCCTCCCTCTCCACCTGCTGCACCTTAGTCTAGACCATTCGCCACCTTTCATCTTTGCACTGATCCATCTCCCTGCCTTCTCGTTCCTCAGGTTTCATCTGGTATGTGGCCTCCTAAGAGAAGGCTTCTCTGCCCATCCCCATGACAGGAGATCCTCCTCTCTTGATCTCTGCCACAGCTTCCTCTTTTAGTTTTTCCCATATGAGCTTGCTTACTTTCTCTAATAATAACAACTAGCATTTATTGAGCACCTACTGTGTGCCAGATGCTATTCTAAGCACACTGCATTATAGTAACCCATTTAGTGCTAATTTACCCAACTCTGTTGTATAATCCTATTTAAAATTTTAAAAAATTGTGAACCCGGGAGGCGGAGCTTGCAGTGAGCCGAGATTGTGCCACTGCACTCCAGCCTGGGCAACAGAGCGAGGCTCCATCTCAAAAAAAAAAAAAA
>NC_045435.1:45163689-45220796 GCF_002776525.5 Piliocolobus tephrosceles
GCCTCCCAAAGTGCTGGGATTACAGGCTTGAGCCACCGCGCCCGGCCAATTTCTCCCATTTAAAGTTAATTCCAAAGCTAAAGAAACTGGTTTAAAACTATCACCTCAGCTAGACTGTAGCCATTATGCGGGTAGGGATTTTGCTTGACTTGTTTATTTTTATATTATATATATAATATATATTATATATATTATATATTATATATATATTAGAAGAAGTCTCACTCTGTTGCTCAGGCTGGAGTGCAGTGGCACAATCACGGCTCAACTGCAACCTCTGCCTCCTAGGTTCAAGCAATTTTCCTGTCTTAGCCTCCTGAGTAGCTGGGACTACAAGCACATGCCACTATGCCTGGCTAATTTTTGTATTTTTAGTAGAGATGGGGTTTTGCCATGTTGGCCAGGCTAGTCTCGAACTCCTGACCTCAGGTGATCCACCCACCTCAGTCTCCCAAAATGCTGGGATTACAGGCATGAGGCACTGCACTCAGGCTTATTATTATTTTTTAAAATTTTTTAAAAGGAATCACTTCCTGGCTGGGAATTGAACCCAGACTACTGCAGTGAAAGAGCATAATTAGCTACTGGCCCACAGCATGGGACTCCCGGTCCTGTTTGTTTCTCATCCCCAGACATGCAGCCTGGTCTACAGGAAGAATTCTACGTATATTTGCTGAAGAGACAAAGAAGGATGTGGATGAATTGGATGTGGAGAATGAGAGGAAAGAAAATGTCAAGGATGGCTCTAGGTTTCTGGCTTATACAACTTAGTGGTGTCATTGAGAGAGGTGAGCTGGTCTGCAGGGACTTGGAACAGGTTGACGAATCTGGTTAGGGAAACATGGAGTTAGGGAGTCAGTTCCTATGTTGTGCTGTGTTGGGAGCTCTGGGCTGGGTGGTGGGTCTAGATTTAGGTGTCATCAGCACACCAGTGGTAGGTTGGTTGAAAGTGATTGAGATCACCCAGAGAAGCTTGCTGAGTGAGAAGAGGAAGCCTAGGGCTGAGCTGTAAGCAAATACCAACATCCAATGGGCAGAAAGAAGGACCCTGCAAAACAGCGTGAGATGAAGCAGGCAAAAAAGGGAAGTGAGAAACCAGAGCAGGTGACCTCCGGAAGCCGAGGAAAAGAGAAGAGAGTACCATGTGGTATTTGCAAGCATTACAGGGTTGGAGCAAACTTCGTTTTCTTTTTTTTTTTTTTTTTTTTTCCTTCTCTTTGGTCTGCATGATCTTGGCATGTACAATTCTTTTTTTCTTTTCTTTTTTTTTTTTTTTTGAGATGAAGTCTCACTCTTGTCCCCCAGGCTGGAGTGCAATGGTGCGATCTCGGCTCACTGCAATCTCTGCCTCCAGGGTTCAAGCGATTCTCCTGCCTCAGCCTCCCGAGTAGCTGGGATTACAGGCACCTGCCACCATGCCCGGCTAATTTTTGTGTTTTTAGTAGAGAAGGGGTTTCACCATGTTGACCAGGTTGGTCTCGAACTCCCAACCTCAGGTGATCCGCCCGCCTCGGCCTCCCGAATTGCTGGGATTACAGGTGTGAGCCACTGCACCTGGCCTTTTTTTCTTGTTTTGAAAGGGAGTCTTGCACTGTCGCCCAGGCTGGAGTGCGGTGGCATGATCTCAGCTCACTGCAACCTCCGCCTCCCAGCGTCAAGCGATTCTCCTGCCTCAGCCTCCTGAGTAGCTGGGATTGCAGGTGCATGCCACCGCACCCAGCTAATTTTTTTGTATTTTTAGTAGAGACAGGGTTTCACCGTGTTAGCCAGGATGGTCTCCATCTCCTGACCTCGTGATCTGCCTGCCTTGGCTTCCCAAAGTGCTGGGATTACGGGTATGAGCCACTGCACCCAGCCGCAATTTTTTTTTTTTGGAGACAGAGTTTCACTCTGTCGCCCAGGCTGGAGTGCAGTAGAGCAGTCTTGGCTCACTGCAACCTCTGCCTCCCAGGTTCAAGCGATTCTCCTGCCTCAATCTCCCGAGTAGCTGGGACTACAGGCATGCACCACCACACCCAGCTAATTTTTGTATTTTGAGTGGAGACAGGGTTTCACCATGTTGGTCAGACTGTTCTCTGAACTCCTGACCTCAAGTGATATGCCTGCCTTGGCCTCCCAAAGTGCTGAGATTATAGGTGTGAGCCACCATGCCTGGCCTGCATGCACAATATTTTAAAACATGTTGAGTTTGTTGCCAAAAATTTAAAAAACGGGGTATTTCTTTTGAAATCTCCATTTCCAGTTTTTCTGGAAAAATGTGAAGATTGGCCATTCTGGGCCTGAATTCCTACATACCAACAGCCAGGTGCAGTGACTCACAGCCATCCCGTTACCTGAGGTGTGCATCTCCTATTTTCCTCAGTTCCTACCTCTCCCTATCCTATCCCTGCCACCAGAGGCTTACCAGATATTATTCACCATCTCTCTTGCATTACTGCTTTTCTTCTAGTAAAGTTAAGAGAAGGGAAAGGACTTCTTAAGTTTATGTTACTGTTGAAAGTGGGGAAAACGGCACATCCCTATAGTCCCAGCTACTACAGAGGAGGGTCCTTGAGCCTGGGGGTTGGAGGCTGCTATGCCCTGTGATAGTGCCTGTTAGTAGCACTGCAGCCTGGGCAACATAGCAAGATCTTGATTCTTAAAAAAGAGACAGAAAAAAAAAGAAAGTGGGGAAACAAAAGATAGACAGAGTAAGTATCTCTTGAAAAATAGGAGGAAGTGTATTTCTTTTTTGTCATTGTTGTTGTTGTTTGAGATAGGGTCTTTCTTTGACACCAAGGCTGGGGTGCAGTGGGGTGATCACAGCTCACTGTACTCTCGACTTCCAAGGCTCAAGTGATCATCCTACCTCAGCCTCCCAAAAAGCGTATTTCTTAATGAATATGAAGAATATTTCTATATTTTACTCACTTGCCTTCTCTGCTTAAGAGAGTTCTTTTTTTTTTAAAGCTTATAAATAACACAAATTTATTTCTCACAATTCTAGAGGTTGGAAGTCTGGCAGATTCAGAGTCTGGTGAGGGCCCATTTCCTGGTTTGTAGATGGTATCTTCTTGCTGGGTCCTCACATGGTGGAAAGGCTGAGAGACTTCCAGTGATCCCTGCCTCCTGGGGTTTATGGCCTGTGTCAACCCCTCCCTTTGAAAGTGGGCTGGACCTAGTGACTTTATTCTACCCAATAGACTATGACTAAAGGTGATCGGATGCTCCTTTGTAATAAGGTTACCAAAAATTATTACTTCCCTCTGCCAGCAGACTCTCTCTCTTGCCTTCTTGGTTGGCACACTGGGAAGAAGCAAGTTGCAGCGTTGGAGAGGCCCATGTGGCAAGGGACTGAGAGCAACCTCTGACCAACAGCCAGTAAGCAACCAGTGAGCAACTGAGGCCCTCAGTCCCACAGCAGGTAAGGAACTGAGTCTGGCCAATGATCATGTGATATTGAAGGAGGGTCTTTCTTCAGCTGATCCTAGAGATGAGACTCCAGCCCTTGTGCTGCCTCATGAGAGACCCTGGAGCAGAGGCCCCAGCTGAACTATGCCTGGATCCCTACCCACAGAAACTAGAAGACAATAAGAGTGGTGTTTACGTTTCTTTTATTCTTATAAAAATCATATAACATGAAATTTTTCCATTCTAACCATTAAAAACATATTTTTTTTGTGTGTAAGACAGGGTCTCGTTCTGTCACCCAGGCTAGAGCGCAGTGGTGCAATCTCTACTCACTGCAACCTCTGCCTTTCAGGCTCAAGTGATCCTCCCACCTCAGCCTCCCAAGTAGCTGGGACTACAAGTGCGCACTACCACGCCCAGCTAATTTTTGTTTGTATTTGTAGTAGATACGGGGTTTTGCCATGTTGCCTAGGCTGGTCTCGAACTCCTGGGCTCAAGCGATCCACCTTCAAAGTGCTGGGATTATAGGCATGAGCCACTATGCCCAGCCTTATTTTTAAAATTAAAAAAAAAATTTTATCAAGAGGGGTTTCAATATGTTGCCCAAGCTGGTCTCAAACTCCTGGCCTCAAGCCATGCTCCCAATTTGGCTTCCTAAAGTGCTGGGATTACAGGTGTGAGCCACCATGCCTGACCATTTCTTTTCTTTTTTTTTTTTTTTTTTTTTTGAGATGGAGTCTTGCTCTGTCGCCCAGGCTGGAGTGCAGTGGCACGATCTCCACTCACTGCAAGCTCTGCCTCCCGGGTTCATGCCATTCTCCTGCCTCAGCCTCCCGAGTAGCTGGGACTACAGGTGCATGCCACCATGCCCGGCTAATTTTTTGTATTTTTAGTAGAGATGGGGTTTCACCATGTTAGCCAGGATGGTCTCAAACTCCTGACCTCATGATCCGCCCGCCTCGGCCTCCCAAAGTGGTGGGATTGCAGGCGTGAGCCACCGTGCCCAGCCCATCCCTGGTCATTTCTAACCATTTCTTTTCTTTTCTTTTTGAGACGGCATCTTGCTCTGTCGCCCAGGCTGGAGTGCAGTGGCCGGATCTCAGCTCACTACAACCTCCACCTCCCAGGTTCAAGCGATTCTCCTGCCTCAGCCTCCCGAGTAGCTGGGACTACAGGCGCATGCCACCATGCCCGTCTAACTTTTTGTATTTTTAGTAGATATAGGGTTTCACCGTGTTAGCCAGGATGGTCTTGATCTCCTGACCTCATGATCTGCTGCCTCAGCCTCCCAAAGTGTTGAGATTACAGGCATAAGCAACTGCGCCTGGCCCATTTCTAACCATTTCTAAGAGTACACTTTGGCCACCCATGGTGGCTCAGGCCTGTAATCCCAGCCCTTTGGGAGGCCAAGGCAGACGGATTGCTTGAGCCCAGGAGTTCAAGACCAGACGGGGCAATATAGCAAAAGCTTGTTTCTACAAAAGCAAATATGAAAATCAGCTTCACATGGTGACACAAACCTATAGTCCCAGCTACTTGGGAGGCTGAGGTGGAAGGATCACTTAGGCCCGGAGGCAGAGGGTGCAGTGAGCCGAGATCATGCCACTGCACTCCAATCTGGGTGACCAGAGTGAACTTTGTCTCAAAAAAAAAAAAAAAAAGTATACTTCAGCAGCATTAGCTATGTTCACATGTGGTATAAGAGATCTTCAGAACTTTTTCATCTTGCAAACTGAAAGTATATACTCATTGTTCAACAATTTCCATTTCCATCCCTAAGTCCCTGGTAACCACCATTCTGCTGTTTCTTTGAGTGTGACTACTTTATATACTCAAATAAATGGAATCATACAGTATTTGTCTTTTTATGGCTGGCTTATTAACATAACATCCTCAAGGTTCACCCACATTGTAGTATGTTAATGATTTCCTTCTTTTTAAGACTGAATAATATTCCATCATATGCCATATTTTTCTTATCTGTGTATCCTTCAATGGACACTTGTCTTGCGTCCACATTGTGGCTATTGTGAATAATGTAACAATGAATGTGAGTATGCAAATATTCTCGTTGACATCCTGCTTTCCATTCTTTTGGGTATATATCCAGAAGTGGGATTGCTGCATTACATTATAATCCCATGTTTAATTTTTTGAGGAGCTGCCCTGCAATTTTCCAGAGCAGTTGTACCATTTTATATACCCTTCAACAGTGTAAAGGGAAGGCCAGGTGCGGTGGCTCACGCCTGTAATCCCAGCACTTTGGGAGGCTGAGGCGAGTGGATCACCTGAGGTCAAGAGTTTGAGACAAGCTTGGCCAACATGGTGAAACCCCATCTCTACTAAAATACAAAAAATTAGCCAGGCATGGTGGTGGGCACCTGTAATCCCAGCTACTCAGGAGGCTGAGGCATGAGAATCGCTTGAACCCAGGAGGTGGGTTGCAGTGAGCTGAGATCATGCCACTGCACTCCAGCCTGGGCAATAGAGTGAGACCCTGTCTCCAAACCAAACCAAACCAAACCAAAACAAAACAGTGTAAAGGGTTCCAATGTCTCTACATCCTCACTAACAATTGCTATCTTCTGTTTTTTTGGCAGTGACCATCCTAATGGGCATAAGGTAGCATCTCATTAAATGTGCAGGGATTTTTGTAGGGTCTATTTGTTTTGTTTTTTTTTTGAGGCAAGGTCTCTCTGTCTCCCAGGCTGGAGTGCAGTTGTACAATCATACAATCATAGCTCACTGCAGTCTCTACCTCCTGGGCTCAAGCAGCCCTCCTGCCTCAGCTTCTCGAGTAGTTGGGACCATAGGCGTGCACCCCCCCGCCCAGCTAATTTTTTACATTTTTTCGTAGAGATGGGGTCTCACTATGTTGCCTGCTCTCAACTCCTGGGTTCAAGCGATTCTCCCTCTCATCTTGTCCCCACAAGCACTGGGATTGCAGGCTTACAGGCGTGAGCCACCACACCCAGCCCCAGCTTTCTCTTTCTGATGACTCCCGGGGAACTTTGTTTCACTTCTCTTGCTCAACCTTTCAGCAACATTTGAAACCAATGACCACGCCCTTCTTAGAATTCAACAAAGGAAATGGTATGTTACTTATCTATTGCTACTTAAAAATGATCTCAAAACTTAGTTGCCTAAAACAACATATGGTTGGGCACTTGGCTCATGCCTGTAATCCCAGCATTTTCAGGGGCCAGGGTGGGAGGATCAATTGAGCCCTGGAATTTGTGACCAGCCTGGGCAACACAGCAAGACCCCATCTCTACAAAAAATACAAAGATTAGCCGGGTATGGTGGTGTGCGCCTGTGGTCCCAGCTACTTGGGAGGCCAGGGTGGGAGGGTCGCTTGGGTCTAGGAGTTGAGGTTGCAGTGAAACATGATTGAGTCACTGCCCTCTAGCCTGGGTGACAGATCCAGACCTTGTCTCAGTAAATAAATAAATAAGATAAAATACAAAAGAGAAGGCTGGGGACCTTGGGCAGAGCAGATCCTAGTGCAGATGTGGGGATAGTGGCTGGCCTAGAAGAGGCAGAGACAGGGAGTAAGGGCTGCTCTTTTTAAGGAGCCATCCCTAGAATTTTTATAGGTTGTCTATATTCTTTCTTGTGAAGGAGAGAGAAATGAGGAGTAGAAGATAGAGAGAGGGTTTTGTTTTCTTTTTATTTTTATGATGGGAAAGAAACACCTCTGGCAGGGCACGGACCACAACCCAGGCTGGATGGCTCCAGAGCTTGCACGTTACCCAGGATGCACTGTTGGCTTGCCTAGTTCTGAAGCAAAATAACAACTAACATAAGCCAGCAATATCCTGGCATTTTTTCCTGATGACTACTTTGAGTCTTTTTTGGGGAGTAAATATCAAATATTTAATTATTTCAAGTATTCTCCCCCCCTTCCTTGCTCTCTCGTCTTGGTTCCCCTGCTTGGCTGGGGTGCAAATACTTGTTTATTGTGTCTCTTGGACAATCCAGCTCTGTGCCCTTCCTCCCCTACCCACCAACTCCTGTTTATGGCTCTTCCAGTCCCCAGTGACATGTTTTGCATGAGAAAACAGTCACCCAGTGGCTGCACTTCCTGGGGACTTCTAAGCTCAAGACCCTTCCCAAATTGCTCCATAAACACCCTTCAGGGAGCTGATGGAATGGGATCAGGGCAAGGCGCAGCGAAGTGGGCAGTCCTTGCACAACAAATGCACATTGCTTTATTCACACGAAGTGATTTGTGTACACTCCATGATATCAGGCAGATTTTAGCTATTATGGAAAAGCAGACTTGTTCCGGGAGATTTTGACTACAAAATGTATGGCCCCGGGTACAACTCAGTGTTTCCTGTGTATGATGGTTTAAACAAGGAAGCGCTACTGATGGGTTAGGGTAGGGGGGCATAGGCCTGGAAGACCTTATCATAGACACTCCCTTTTGGTTTTTTGGACTGTCATTATTCTCAGTCTGCTGGTGGGTGGAGATGTTCCAAACCCTTCCTATTCATTGTCACCAGCTCCTGGTGAGTCACTAATAGCTATTCCACCACACCAGCCCTCCAGTCCTCCTGCAGGGTGGGGAGAGCTTGCAGACAGCTGCTTCTCCTACTCTACAGTGGCAGGAAAGCTGGTTCTTAGGAACCTTGAAGTTTTGCTGCAGCCTCTTCAGCTTACAGTCACACACTCAGAAGAGCAGGATGGTGTTAATTTCGTTGCTTCAGAACTTAGGATCCATAAGAAGCTGGGTAGAGTGCCCTCAGATCCCCAGACCAGGGCTCTTTCAACTTTATCACATGAAAAGAAACTCAACCATTTGCACATAGATATTGATTAGACTTTATATGTTATATTATGTTTTTCTTCTTAGTAAAGCTTAAGTGATCAATGTAAAGGAATTTCTGGTTTTGTTTTTTTTTTTTAGAAAAAGGGTCTTATTTTGTCATTCAGGTTGGAGTGCAGCAGCAGGATCACAGTTTACTGCAGCCTTGAATTCCTGGGCTCAAGTGGTCCTCCCACCTCAGCCTCCCAAGTAGGTGGGACTACAGGCACATGCCACCACACTTGGCTAATTTTAAAAATTTTTGTATGAAATTTTTGTATGGTTCTTGCCATCTTGCCTAGGCTTGTCTTGAACTCCTGGGCTCAAGCGATCCTCTTGCCTTGGCCCCCTCAAAGTGGTGGGATTATAGGCATGAGCCACCGCAACCAGCCTGGAATTTCTTTTTTTTTCTTTTTTTTTTTGAGACGGAGTCTCACTGTGTTGCCCAGGCTGGAGTGCAGTGGCGCAATCTTGGCTCACTGCAAGCTCCACCTCCCGGGTTCACGCCATTCTCCTGCTTCAGCCTCCCGAGTAGCTGGGACTATAGGTGCCCGCCACCACGCTCGGCTAATTTTTTTGTATTTTTAGTAGAGATGGGGTTTCACCGTGTTTGTCATGATGGTCTCGATTTCGTGACCTCGTGATCTCCCCACCTCGGCTTCCCAAAGTGCTGGGATTACAGGCGTGAGCCACCACGCCCGGCCCCAGCCTGGAATTTCTTATTGCAGAAAAAGAATAAACCTGTAGTTGCTCAGACCACGGGCCTGGAATCTTGGTTCTGGCATTCATTCATTTAACTGATATGTACTGAGTACCTATTTTGTGCCATGCCTTGCGGATATGGCAGACAAGGAACTTACATTGCAAAGGTAAACAGAAGAAGATAAAAAACAAACGCTGACTTTGGGAGGACAAGGCGGGTGGATCGCCTGAGGTCGGGAGTTTGAGACCAGTCTGACCAACATGGAGAAACCCCGTCTCTACTAAAATTAGCTGGGCATGGTGGCACATGCCTGTAATCCCAGCTAATCAGGAGGTTGAGGCAGATTTGCTTGAACCCAGGAGGCGGAGGTTGTGGTGAGCTGAGATCACACCATTGCACTCCAGCCTGGGCAACAAGAGAGAAACTCTGTCTCAAAATAATAATAATAATAATAATAATAATAATAAGTGGAGCATGATGGTGCGTGCCTGTAATACTGGGGAGGCTGAGGCATGAGAATCTCTTGAACTTGGGAGGTAGAGGTTGCAGTGAGCCGAGATGGGGCCACTGCACTCCAGCCTGGGTGACAGAATGAGACATCATCTCAAAAACAAACAAACAAACAAAAAACAAGTACAGTTAATTTTATGTACCAACTTGCCTAGATATTTGATCAAACATTATTCAGGGCAGGGCATGGTGGCTCACGCCTGTAATCCCAGTGTTTTGGGATGCCAAGGCAGTAGGATGGCTTGAGGCCAGGAGTTCAAGACCATCCTGGGCAACACAGCAAAATCCCGTCTTTACAAAAAAATGAAAACAAACAAACAAACAAACAAACAAACAAACTCGAACTCCTGACATCAGGTGATCCACCTGCCTTGGTCTCCCAAAATGCTGGGATTACAGGCGTGAGCCACAGTGCCCAGGCCCCTGTCTCTATTTTAAAAAATAAATAAATAAGGCTGGGCGTGGTGGCTTATGCCTGTAATCCCAGCGCTTTTGGAGTCGGAGGCGGGCAGATCATGAGGTCAAGACCATACTGGCCAACCAACATGGTGAAACCCCCTCTCTACTAAAAATACAAAAATTAGCTGGGTATAGTGGCGCACGCCTGTAGCCCCAGCTACTCAGGAGGCTGAGGCAAGAGAATCGCTTGAACCCAGGAAGGCAGAGGTTGCAGTGAGCCGAGATCGTGCCACTGCACTCCAGCCAGGGCTACAGAGCGAGATTCCGTCTCAAAAATAAATAAATAAATAAATAAATAAATAAATAAATAAATAAATAAATAAATGCATACATACATAAAAGGGGAAAAAAGAAAAATGGTGTAAGGAAAACATGTTTATGAGGTTGACGGGACCCCCCAGGTTGTCTAATAACCATGTGTCCAGGTCAAACCTTGATTTCACCCTGAGCTCTCCTTTTAGTTGATGGCCTGTGATTCAGGGTAAGTAGCAGTCTGTGGAAACCCAAGAAACTGGTTTGATTCCCAGCTGTGTCATTCAGTTGGCGTGTGTCCTTCATCAATGTACATAATGTCTCTGAGATTCAGGTTTGTTCCAGTGAAGTCAGCATGATGTTTACTTTGAACTTTCATTAGGTGGGCTCAGGATAAAATACATGAAGTGCTTCTCGTCTGGTGAGTCCTTGATAAACGCTAGCACTTGTATTGTGGTCCTCCTGCCCTAATAATAATCACACCTTAGCACAATGTTGCCCTTCACAGTTTGCAAAGGCAGGGGCGCTTATATTCATGATCTCATCCTAAAAAAGTTGAATTTTTGTTAACAACAGCTCATATGTATAGAGTGCTTGCTATTTTTACAAGTATTATGTAACAGTGGGTGCTCAACAAATGCCAAATGAGCGAGGGCATGGTTTCAAAAGTGGGCGTGGGTGGAGAAGAAAACAGGTGACTGCTACTTTGACTAGAAAACTTATTTTATGAGGCTGGAAGCTGCCCCTAAGGCAAGGGTAGCCCTGAGTCTCCCTGTTATACTGAGGGAATGCTCAGGTTAGTCCCCGGACTCTGAAACTGCCCTGGGTCACCCTAGTGGACAGACAGGGCCTGGCATGGGGGCTTCAAGCCTTTTCCAGCTATGCCGTCTCTAAAAAACCCGAGGTAAAAATAGAGAGTTGGTGCCACCTAGAGGGCAAGAGGGTGCATCTCAGAGGCGGGCTGGGGAAATCCTTAGAGTATGGAAGGTGGTGGTCATTGGAAAGTATCATAAAAATAATCTCTGGGCTCATGCCTGTGATCCCAACACTTTGGGAGGCCGAGATGGGAGGATCACTTGAAGTCAGGAGTTCAAGACCAGCCTTGCCAACACGGTGAAACCCCGTCTCCACCAAAAATACAAAAATGAGCTGAGCCTGGTGACATGAGCCTGTAGTCCCAGCTACTAGGGAGGCTAAGGCATGAGAATCACTTGAACCTGGGAGGCAGACAGGTTGCAGTGAGCTGAGATTGCGCCACTGCACACCAGCCTGGGTGACAGAGCTACACTCTGGAAAAAGAAAAGGGGGGTCTAGACTTAAATTACTCATACAACTCTAATAAAAAGATAAAATAATTTTAAAATGAGCAAGGGATATGAACAGATATTTTTTCAAAGAAGATATACAAATGACCAATAAGCACATGAAAACACGCTCAACATCAGTAGCCATCAGGAAAGTGCAAACTGAAACCTCTTCACACCCACTAGCATGGCTATAATCAAAAAGACAGTAACAAGTGTTGGCAAGGATGTGAAGAAATTGAAACCCCCATACACTGCTGGTGGAAATGTAAAATGGTGCAGCTGCTTTGGAAAAGCAGTTAGGCAGTTCTCAAAAAGTTAAACAAAGTTAAACCATATGACCTAGTAATTCCACCCTTAGGTATAGACCCAAGAGAAGTTAAAACATAGGGTCACACAAAACCTTGTATATTAATATTCCCAGCATTCACAGCTTTGTTCACAAGAGCTAGACTGGAAACCACCCAAATGTCCATCAACTGATTAACAAACAAAATATGGTAAATCCATAAAATGCACTATTATCCAGCTACAAAAGGAATGATTCATGCTATAACATGTCTTGAAAATATGCTAAATGAAAGAAGCAAAACACACAAAAGACTACATAGCATATGATTCTGTTTATATGAAATATCCAGAATATGCAAATCTATAGACAGAAAGTAGATTAGTGGTTGCCAGGGACTGGGCAGATGGGCAAATGGGGAGTGACGGCTAATGAATAGGAGGTTTCTTTTTGGGGTGATGAAAATGTTCTCCAATCAGTGCGGACAGGTGCATAAACTTTTTTTAATATACTAAAAGCCACTGAATTGTACACCTATATGTGTGTGTGTGTGTGTGTGTGTGTGTGTGTGTGTGTGTGTATTTTTTGAGACAGAGTCTTGCCCTGTCATGCAGGCTGGAGTGCAATGGCCCGATCTTGGCTCAGGGCAACCTGTGCCTCCAGGGTTCAAGCAATTCTCCTGCCTCAGCCTCCCAAGTAGCTGGGATTATAGGCATCTGCCACCATGCCCAGCTAATTTTTGTATTTTTAGTAGAGATGGGGTTTCACCATGCTGGTCAGATTGGTCTCGAACTCTTGACCTCTGGTGATCCACCCTCCTCGGCCTCCTGAGTGCTGGGATTACAGGCATGAGCCACTGTGCCTGGTCATGCCTATATATTTTTTGAGACAGGGTCTTACTTTGTTGCCCAAGATGGAAGTACAGTGGCATGATAGTGGCTCACTGCAGCCTTGACCTCCCAGGCGTAAGCGATCCTCCCATTTCAGGCTCCTGGAGTAGCTGAGACAAGACAAAAATCAGAGTTTAGTCCTCAGATGTACCATAACTTCCTTAATCATCCCTTTATTGATAGACATTTAGGGTGTTTACAATTATTTTGCTGCAAACTGCTGCAGCAGGCAACTTCATTTTCATTTTCTTTCTTTTTTCTTTTTTTTGAGATGGAGTTTCGCTTTTGTTGCCCAGGCTCCAGGCTGGAGTGCAATGGCGTGATCTCAGTTCACTGCAATCTCTCTGCCTCCCAGGTTCAAGTGATTCTCTTGCCTCAGCCTCCCAAGTAGCTGGGATTACAGGCATGCACCATCATGCTGGGCTAATTTTTTTTTTTTTTTTGTATTTAGTAGAGATGTGGTTTCACCATGTTAGTGAGGCTTCTCTCGAACTCCTGACTTCAGGTGAGCCACCCGCTTCAGCCTTCCAAAGTGCTGGGATTACAGGCTTGAGCCACCACACCCGGCCTCATTTTCTTCTTTTGAACAATTTTTTCCTAATTAGGGGTGGGGTTACTGATAAAAGATTCTGAACATCTTTCTGACTCTTGACAATTTTACATGTTGTAAGATCTGTTGTTCCTGGCCTTAGCCTCTGCAAAGCCAGACCCTAAAGGCTGGCCCCAGCGACATCTTCCCCTCCACCAGCTTTGCGTCACCCTTTTCACCTGGGGCCTCTGCCTCAGCCCCCTGCCTCTTCTCTCCACAAGCCCACTCCTCCTGCCCACAGGGCTGCAGGCTTCCCCTCCCCAGACAAGCTGGGGCCGTGTCACAGCACTTGGCCATCACGACTTTGCCATTGCCAGTGCAATCTGGCTTGTTGGTATGCACTGACCTTAGCCTCAGGGTGTCCTGCATAGGTCCCCAGGAAGATAAACCCTGGGTGATGCTTCATTTACTGCCCTTCCATCTCCCCGCGTAGGCAGTGGATCTAGTTAGCACTCCATAAACATCCAAAGTATTTACAAAATAACGTTGAAGTTCTATGCTGCTTAGTTAGATCTCTTAAAGTTGATAATGTACAAGACAATTTGCATCAGGAGCAGACGAGATAGGGCCCGGCAGATATAAATTAAAAATGCAATTTCATGCTTTCATTCAATGAGAACTCACTGAGCAACTACTATGTGTCAACATTATCCACTGAAGTGAATAAAAGACAAACCAAAAAACCCCAAAAGAGCAAGAAAGTTGCTGGGTGCGGCGGTTCACCGCTGTAATCCCAGCACTTTGGAAGGTCGAGAAGGGAGGATCGCTTGAGCCCACGAGTTCAAGACTAGCCTGGGCAACATCATAGTGAGACCTGGTCTCTACCAAAGTTAAAAAATTAGTCGGGGGTGGTGCGCCCAGCTCTACTCGGGAGGCTGAGGTGGGAGGATCGCTTGAGCCAGGGAAGTGTACGCTGCAGTGAGCCGAGATTGCACAACTGCACCACAGCCTGGGCAGCTGAACGAGACCCTGTTTCAAAATAAATAAAAGCCAGAAAGCAAAAATAAAGTGTTAGATGGCGATTCGAGCTGAGAAGGAAATCAGGCAGGGGAAAGAAACTGAAAGCGAGGAGTGGCTGGCAAGGCTCCCTCGGAAGGTGGCAATACAGTCACAGACCGGTCACATCAACTGGGTGTTTACTGCGAGCCAGTGTATGCCACCAACCTCACACCCGAAAGCTACAAAGACTCACGCCACAGCGCAAGGAGGCAGAGGCTCCTCCTCCTCCCTTGGTACAGGGAAAGAGGCGTAGAGAGCAGAGTTGGGACGCTAGTCAGTAGCCCCCGCAGCTAGCCCTCGCCCCTCCCTCTGGCTTTCCCCACTCCCGCTCCGGCGGACGCCGGGTTAACTTTAGACGTGGCTGCGACGACAGAAATGAGCGCAGGCGCAGAGCGCGGAAAGCGCCTGCGCAGAGCGCAGAGCGACGTGGCCAGCTGGGGCCCGGAAGTGGTCCCTGTAGAACCCCCGTCGCCCCGCTGCTCCGTGCCGCGCCTGTCGAGCATTGCGTTGCTGCATTGCGCCCCACCGACTCCACTATGTTGAAGAAATTCGACAAGAAGGACGAGGAGTCAGGTGAGGGGACCAGGCCTGGGTCTGAAGGAGGCCGGGCCCCTACTCGCCGAGCCTTCCTTGGGGTTCTCTGTCCTGACCCGAAGGCTGAGGCCCAGTGAGGGGCAGGGGCTTGTGCCAGGGTCCGCAGCTAGTCAGTGGCAGGCCTCAGAGAGCCCGAGCATGCTCGGTTGTCTCACGCTTGTAAGCTTGGACTGCAATTTTCTGGGTGACCTTGGGCGCGTCACCGCCTCCCTCCCGGCCTCAATTTACCCATCTGTCAAAGGAGGGGACCAGGCCGAATGCTCTCTTGTTACTTTCTTCGTCCAACCCCTTGGGATTCGCTGGGGCTACGTTGGTGCTGGCCAAACTGGGGTGTAATCCGCGGAGCCAGCGTCCTGTGACTGGAAACTCTGACCCCATCATTCATTTATTCATCAAAGTATATTGAGCGGTTACTGTATGCCGGGCACTGTACGGTGTCCTGGATACTGCAACAGAGCAAGTGGGACACTCAGTGCCTAAGCTGGGAATATTAGAATGGTTGCACCCACGGTGGAGGAGACAGATAGCAACCAGATAATCACAGGTGTAATTATTTTTTTTTTTATTTTTTTATTTTTTTATTTTTTTTTGAGATGGAGTCTCGCTCTGTCTCCCGGGCTGGAGTGCAGTGGCCAGATCTCAGCTCACTGTAAGCTCCGCCTCCCGGGTTTACGCTATTCTCCCGCCTCAGCCTCCGGAGTAGCTGGGACTACAGGCGCCCGCCACGTCGCCCGGCTAGTTTTTTGTATATTTTTTAGTAGAGACGGGGTTTCACAGTGTTAGCCAGGATGGTCTCGATCTCCTGACCTCGTGATCCGCCCGCCTCGGCCTCCCAAAGTGCTGGGATTACAGGCTTGAGCCACCGCGCCCGGCCCACAGGTGTAATTATTTGCAAATATGTCATCTGCTATGAAGGAACTAGTTACAGCGAGATGGTGGTCCCTGGCACATAGGGACTTAGTTAATTACAAGTTATATAAATGAACACAAGACATGGCACCATGAGAAGCACAGGACTGTACCAGGGCTGCTGGGAGATTGTGGGTGGTTTGGGGTAGGGTGGAGCCTGCCCACTTGCAGGAGACTAGTAGGATCACTAGACAGATTGTAGAGGCTTGATTGCCATTCCTGAGGAGTTTGAACTTTACTAGGTTTACTAGGAAGGGACATCTCCCCTTTACTATGTCTGGGAGAGTTTTGAAGTTCAGAGTCACAACCTACCTTCTCCATTGTCCTTGACTGTAGGTGGAGGCTCCAACCCATTCCAACACCTCGAGAAGAGTGCCGTACTCCAGGAGGCAAGTGACATTTGCTCCCCTCTAGCTTCCATCGTAAATATTCACCATCAATGCCACTGAAATACCAACACATTCAAAGTGTTGTTTTAAAGAGCAACACGGGAGAAAACTTGTGCCTGGAAGACAGGAAACCTTTGTTCCTGGAGAGAGTTAGTTATGCTTGCTTCTTTTTTTTTTTTTTTTTTTTGAGATCGAGTCTCATTGTTGTCGGCCTGGGCTGGAGTGCAATGGCATGATCTCGGCTGTCTGCAACTTCTGCCTCCCAGGTTCCAGCAATTCTCCTGCCTCAGCCTCTCAAGTAGCTGAGATTACAGGCTCCCACCACCACGCCTGGCTAATTTTTGTATTTTTAATAGAGATGGGGTTTCACCATGTTGGCCAGGCTGGTCTCGAACTCCTGACCTCAGGTGATCCACCCGCCCCCCCCCCCCCCCCCCTTGGCCTCCCAAAGTGCTGGGATTACAGGTGTGAGCCACTGCGTCCAGCTGCTTCTTTCTTGATTGTTGTCATTCATTGTTTCTGTTTCCAGTTAGTAGATGTTTGCTAACTATCTGCTAGTCAATAGGTTAGCACATCCCTAACTAATATTTACACAAGAGTCCAAGAATAATTAGTAGTTGAGTAAAGAAAAACAAACCCTTTCCTTATGAAAATAAGCTTGTTGCATACCCAGAAAGCCCTGTTTAGGCAAGTCAGTTTACCCTGAGACTTCTCAGACATTGAATATACTTGAAGGGAAATGAACTAGGCTAGAAGGTAACATCCTTGGTCACTTCTTCTTAGGCCCGTGTATTTAATGAAACTCCCATCAACCCTCGGAAATGTGCCCACATCCTCACCAAGATTCTTTACCTCATAAACCAGGTAACAGGGTGAAGCTTGTGGGGAGGGAGAATGGTGCTGGGGGATTGGAGGGGAGTGGACAAATCATGATCACTCTTAGGCTATTGGACAGCCTCTATGTGGTTGTAGACAACAGTTCAGCTCTGGGTCCCCTCAGCATCCAAGTCTCATATGTTGCCCTTGAGCCTCTTTAGGGTCTGGGGATCTGGTATGGGCTGATCCTGCAGGAATTGCTGTCTGACCCTCTGTCCCAAGCTGAGACTTCTTTCTTGATTAACACAGGGGGAGCACCTGGGGACCACGGAAGCGACTGAGGCCTTCTTTGCCATGACCAAGCTCTTTCAGTCTAATGATGTAAGTGCCTCGACCCAGCTTTCCTTGAGAGGTGGCAGCTGTGACAAGGTGGTGGGAGTGCCAAGGAGAGCTGACCCCACCAGTTAGTGTGGGCTGCCTTTGTGGAGATAGGAGGTATCTTCTCCCAACTCTGGCCCTTGGTGAGCCCGGGCTGATAGGGCTTTTCCCACCTGTCTCCCAGCCCACACTCCGTCGGATGTGCTACTTGACCATCAAGGAGATGTCTTGTATCGCAGAGGATGTCATCATTGTCACCAGCAGGCAAGTCATGGGGTTGTGGGTGGCTCCTCTGATGAGTTCCGTTGACAGACCGTTTTTTCTTGTGTGTACCAGACAGTGAGACTTTGGTTGCATATTGCCAGCTGCCTACCCCGTGGCAGCTTCCCTGTTATTGCTGCCCACCCCGTGGCAGCCTCCAGATGTGCTGTTTCTGTTTTAATTCTCTGGCTTTGACTTGGACACAGATGCTTCCTTTTCTTGATTTGTTTTAGTCAACCAAACCAGCTTAGAACTTTCCCAAAGACTTTCTTTTTTTTTTTTTTTTTTTTTTTTTAAGACAGAGTCTCGCTCTGTCGCCCAGGCCGGAGTGCAGTGGCGCGATCTCGGCTCACTGCAAGCTCGCCTCCCGGGTTTACGCCATTCTCCTGCCTCAGCCTCCCCAGTAGCTGGGACTACAGGCGCCCGCCACCTCGCCTGGCTAGTTTTTTGTATTTTTTTTAGTAGAGACGGGGTTTCACTGTGTTCGCCAGGATGGTCTCGATCTCCTGACCTCGTGATCCGCCCGTCTCGGCCTCCCAAAGTGCTGGGATTACAGGCTTGAGCCACCGCGCCCGGCAAGACTTTCTTGAGTATAAAGAAAGAACACACACAAAAAAGAGTACAAGCGGTATACTGCTTACTAAATGACTGGTGTCTGCTTTAAGCTAAATGATTCAGGGACAGATGTGACTAAAGTGTAATCACTGCCCTTAAGCACTGGGGCTCAGTTCTCTTATTTCTTCCTGCCACAGTTTAGGGTGGGGGGGTCATACATTGATTTGTAGGTTCAGTTAGAAAATATTGTCTGTCAGTCCCTGTGTGTAGCTCTGGGGATGTAGCAGCAACAAAGATAGACATGGCCTTTGTAGCCCTAGAATTTATGGAGAAATAACCAGGCATCAGGCCATTAAGGTAGGGTGTAATATGGTTTATCACGGAAGTATTATGGGCTATGAGAGCAGACCAGAAGAGCATCCAGCTGGATTTGAATTAGGAAAGTCCTCCTAGGGGAATGATCCAAGTAGAGTCCTGAAGGATGAGTAAGAAGAAATAGGACAGGCCAGGCACAGTGGCCCATACCTGTAATCCCAACACTGTATCCACAGTGTATATAATCCATAGGCCGCAATGGGCGGATCACCTGAGGTCAGGAGTTTGACACCATCCCGGCAAACGTGGTGAAACCCCGTCTCTACTGAAATAAAAATTAGCCGGGTGTGGTGGCGTGCACCTATAATCCCAGCTACTGGAGAGGCTGAGGGAGGAGAATTGCTTGAACTGGGGAGGTGGAGGTTGCAGTGAGCTGAGATTGTGCCACTACACTGCAGCCTGGGTGATAGAATGAGATTCCGTCTCAAAAAAAAGAAAAAAAAAAAAAAGCCCTGCACAATGGCTCATGTCTGTAAACCCAGCAGTTTGGGAGGCCGAGGTGGGTGGATCATGAGGTCAGGAGTTCAAGACCAGCCTGGCCAACACAGTGAAACCCCCTCTCTACTAAAAATACAAAAATTAGCCAGGTGTGGTGGCGCACACCTATAATCCCAGCTACTGGGGAGGCTGAGGCAGTAGAGCTTGAGCCTGGGAGGCAGAGGTTGCAGTGAGCCAAGATTGTGCCCCACTGCACTCCAGCCTGGGTAACAAAGTGAGACTCTGTCTCAAAAAAAAAAATTTCAAAAAAAAAAAAGAGTAGGACAGAGTGGAGGTGAGGGGTGAGGAGTGCTACAGGCTAAGGAAATAGCACATGCAAAGGCTGGAGAGGAGTGAGCATAGCCAGTTGGGGAAGTTCAAGGAGTTAATTCAGGTCACTGGCAGTAGGAAGCTATGGAAACTTTTTAGCAACAGTAGGGGGATGACCTGTTTGCTTTTGAGTTTTATGAAACTCCCTCCAGCAGCTGTGTGGAGTTAGACTTAGAGGGGCAAGAATAGAGGGAGAGCACTGGTTAGGAGGCTTGTGTAGTAATGTGGGCAAGGGTGGTGATGGGAGCTGGAGAGGAGCGAGCAGGCTCAGGCTTTCTGCATGCTGACAATGCCTTCTTCCCTGCAGCCTAACAAAAGACATGACTGGGAAAGAAGACAACTACCGGGGCCCAGCCGTGCGAGCCCTCTGCCAGATCACCGATGTGAGTCATGCCGGTCCTTCCCTGCTTCCTGGCCTCTCAGTTGAGGCTCTTGGCATCATCTTTTGCATGCTTTGGGGTGTCCCCTATCTCACTGAGCCAGGTGATGTGGGGTGGAGGCGGTGTGCAGGAGCACATGAGAAACACTTACTTCCTCCTCATACTCCTATCTGCCCCCATTTCTGCACTCCTGAGAGCTGCCAAGGACTGACTGGATCTCCTTCCACCCTGTTTCTTTTGCTCACAGAGCACCATGCTGCAGGCTATTGAGCGCTACATGAAACAAGCCATTGTGGACAAGGTGCCCAGTGTCTCCAGCTCTGCCCTCGTGTCTTCCTTGGTGTGTAGCTGCTGCTGGAGCCCTGCTGGGGGTGGTGTAGAAAACTGAAGAAAATTTCAGAGTCACATTCCAGTAGGAAAAAAGAAAGTGTTTCCTTCTTTTTTATTTTATTTTATTTTTTTAACTGAGACAGCGTCTCACTCTTACCCAGGCTGGAGTGCAGTGGCACGCTGTCGGCTCACTGCAACCTCTGCCGCCAGGGTTCAAGTGATTCTCCTGCCTCAGACTCTCGAGTAGCTGGGATTACAGGCACCGGCCACTGTGCCCAGCTAATTTTTGTGTTTTTAGTAGAGACAGGGTTTCATCATCTTGACCAGGCTGGTCTTGAACTCTGGATCTCATGATCCATCCACCCCCTTTGGCCTCCCAAAGTGCTGGGATTGCAGGCGTGAGCCACTGCTGCTGGCCTTTTCTTTTTTTTTTGAGACAGAGTCTCGCTCTGTTGCCCAGGCTGGAGTGCAATGGCTTGATCTCAGCTCACTGCAACCTCTGCCTCCCTGGCTCAAGCCATTCACATGCCTCAGCCACCTGAGTAACTGGGATTGTAGGGGTGCACCACCACACCCAGCTAATTTTTGTATTTTTGGTAGAGATGCAGTTTCACCATGTTGGCCAGGCTGGTCTTGAACTCCTGACCTCAGGTGATCTACCCACCTTGGCCTCCCAAAGTGCTGGATTACAAAGCGTGAGCCACTGCACCTGGCCGAAATAAAGTATTTTTGTATCTGTAAGCCTGAGAGTCCCACCCTTCTCCGTGAAGAGAGCCAAGGAACTCTGAGGTGATTGAAGAGGGTCGTGTGTGGATGGCGTTGACCCATGCCTTGGGCAGGGACAATGAGGGTGGGAGCATCCTGAGTTTGTCCATAGTCTCTGAGGACCAGGACAGTGGTGAGCCCCTGAGCTATGTCTGAGGGAGGACCAGAACTGGGCCCAGAAGGTGTGATGGAGACACTTCCTACCTGCCCCTTAATGTGCCCTGTTGCCCACAGCACCTGCTGAAGTGCAGCTTTGACGTGGTCAAACGCTGGGTGAATGAGGCTCAGGAGGCGGCATCCAGTGATAACATCATGGTCCAGGTGAGATGTGAGCAAGGGAGTGATATTTAAAACACTCAGGCAGGTGGTAAGGCACTGGCCGGTTGGCATGGACACTTGCCACTGAGATCCTTGTGACCCCTGGCCATAGCAGGCTTTAATCTTTTTGTCATTGGATCATGGGAAGAAATGGGAGGTCCTGGGTTACAGAATCCAGGGTACCACTTCGGGGGCTTGGGTTAGAGACTGCTTACCAGCTGGTGCTGAAATATTCAAGTGTTTTGATAACCAGCTGAGTATTGTTTTGGAGCAGATGATGTGGCAAACTTGGCCAAGGCAGGCAGAGGGCTGCCTAAATTTAGGCCTTTGCCAACCTGGCTTTGTTATGATGTGTGGAATTATCTTGATGAGGCTTTCATCCACTTTACTCTTCCTTGGTGACCTAGGCCAGCCGTTACTTTTATCGCTCTGGGTCGTGATTTCCTTGTCTGTAAAATACAAATGAAGGTTACTGCCTCACAAAGCAGCAAGGATGAGCCGAGATCATACATGTAACACATGACCCATCTGGGGCCTGCCTGTCGGTGCTCCCTGTGTGTTTATGTATTCCCTTCATCTCTCATCTGTCTTCTCATCCTTTGCATGATGCTTGTCTTCAGGGCCAGCTGTGGCTCCTTAAAACACTTATGAGGGCCAGATAAGCTTCCCACATAGAAGGCATCCGCAGCTGCCATATCCTCGCCCTCAAATGTTGCTCCTTTAGGAAACAAAAAAAAGAGTATCGAGGACAGGAAATAACTATGAGACCTCACATCTTTAGAAAGGGAGTCCCTGGACTTCTGGCCCTCCAGACCTAGCTTTGTCAATACCAGCCAGGAGTCTTTGGGCAAGTCAGCAGAGATAAAACTGTCTACCTTCAGGGTTGTTGTGGGTAATGCAAGATTTCATGGCTAAGGTGTGCCACACGGTGACTTATAAAACATGACCGTGCTCAGGGTCTGGCTCCCACCTTCTCTCTCTCATTGTCTGATTGAAAGCACCAGGTCTCCCACATTGCTTTCATCTTTGTGCTGTTTGTTATCCCTTTCCATACTTGTATTTATGCTGCCTGTTAGGGCTCTTGCCGAAGTGAGGGTGGGAACAAGAACCACAGTTATAATTCTGTGGTTTCTGAAGCATTGTGCGGAGGGCTGTGTACACAGAGTACCTGGGGCAATTGTCATAGCCGCTCTGTGTAGTAGCTGCTACGGTGCCCATCTTAGAAAAGAGAAGGCTGAAGGACCCGCCCAAGGCCACACGGCCAGTATACCCAAAACCGATACATTTGTACTCTGTTGCTGTCTCCTGTCCTATAGTACCATGCACTAGGGCTCCTGTACCATGTGCGTAAGAATGACCGCCTGGCCGTCAATAAGATGATCAGCAAGGTCACACGGCATGGCCTTAAGTCTCCCTTTGCCTACTGCATGATGATCCGGGTGGCTAGCAAGCAGCTGGAAGAGGAGGATGGCAGGTAACGGCTCTCATCTCTCACCAGCTAGATGATGCCTCACTTGTCCTACCATGCTGGGCTATCCCCAATGTTTTATTGCCATGCTATGTTCTTTTGTAGCCGTGACAGCCCACTGTTTGACTTCATCGAGAGCTGCTTGCGCAACAAGCACGAGATGGTGGTGTATGAAGCTGCCTCGGCCATCGTCAATCTGCCAGGCTGCAGTGCCAAAGAGCTGGCCCCGGCTGTGTCAGGTCACTGGGCATTCCTTCACCCAGCCTCACATGCTTATGCTTGCCGGGAACTAGGTCTGGGTCAGGGGCTGGGGGAAAGAAAGAAAATGCTCTCAAATAGGCCACACACTGGTGTTAAGGAGTCCGTACCTAGGAAGCACCTGCCCTAGACACTATGCTGGGGCCCCACTTGTGTCACGTTTTGGGGGTGGGCTGCTGTTAGTGCATCTGACCGCTGAAGAGGTTGAGGTAAGGCTCGGGTCCACTCTGGAGTCTGTTGGGTTGGCTGGCCACAGGAGGAGGCCTGGTGGAGGAACCCAGGATCTATGAAACTGGTGCATGTGAACTGGGGCTGAGCTTTTCCAGGTGAAGGAGAGAATAGTATAGAGGGTCGTTCTGAGCCTCTAGCTAGAGGAGCAGGGCAGCCTGGGATAGAGCCCTGGCTCTGCCCCTTACCAACTGGGCAAGCCTGGCAAGGCCACCCATTCTCTCCGTGCCTTCCTTTTCTTTTCTCAGATGTGGATGATAGATCATGCCTATTACATAGGGTTATATAGCCAGAAAATGTGTGATCTAGACAAATTGCTTAGAAGGCAACATGTTTGTTGTTTGCTGTTTTTTGTTTTTGCTTTTTGAGGTGGAGTCTTGCTATGTTGCCCAGGCTGGAGTGCAGTGACGCAATCTCAGCTCACTGCAACCTCTGCCTCCCAGGTTCAAGCGATTCTCCTGCCTCAGCCTCTTGAGTAGCTGGGACTACAGGCGCCCGCCACCACGCTTGGCTAATTTTTGTATTTTTAGAGAGACGGGGTTTCACCATATTGGCCAGGCTGGTCTCGAACTCCTGACCTTGTGATCCGCCTTCCTTGGCCTCACAAAGTGCTAGGATTACAGGTGTGAGCCACTGCGCCCAGCCATTGTTTGCTGTTATTAAGAGGAAGCCAGCAGCCTTGAGTCCTGGAGTCTTTGATGTCTCTGTGCAGGGCCCTGCTCTCGGTGTGGGAATCCTCGTCAGGGAGGAGAAAGCCTGTGAAGAGGTGCAAAGTGGTTGGTACTGGAAAGTGGGTATGTTGAGAGGCTAGAAAAGGAGAGGCGCTCAGGGTGAGAAACCTGGATTCAAAGTGGAAGAGAAGTGGGGAGTGTTTTAGAACAGGCCAATGGAAAGCAAAGATGTTGTGGCAGGAGAGTTAGATTTCCAGGTTTTGAGAAATGACTGGGCCTCCTGTTTTTCTATTATTCCCTACTATAACAGTGTAAACTTGGTCAGGGAAACAGATGAAGTTCATGTTTGGAGAGAGAAGTCTCCCTTCCTCTTTAGAAATGAAGAAAGAATGAACTGCTAGGCATGGTGGCTCACGCCTATAATCCCAGCACTTTGGGAGGCCAAGGCGGGGAGATCACCAGTTCAGGAGTCTGAGACCAGCCTGACCAACATGGTGAAACCCATCTCTACTAAAAATACAAAAATTAGCCGGGTGTGGTGGCACACATCTGTAATCCCAGCTACTCAGGAGGCTGAGGCAGGAAGATCGCTTGAACCTGGGAGGCGGAGATTGCAGTGAGCCGGGATTGCACCACTGCACCCCAGCCTGGGCAACAGAGGGAGACTCTATCTCCAAAAAAAAAAAAGAAAGAAAAAAGAATTAATTCACTCACTGATTTGGGTATTCATTCATTCTTCTTATATCCCCCGTATTTCCAGAGTAATGAAAGATGTAAATAAAGTAGGGTCTTCAAGATAAACATTACGAAAAAAATTTTTTTAAGTATTAGAGAATAAAAGCCAAGTTATGAAGAAAGGAACATAGATATTCCAGAAAACAGTAGTCATCTTCGCTCCTATGATTGAGTGCCAAATTTAGCTCTGAGCTTCCTGGCAGCCAGGGCAAGGGAGGGATATGGTATCCGAATGGCTGTCATGTAGTTAAAGGAAATAAACCATTTGTTTAAGAGAGGACTTAGTGCCGAGGGAGAAGTTCTGTTGGATCCTGTAGACACAATAGGAGACAGGTGTAGAATGTTACTTCACAGAGGTTAAGTGCTCAGGCTGCAGGTGCAGGCAGTCTTGGAATTTAATCTTGGTTCTGCCACTTACTGGCTGCCAACCTAAAGTTTGTTTGCTTTCCCCTTTGTGCCTCAGTCTCCTTACCTGTAAAGTGGGCTAGTGGTGGCTGCAAGCTATAGAAGTGAGGCATGTCCACTATATAGCACAGCACCTGGCACACAGCAGATGCCCAGTGAATAACAGCCCTCACGGGAACCCCTGGGCACTCACAGACATTATGGATTCTGTCCATGGCTCAGGTGCATAGGGTGAGGGAAGCTCTCTGTCTTAGGTTGGGATGGGGGTGTTAGCAGGGAAATGAGCTGAGCAGAGGATTTGAGTCAGAACAGCTGCCCCTGGTTTTCCCAGCTGTCCAGCAGTGAAGGCAGCCTGACATGTGGCATCCATCTCCCCACAGTGCTCCAGCTTTTCTGCAGCTCACCCAAGGCTGCTCTCCGCTATGCTGCTGTTCGTACCCTCAATAAGGTAAGAGTCCAGGTTGGAGATTACAGGAAGCTGTCTGATCCAACTGGAGGTGTGTCCTAGCCTCTGACCTGGCTGGGAAGGATAATAGCCCTGGTCACAGTTACTTTCTTCTGGATAGTGAGATGATCTCATCCAAAGGACTTCTGACTGGGCCAAACCATCAAAGACAACATTGGGGTCCTGCCCTCTCTGTCACTGTCCTCCCAAAACAGGTTGCCATGAAGCATCCGTCAGCTGTGACAGCTTGTAATCTGGATCTGGAGAACCTGGTCACAGATTCAAACCGCAGCATTGCCACGCTGGCCATCACCACCCTCCTTAAGACGGGCAGCGAGAGCAGCATCGACCGCCTCATGAAGCAGATCTCCTCCTTCATGTCAGAGATCTCGGATGAATTCAAGGTACCTGCTACTCCCGGGACACCCATGGCCTCCAGAGAAAGGAGCTCTATCCCTGCTCTCTGTGACCACAGCCTTCCTGCCAGGACTGATCTGAGGGGCTGGTCAACCTTGAGGACTCAAGAGGAGGCCAGCGCATTGCTTGGCCTTCAGAGAAATGTGTGTAGTCCTGCCTCCAGGCCTTCATCCATATCGTCCCCTTGTACTACAAGAACAGTAGTTTCTAGGCCAGTTAAGGGTTCCTTGATTTGTTGTCCAAGTATTTCTTGAGCACTTGCTGTCTGCTATGTAGAGTGACAAGAGGGGAACATAGCAGTGAACAAGGCAGGTGCCTGCCCTTCTGGAGCTTCCTTTCTAGGGATGGGAGAGGAACAGTAAACAGGTTAAGAAAGGAGTAGATGAGATCATCTCAGGCATGGATATTGCAGTCAAGAGTGTAGAAATACAGCAGGGATGATCCTAGGAGGAGCATGGTCTGGGAAGGCCGTTCTGGAGGGTGACATTTGAGCTCAAACCTGAATCAGTGCAAAGAACCAGGAGGAAAGGCAGGAACAAGTCAAGGAGAGAGAAGGCCAGTGGGCGGAAGAGCTGTGGGGCCAGTGCAGGTGACAAAGTCAGAATAGACAGGGCTCAATCATGTAAGGCCCATGGTCAGGTAAAGGGTTTTGATTGCAAGGAAGATATTGGAAAGGTGTTCTTTTGGGATGGGGAAGGATGTATTTTTTGAGCTTATATTTTGAAATAATTCGGCCGGGCGCGGTGGCTCATGCCTGTAATCCCAGCACTTTGGGAGGCCGAGGCAGGCGGATCATGAGGTCAGGAGATCGAGACCATCCTGGCTAACACGGTGAAACCCCATCTCTACTAAAAATACAAAAAATTAGCCGGGTGTGGTGGCGGGCACCTGTAGTCCCAGCTACTCTGGAGGCTGAGGCAGGAGAATGGCGTGAACCTGGGAGGCGGAGCTTGCAGTGAGCCGAGATCGGGCCCCTGCACTCTAGCCTGGGCGACAGAGCGAGACTCTGTCTCAAAAAAAAAAAAAAAAGAAAGAATTCATAGGAAGTTACAAAGAAATATACTGAGAAGTCCTATGAACCCCTCCATCAACCCTCTCCTACAGTGCCAGCATCCCACACTAGCACAGGACAATGTCAACCAGGAAAGTGACACTGGCACGATCCATAGACCTCATTCAGATTTCACCAGCTACACAGGCAACTCCTGTGTGTGTATATATATATGAAGTTCTTTGCAAGCTGTCACGTGGAGACTTTCAAAATTGCCACCACAGTGAAGACACTCAACTATCCATCTCCACAAGACTCTCCTATTACCTCTTCATAACCACCTCTCTATCCCTAACCCATGGCAGCCATTAATTTGTTCTCAATTTCTGTAATTCTGTTATTTCACAATTGTTAATTAATAGAACATGTAGTATGTCACCGGAGAGTTTTAGTCAGAGCAGACAATAATATGAATATATTGTGGTAAATTCTGTAGTGTGGATTATGCAAAGTAGGCAGCAATCTACTCTGCCTGTGGGTTACAAGAATACTTTGCAGGCTGAAATGACACAGTGAGACTTGAATATTAGATCCTTCTGGGACTGGGCACGGTGGCTCATGCTTGTAATCTCAGTGCTTTGGGAGGCCAAGGAGGAAGGATCACTTGAGGCCTGAATTTTCAGACCAGTCTGGGCAACGTAGCAAGACCTCATCTCTACAAATTTTTTTTTTTTTTGAGTCGGAGTCTTGCTCTATTGCCCAGGCTGGAGTGCAGTGGTGCAACCTCAGCTCACTGCAAGCTCCACCTCCTGGGTTCATGCCATTCTCCTGCCGCCATTCTCCTGCCTCAGCCTCCTGAGTATCTGGGACCACAGGCGCCCACCACCACGCCCAGCTAATTTTTTGTACTTTTAGTAGAGACGGAGTTCCACCGTGTTAGCCAGGATGGTCTCGATCTCCTGACCTCGTGATCTGCCTGCCCCAGCCTCCCAGAGTGCTGGGATTACAGATATGAGCCACTGCACCCGACCTACAAAATTTTTTTTTTTAAATTAGCCATGTGTGGTGATGCCAAGTAGTCTCAGCTACTTGGGAGGCTGAGGTGTGAGGATCACTTGAGACCAGGAGTTTGAGGCTGCAGTGAGCCATGATCATGCCACTGCCACTCCAGCCTGGGTGACAGAGTGAGACCTTGTCTCAAAAAAAAAAAATTGGCTGGGCGTGGTGGCTTACACCTGTAGTCACAGCACTTTGGGAGGCTGAGGTCGGCAGATCACTTGAGATCAGCAGTTTGAGATCAGCCTGGCCAACATAGTGAAACCCTGTCTCTACTAAAAAAGTACAAAAATTAGCCAGCATAGTGGCTCACACCTGTAGTCCCAGCTACTCCGGAGACTGAGGTAGGAGAATCGCTTGACCTGGGCAGGAAATGGAGGTTGCAGTAAGCCAAGATTGTGCCACTGCACTCCAGAAGAGCAACACTCTGTCCAAAAAAAAAAAAAAAAGTCCTTCCGGAGCAAAGTGGAGGGGTGACTGGGTAAAGAGACTGTTGGAGTAATTCAGAAGGAGAGGATGGTGCCTGAACCAGCGGGACTAGGAGAGGAGGAACAGCGCAAGAGCTTTTTGAGGAATAATGTCTATTGGCAGGGTTGGTATGAGGGTTGAGGGGTGGATGTCAACAGAGGTGATGCTATTTTCTACTTTGAGCTGACAGTGGTGCTCTTGACTAGTTTGTGGGAGGAGGAAAAGATGGGTATTGGATGAGGGAAGGGGAAGGAGACGGAGATGATTATGGTTGCAGACGTGGAGTTTGAAGTGCTGTGGGCACCAGGTCGAGTTGTCTTGCAGGCAGTTGGAAATGGCAGGTCTTGAGCTCAGACAGGAAATAAATATTGGGAGTCAGTGGCATATAAGAGGTGGTTAAAGCCATGGGAGGGGATAAGATTGCCGAAGAGACTGTCAGAAGAGAAGCGACCAAGGACAGAATACCCCAGAGACAGGCTTAACCAAAGAGGAACCAGAGGAGATGATGGGTGGGAACCATCAGTGGGGGCCAGTGGTAGGGAGAGAAGCAGGACACATTGGGTGGAGGGGACTCAGAGACTTAAGAAGCCTTAGTAGAAGAGTAGAGTTTGGGGGACCCAGAGTCTGAGAGTCTGACACTGGGGCTGTTGGCTCTGCCCTGGGTGGGCTCAGGAATTGTGCCCTTACAAGCGTGGAGTTGAGTTCCTCTGGTCTCCTTGCCCTTGTGTCATGCCCAAGGCCTGGCCTTACCAAAAGAAGGACTCAGTGGGCACTCAGGGAACTGAGTCACCCCATCTTGGGGTCAGGGCCTGCTGCTCATGCATGTCTATTTCATTCAGGTGGTGGTTGTCCAGGCCATCAGTGCGCTGTGTCAGAAATATCCTCGCAAACACGCAGTCCTCATGAACTTCCTGTTCACCATGCTGCGGGAAGAGGTAAGAGTCAGGGGCATTTGGGGGATGCCAGGTCTCGGTGCAGGGAGTGACCTGACCACTGGCTCCATGCTCAACTTTGTGCGTGTGCTCATGTTAGCCTGTTAACCAACTGGTTTTCATGGTGCCTGCAACCCTTTAAACTCCTTGTGGACATGTAAACATGTACCAGTTGCTAGTAATTACAGTAATAACTATGACTCACCAGCCTGACTTTAAAAACTGGATGTCCTGAGGTGATGCTTGTGCAGAAGATGGGAAAGTGCATGTTCTTTTCTCGTGGACTCTAGTGCAGAAATATTCTGGACCATTCCAGGAGTTCGAGGGGTGGTTTCTTGTGAAACTGGTGCTAATAATGCATCATTGGTTCTATTTCTCTTCCTGATGGGAATTCTGATTCACTTATGCCACCTTTTTTGGATGTCTCAACAAAACGGGTTAATTCTTAGGAGCAATAGCAAATGTTCATGGAGTAGATTTGTTCCTCAGATACATGGTACCCCTTTCACCCAGCCCCAGAGTGGCCTATGGACTGGGCAGTAGAGGAGCCATTGCCTTGAGTGTCTTTGCATTTCCCAAGAATGTTATAGAAGGCACTAATGTTTAGTGAGTCGTCAGCTAATGGGCCCGGCACTTTGGTGATTGCGTTTGCTTTTTTTAAGTAGAAATGGGGTCTTGCTCGGTTGCCCAGGCTGGTCTCGAACTCCTGGCTATAAGTGATCTTCCCACCTTAGCTACCTGAGTGCTTGGATTACAGGTGTGAGCCATCATGCCTGGCCAGGCCTAGCACTTTGGAGACACTATGCATGATAGCAGTTTTTTGTTTTTTTTTTTCTTTTGAGTAGGAGTCTTGTTCTGCTGTCCAGGCTGGAGTACAGTGGCGTGGTCTTGGCTCACTGCAAACTCCACCTCCTGGGTTCAAGCGATTCTCCTGCCTCAGCCTCCTGAGTAGCTGGGACTATAGGTGCCTGCCACTATCCCCGGCTACGTTTTTATATTTAGTAGAGACGGGGTTTTACCATGTTGGCCAGGCTGGTCTCAAACTCTTGACCTCAGGTGATCCACTCACCTTGGCCTCCCAAAGTGCTGGGATTACAGACGTGAGCCACTGGCGCCCGACCTTGATCTGTCACCCAGGCTGGAGTGTGGTGGCATGATCACGGCTCACTGCAGCCTAAACCTCCTGGGATCAAGCAATTGTCTCACCTCAGACCCCCAAGCAGCTGGAATTACAGGAAGGCACCACCATGCCTAACTAATTTTTCTATTTTTTGTAGAGATGGGGTCTCTCCATGTTGCCCAGGCTGATTTCGAACTCCTGAGTTCAAGTGGTCCACCCACCTCAGCCTCTCAAAGTGCTGGGATTATAGGTGTGAGCCATTGCGCCTGACCAGCCTTTTGTTTGACAGGAAAGAGTGATAGAGGCCCAGAGAACCAAGTGCCCTGTCTCCAAGTTCTGTGTTTGGACAACTGTACTTGGTCCAGCTCAGGTCTTCAGCTCTTTTCTGGAGAGAGCAGGCTCCTTGCTCAGCTCAGCTTCTCTCTGCAGGGTGGCTTTGAGTACAAGCGCGCCATCGTGGACTGCATCATCAGCATCATTGAGGAGAACTCAGAGAGCAAGGAGACAGGGCTGTCACATCTGTGCGAGTTCATCGAGGACTGCGAGTTCACAGTGCTGGCCACCCGTATTCTACATCTCCTGGGCCAGGAGGGGCCCAAGACCACCAACCCCTCAAAGTACATCCGCTTCATCTATAACCGAGTGGTCTTGGAGCATGAGGAGGTCCGGGCAGGTAGGTCTGAGCCAGGGCTGAACTTGGAAACTTAACTGCCCTTGAATAAATGTCCCAGCAAAGGGACCTGAGCCTCCAGTGGGGACTTGCGCACTCACTGTTCTTGCTGCATAAGCTGTTTTTCATAATACTGTAGGCAGGACCTTACATGTCATCTAGTTGAATGGTTCTTTGTTTTTGTTTTTTTTTGAGATAGAGTCTCCCTCTGTCACCAGATTGGAATGCAGTGGTGCGATCTCGGCTCACTGCAACCTCCACCTCCCGGGTTCGAGCGATTCTTCTGCCTCAGCCTCCCGAGTAGCTGGGACTACAGGTGCACGCCATCATGCCCAGCTAATTTTTGTATTTTTAGTAGAGATGGGGTTTCACCATATTGTCCAGGATGGTCTCGATCTCTCGACCTCGTCATCTGCCCGCCTCAGCCTCCCAAAGGTGCTGGGATTACAGCTGTGAGCCACTGTGCTCAGCCATGGTTCTTAACCTCTATAAATTGTTGTGTGTATGTTTTTTTTTTAAGTATTTTTTTAATTGAGACTGGGTCTTGCTATGTTGTCCAGGCTGGTCACAAACTCCTGAGCTCAAGCAATCCTCCTGCCTCAGTCTCTGACAGTGCTGGGATTACAGAACCACTGTGCCTTGCCTTAAGTGGTTTTTTTTTTTTTTTTTTTAACTTTCACTATATGTTGATGTTTAGCTTAAAAAAAAAAAGGCTGAGGCCGGGCACGGTGGCTCAAGCCTGTAATCCCAGCACTTTGGGAGGCCAAGATGGGCGGATCACGAGGTCAGGAGATTGTTTCACCATCCTGGCTAACATGGTGAAACCCCGTCTCTACTAAAAAATACAAAAAACTAGCCAGGCGAGGTGGCGGGCGCCTGTAGTCCCAGCTACTCGGGAGGCTGAGGCAGGAGAATGGTGTAAACCGGAGAGGCGGAGCTTGCAGTGAGCTGAGATCCGGCCACTGTACCCCAGCCTGGGTGACAGAGCAAGACTCTGCCTCAAAAAAAAAAAAAAAAGCTGGCTGGGCGTGGTGGCTCACACCTGTAATCCCAGCACTTTGGGTGGCCAAGGTGGGCAGATCATGAGGTCAGGAGATCGAGACCATCCTGGCTAACACGGTGAAACCCCGTCTCTACTGAAAAATACAAAAAATTAGCTGGGCGTGGTGGCGGGCGCCTGTAGTCCCAGCTACTCCTTCTCAAAAAAAAAAAAAAAAAAAAAAGCCTTGTTGAGGTGTAATTCACATGCCAAAAATTCACGCATTTATGTAAGTTTACAATTCAGTGAGCCACCATCCTATTCTTTATTTTTAATTTCCTTTCATGCCCCCGCTGGACAGATTTTCTTCTTTCAACAATTGATAATCTTTAAGTAATTTTTCCCTTTCTCATTTATATTATTCTGAGCCTTAACTGCAAATTGACGCCATTTGGATATGGAAGGTGAGGAGCTTTACGTTATAGCCAGCTTCTGTGACCTCATCATGGTTAATTTGAAAATAGCTCCTGGAACCTTAGGATGGGAGCTACTGATCCCATCTGGCTCCCTTCTCCATTAAATAGATAGGGAAGTTGAGGACTGGGGTGGTGCCAAGATCCACCCAAAGCCACTCACTGTGTTGATAGTGACTTTGGGCCTTCTGGCTTGAGACTTCTTGCCTCTGGGGCTCTTCTGCCTGAAGATCCATTCTGAGTGCTGGAAGTGCCCAGTGAGTTGTTAGGGTGCATTGGGTAAATCACATTCGCTTCCTAAACACAGGTGCTGTGAGTGCTCTGGCCAAGTTTGGAGCCCAGAATGAAGAGATGTTACCCAGTATCTTGGTGTTGCTGAAGAGGTGAGTCTAGGCCCAGGGGCCCTAATGGGAACAATATTCCCTTGGACTCAAGCAGCTTTCCTTTGTCTTTATTTTTTTTAACTGAGAAGGGAGAGAAAAGTTACAGCTACTGATTGTAGAAAAAACAGAGAAAGCATAGAAAAGCATGAAAAACAATGCTATACAAATCGTACCAACCAGATGTGACAATTGGTAACTTGAATTATTTTGCCCATTTAAAAAAAATACCACCGGGCGCGGTGGCTGAAGCCTGTAATCCCAGCACTTTGGGAGGCCGAGACGGGCGGATCACAAGGTCAGGAGATCGAGACCATCCTGGCTAACACGGTGAAACCCCGTCTCTACTAAAAAAATACAAAAAAAAAAACTAGCCAGGCGAGGTGGCGGGCGCCTGTAGTCCCAGCTACTCGGGAGGCTGAGGCAGGACAATGGCGTAAACCCGGGAGGCGGAGCTTGCAGTGAGCTAAGATCCGGCCACTGCACTCTAGCCCGGGCGACAGAGCGAGACTCCGTCTCAAAAAAAAGAAAAAAGAGAAAAAAATAGCTCTATTGAGGCTGAGCGCAGTGGCTCAGTAATCCCAGCACTTTGGGAGGCCAAGGCAGGTGGATCACGAGGTCAGATTGAGACCATCCTGGCGAACATGGTGAAACCCCATCTCTACTAAAAATACAAAAAATTAGCCGGGCGTGGTGGTGGGTGCCTGTAGTCCCAGCTACTTGGGAGGCTGAGGCAGGAGAATGGTGTGAACCCGGGAGACGGAGCTTGCAGTGAGCCAAGATCACACCACTGCACTCCAGCCTGGGTGACAGAGCAAGACTCCATCTCAAAAAAAAAAAAAAATCTATTGAGATATAATTCACATACCATACAATTTACCCATTTAAGATGTGTAGTTTGATGGGTTTTAGCATATTCACAGAGTTATGGAACCATCACCACAACCTGGGTTTAAAACATTTCATCATCCCAAAAAGGAACTCAATGTTCATGAATGTGGCCTCTCCTCCCTCCACCCTCAGCCTGGGGCCACCACTAGTCTACTTGTTATCCCTATGGACTTGCCTCTAATGAAGCCCTGCAGGATCCCTCCTGCCATCCCTGCTGGGCCTCAGTCAGGACCACCTTGTGTCCCGGCTGCAGGTGTGTGATGGATGATGACAACGAAGTAAGGGACCGAGCCACCTTCTACCTAAATGTCCTGGAGCAGAAGCAGAAGGCCCTCAATGCAGGCTATATCCTAAATGGTGAGTCATTCCCTGGCTACCTTGGACTCAGCACCTTACTGGAGCTGTGATTCTTCTCATCACTCCCTGGGCAGGGGAAATCTGAGGCAAGATGCTCTTGGCTGGACTTGCCTGGTAACCACATGGCATCACGGTGACCTCAGGAGGTCCTGGGTCATTCAGGTCACACCAGTGTGGGTGGTAATTGTGAATTGTGAATTGAAACTCTCATCATTAATAAAAACTTTATTTTTACAGCACTTTACCCTTTACAAGTCACTTTGTATATATGTTTATTCCTCACACCTACTCTGTAAGGGAGGATGTGTCTGAGAATGAAGAGGCTTAGAGAATAAAGTGATTTTCTCAGGGTCATACCACTTAGGACTTGTAACTTCGGGACCCAGGGCCTCCATGGTGGTTCCTGGTGCGCAGTTTGCTCTGTCTGCCAGACATGGTGACCTCTCTTTGCCTCTAGGTCTGACTGTGTCCATCCCTGGTCTGGAGAGGGCTCTGCAGCAGTACACTCTAGAACCATCAGAAAAACCTTTTGACCTCAAGTCTGTGCCCCTGGCCACAGCACCCATGGCAGAGCAGAGAACAGGTAACACCTATACTCCTTCCAGAGGCCATCAAGGCCAGGCCTCTGTCAGAGGGTCTGCATTGGCTGCAAAGCCACTAAACCTAACTGGGACGGGTGGGAGTTATGCTGGGAGGAGGAAATGATCCTTTCTGCCTCTGGCTCCCGAAAATAGAGACACACATACACTCAGATGTGTGCTCTCTCACATGTCCTGTGCTTTCTACTCTCAGGAGGGTTAGTATTTTTTTTTTTCTTTTTTTTCTTTTTCTTTTTCTTTTTATTTTTTATTATACTTTAAGTTCTAGGGTACATATGCATAACGTGCAGGTTTGTTACATATGTATATCTGTGCCATGTTGGTGTGCTGCACCCATCAACTCATCAGCACCCATCAATTCATCATTTATATCAGGTATAACTCCCCAATGCAATCCCTCCCCCCTCCCCCCTCCCCATGATAGGCCCCAGTGTGTGATGTTCCCCTTCCCGAGTCCAAGTGAGCTCATTGTTCAGTTCCCACCTATGAGTGAGAACATGCGGTGTTTGGTTTTCTCTTCTTGTGATAGTTTGCTAAGAATGATGGTTTCCAGCTGCATCCATGTCCCTACAAAGGACGCAAACTCATCCTTTTTTATGGCTGCATAGTATTCCATGGTGTATATGTGCCACATTTTCTTAATCCAGTCTGTCACTGATGGACATTTGGGTTGAAGGAGGGTTAGTATTTATAATCCCTGAGTAACAGCACTGGGGTCACCACCACACTGCCCCATGACTGCAGCCGTTGGTCATCATGTGTATAATTTGCTCCTGCAGAAAACACCACCATCACAGCAGTCAAACAGCCTGAGAAAGTGGCAGCTACCAGGCAGGAGATCTTCCAGGGTGAGTCACAGTGGTTGGGGGGTGCTTGGGACCTGGGCTCAGTTTCCTCAGGGGGATCAAGAGTAAGAACCGTCATTTATTGGTCTCTCCTGAGTGCTGGGCCCTTGAGATGCTTTAGACCTAGTATTATATTTGACCCTCAGATGGTGGTTGTTAGGTTCCTTCAATATCTGAGGAATTGAAAGTTCAGAGAGAGAAAGTGGTAGGAGGGGCTGGAATTAAGATCCAGATCAAACTGGCTCAGTGCTGCTACTGGGCCTCAATTTGGAGGGCTCAGGTCCCTGGAACTCAGGCCGGTTCAGAATGTCTGAGAGAGCAGTGCTGGGGTTCAAAGACAGTAGTACTTTTTGTCGGGTTCCACGTGTGTTCTGTCCACATTTGTCTTGTAAGGTTTTCTTCAGGTATCCATCTATCCTCTGGTGTTGCATTTTTAAGGGGAGAGGCTGTGTGTCTAATTGCAGATTGTTTTATCCACTGAATTCCTACTCAGGGACTAGCATAGACCCCTCTTCCTTCATGGGCCCTTACTTCCATCCTAGCTCTTCTGTCTTCTCTTAAACAGTTCTCTGTGCTAAATAGATCGTCACATATTCTGTCTTTTATTTTCTGGATTTATCACAGCACTGAGCCCAGTGCCTGCCTTCCTCACAGTAGGTTCCCAATCAGTGTTGAATTAAATGAAATCCCCCCTTCCCCATTCCATTCAGAATCATGTCTTCTATCAACATAGCATGGATCCTGAGCTAATTGGAATCACTATAACATGAAACTTTTCATTTATATCAGTTTTCTATTGCTGCTGTAACACGTTACTACAAACTTAGTGGCTTAACACATTTATAACCTTATAGCTCTGCGGTCAGAAGTCCAAAGTGGGTTTCATTTGTTAGCAGTGCTGAGTTCTCTCAGGAGGCTCCAGGAATTGCCCCCTTGCCTTTTCCAGCTACTAGATGTGGCCTGTATCCTTGACTCATGGCCCCTTCCACCGTCTTTAAGGGCCCTTCTAGGGCAGAAGGTCAGAGTAGAGTGATTTGAAGAGGCCACACTCCGGGCCTTTTCAAATCTCTCTACTCTGACCTTCTGCCTAGAAGGGCCCTTGTGATTACACTGCTCCCCCCGGATAATCCAGGATAACCCCTGGCTCAAGATCCTTAATTTAATCACATCTACAAAGTCCCTTTTACCATGCGAGGTACATAGTTGCAGGTTTTGGGAATTAGCTTGTGGGCATCTTGGGGTCGTCATTCTGCCACACCTTCCAAGGAAGTCTCCTAAGCCCCTTAAAGGGTAACAATTCCTTTTTTTTTTTTTTTTTTTTGAGGCAGAGTCTTGCTCTGTCGCCCGGACTGGAGTGCAGTGGCCAGATCTCGCTCACTGCAAGCTCCGCCTCCCGGGTTTACGCCATTCTCCTGCCTCAGCCTCCCGAGTAGCTGAGACTACAGGCGCCCGCCACCTCGCCCAGCTAGTTTTTTGTATTTTTAGTAGAGACGGGGTTTCACCGTGTTAGCCAGGATGGTCTCGATCTCCTGACCTCGTGATCCGCCCGTCTCGGCCTCCCAAAGTGCTGGGATTACAGGCTTGAGCCACCGCGCCCGGCTAACAATTCCATTTTTAAACAATCATCCAAAAGCCTCTCATTTACCAATCACATACATGTTCAGTTCCAAGAACTTTCCTAGATCTTGACATTTATTGCCTCATTGGTCTTTACAACAACACTGTGATCAAGATAATTGTATCAGTTTTATTGAAGAAGAGTCTGAAACCCTATCAACAGAATCCCCCAGGTAGTAAGTATCAGTAAGTATCAGGCCAAAACTCTGACTCCCAAGAAAATAAATAGCAATAGAAAAGCACTTTGGTGGTTGATGGTCATAGTGGCCCAAAAGTTGCCCCTAATATCTAGCCTAGATCGTTCTGGGCTTTTTATTGCCTGCGTGTTCATGAGATTCAGTCTTCAGGCTGCAGAGGGCTGAAGCGGTCGCATAGGCCGACTTTTTGTGGAGGAAAAAAGCAAAATAATAACAATAAGGCCCACCTTTCTCTATGTCTGAAACATGAATTGAGTACCTTCTAAGTACAGGGAAAAGTATCAGATCCCTGGCCTCAAAGCACAATTCCTGTTCTCATGGAGTTCAATTAATTGGGAAGACAAGTTGAGAATCAGAGCAGTGGTCTTCAAATATCAGTATACATTGGGATAATCTGAGGAAACATATTAGAAATGCAAATTCCTTGATCCTGAAACCAGAGATTCTGATGTAGTAGATTTGGGATGGAATCTAAGTTTTTAGCACGCTCTACCGCCAACCCCTAGTAATTCTGATACAGGTGATCCATGGTCATAGTGCGAGGAATCCTGCCATAGAATAGGTGCAAGAGTGGTAGCTGTAGCCATTATAGGTGGACACCATGTGCACACATCTACCAGATGCCTCATTCACTTGGGTTATTCCCTTTAGTCTGCAAGAAATGCCAGGACCAGCCAGGGTGGGGTCCCATGGGCCTGTGCTTAAATCCAGTGCTTGAACCTGGCCATAGGGTGTAGGCATAGGTCTTAACCAGACACAGACCATTCTAAGTTGGGTTTTCTGCAACACTCTCATTCTGAAATATCTCTTTATTGGCCATTTGTCTTAACTGACAAATATATAGGACCAGTTTGTTACTTTGTCTGATTTTGTAGCTATAGTAGTATCGATCTTATTTTTCTAATTGTCACCTTCTTTTTTTTTTTTTTTTTTTTTGAGGTGGAGCCTCGCTCTGTCATCCGGGCTGGAGTGCAGTGGCCGGATCTCAGCTCACTGCAAGCTCCGCCTCCCGGATTTACGCCATTCTCCTGCCTCAGCCTCCCGAGTATCTGGGACTACAGGCGCCCGCCACTTCGCCCGGCTAGTTTTTTGTATTTTTTTTAGTAGAGACGGGGTTTCACCGTGTTAGCCAGGATGGTCTCGATCTCCTGACCTCGTGATCCACCCGTCTTGGCCTCCCAAAGTGCTGGGATTACAGGCTTGAGCCACCGCGCCCGGCCTCATATCAGTGTTTTGCTTCTGAGGTCTTTCATGGTACAGAGATGGGGAAAGTATTTGTTGGGGGTTGTATCACATGAGCAAAGTCAGGGAGATGAGAAAATGCATGGATATATTCAGGAAATAATGAGTAGCCAGTTCGGTAAACATATTTATCCATCTAAAGTAGGGTGGAACACCTTGAGAATGGTCATAGGAATTTATTAGAAACCATCACAAGTTGGTCTGGGGATCTAGAAGCTGAGTGAATGTGGCCTGTGGATTTCAGAGCAGTTGGCGGCAGTGCCAGAGTTCCGGGGACTTGGGCCCCTCTTCAAGTCCTCACCTGAGCCGGTGGCCCTCACTGAGTCAGAGACGGAGTATGTCATCCGCTGCACCAAACACACCTTCACCAACCACATGGTTTTTCAGGTGAGCAAAGTGGGCTGAGGCCCTGCTGGGGCATGCGCCCAGGGAGTTGTCCCAGGTCTGGCAGGTCCTGTAGGGACATGGGTCCCCACACTGTTGGTTGGGAGCCCAACTTGATGACAGAATCTGTCCCCAACATGCCTGTCTCATATATCTCTTGACCCAGGGCCTCCATGGGTCCTGATTATCAGCATGGAGACAGGGAGCCTGGGGCAGGGGGACTGGGATGGGAATCACCTTGGTCAACAGGAAAGAGGTGGGACCTCCTGGCTCTTCCTCTGCAGCATGGCTCAGACCTAGAGCAATGTTTAAGCTCCCCTCTCTTCCATCTTCAGTTTGACTGCACAAACACACTCAACGACCAGACCTTGGAGAATGTCACAGTGCAGATGGAGCCCACTGAGGCCTATGAAGTGCTCTGTTACGTGCCTGCCCGGAGCCTGCCCTACAACCAGCCTGGGACCTGCTACACACTGGTGGCACTGCCCAAAGAAGACCCCACAGCTGGTGAGCCCCTCTCCAGATACCACCCTATCCTCATGGGAGCTCATGGGATCAGGAGGTGGGCGACTGGGCACCAGCTGTTTGAGCTTCAGCTCCTTGATTTCAGTCCCAAGAAGAAGAATAGCTGAGTCCCAAATGATCTTCTTTAAAACATTTTTTTTAAAGAGACGGGATCTCACTAGAACTCATGACTTTCTTGTCCTACAAGGTGGCGCCCTCTGTCCAGCTTTGTAGGATTGTATGGCTTGTTGCTGCTACTAATGACATAGCAGGCTGGCCGGGCGCGGTGGCTCACGCTTATAATCCCAGCACTTTGGGAGGCTGAGGCGGGCGGATCACGAGGTCAGGAGGTCGAGACCATCCTGGCTAACACAGTGAAACCCCGTCTCTACTAAAATTACAAAAAATTAGCCGGGCGAGGTGGCGGGCGCCTGTAGTCCCAGCTACTTGGGAGGCTGAGGCAGGAGAATGGTGTGAACCCGGGAGGCAGAGCTTGCAGTGAGCCGAGATCGCGCCACTGCACTCCAGCCTGGGCGACAGAGCGAGACTCCGACTCAAAAAAAAAAAGAAAACACAAAAAAAACATAGCAGGGGCCTAGAAAGCAGGCTGTGACCCCTGCCTGCTTGTTCCCTGCAGTAGGAGCCCGTCCCCTGCAGTCTGGGGACTTCCTAACTACCCAGCCTCTCTTCCCCACAGTGGCCTGCACATTCAGCTGCATGATGAAGTTCACTGTCAAGGACTGTGATCCCACCACTGGGGAGACCGATGACGAAGGCTATGAGGATGAGTATGTGGTAAGAGCCTGGTGTCAGGAAGCTCAGTTTTGTGCTGAGGCTGCGAAGCAACTCCCTTCAGGAACTGACAGAGAGACTGGAGCTGTTTTTGACTTTTTAGGTCTTTAAAATTTTATTTTATTATTTTATTTTATTTTATTTTTTTAGATGAAGTTTCTCTCGTTACCCAGGCTGGAGTGCAATGGCGTGATCTCGGCTCACTGCAACCTCTGCCTCCCGAGTCCAAGTGATTCTTTTGCCTCAGCCTCCCGAGTAGCTGGTATTACAGGCGCCCGCCACCATGCCTGCCTAATTTTTTGTATTTTTCGTAGAGACAGGGTTTCACCATGTTGGCTAGGCTGGTCGCGAACTCCTCGCCTCACGTGATGCACCTACCTTGGCCTCCCAATGTGTTGGGATTACAGGCGTGAGCCACTGCACCTGGCCTAAAATAACTTTTTTTTTTTTTTTTTTTTTTTGAGACGGAGTCTCACTCTGTCGCCCAGGCTGGAGTGCAGTGGCCGGATCTCGGCTCACTGCAAGCTCCGCCTCCCGGGTTCACGCCATTCTCCTGCCTCAGCCTCCCGAGTAGCTGGGACTACAGGCGCCCGCCAACACGCCTGGCTAATTTTTTTTGTATTTTAGTAGAGACGGGGTTTCACCGTGTTAGCCAGAATGGTCTCGATCTCCTGACCTTGTGATCCGCCCGTCTCGGCCTCCCAAAGTGCTGGGATTACAGGCTTGAGCCACCGTGCCCGGCCATAACTTTTTAAACTTATGGAAATACATGTTCATGTGTAAAAAGAAAACTTGGGAAATACAAAAACAAAATAACAAAAGTATGAACAACAGGAAAACATTACACATAATCTTCAGAGTTACTTTTGGGGGGCAGTGGTATAATTGGAATCATTCTTACAATGTAGACCTTGCTATTTTAAAACCATAGTGTATTTTCCAGTGTCATTACAAATACTTCATAAACACAATTTTTTTTTAGTGGATTTAAAATACTGTTATATACTATGTCAGAACTTGATTGACCTTTCACTCTTTGAATGTTGGGCATTTGGATTTCCATATTTTCACTATTTATAATGCTGCACTAAATATCCCTTTAGATACAAATTTTTATCTGCATTTTAGATTATTTCTTTAGGATAGATTCCTAGAAGGAGAATAATTGGGTCAAAGGGTAAGCATGATTTTAAGACATTTTGATTCCTTTTGTCAAATGCTTTCTGGATACGTTTGACCTGTTTGCTGTGCTGGGCAGTCCTTTCATGCACTGGAATAGCCCTTCTAAATTCTCCTATCTTAGCTCGATGGAGCTAAGTACAGGATCCTTCTGGGGTCTGAACTTGGGGCAGTGGCTCAGGGCCATCTGAGTGCAGACCATTATGCTCAGCCTGTGGATGGGGATGGTTACAACTTCTCCTGACTAGAGGGACAGTCATGGTGGAATACAGCTGACATTCGCCATTGTGTCATCCTAGAGTCACAGTTGAGGATGGATGGACCTTCCTTAAGCCGGAAATGACCCTGAGGCAGGAGCTGCTTTAAGACCAAGTGAGCTCCTTGAGAGAGCTGGGTCTGTTTGAGCCCACCCAGAGATGATAGAAAAAAAAAAAAAAAAGAGCTGGGTCGAAGTTGTATTTATATACACTGTAAACATCCACAGGAGTAGGGCCTCGGTGAAAATCTGATGGGAGAATGAATGGGGAACCTTCATGTAGACTCAGTAGGAGTATTATGTGTCAAGTTCAGAGAAGACACAGCTGAAATGGAGACAGAGATTCAGAATCTGTCAAATCCAGAGGACACAGCTGGGGTAGGAGGTTTCTGCTAGTTTCTGCTGAACTAGAAACAGCTGCTGCTCCTGAAGAGCTCATCATCTCCTAGAAATGACAGGCATAGGAAGCAGACCTCTGAGAATGCTATGTAATTCCCTGTATGCCTGGAAGCACTGACACTAGGCAGGCTTAGAAGAGATGATATCACAGCAGGCAGCCCTAGGATGAGTTAGTAGATTGGTACTTGGGATTAGGGCATTTTCTGTTGAAGGGATACCACTTGCCTGTGGGCACCTCAGGGATAGGTACCTGGTCAAGTTGTTCTGTGTCCCCAGAGTCTAGCACAGTCCTCAGTGCCGAGCAAGCACCTGCAGAAAGAGTTGCAGGAAGGGATGTGTAGATGAGTTCAGAGCAGAGTGTGTGGATGGGTGCTTGATTTCTATCTCCATCTCTCCAGCTGGAAGATTTGGAAGTTACTGTAGCTGATCACATTCAAAAGGTCATGAAACTGAACTTCGAAGCAGCCTGGGATGAGGTAGGGGATGAATTTGAGAAGGAGGAAACATTCACCTTGTCTACCATCAAGACACTTGAAGGTAAAATCCTGGGAATGCCATCTCTGGCCTACTTGCAGTTCAAGATCTTTAGGTACTGTTGAAGTGCTCATACCTTTTCTCTCCAAGGATCCAGGGCCAAGTCTGGAGCACATACGTCAAATGCCATTTCATTAAAAGCCCTTCAGAACATGGGGGAGTGGTGGTGGCACAAAGGGCAGACAAGATGGCTTAACAATATTGGGATTTCTCGCTATAGAGGCTGTGGGTAATATTGTGAAGTTCTTGGGAATGCACCCTTGTGAGAGGTCAGACAAAGTGCCGGATAACAAGAACACCCACACGTTGCTTCTGGCTGGTAAGTGGCATTTCCAGGTGGGGAGGGCCTGGATAGCTTATAGCCTGGATGTCCACTGGATCCTGGGCTAAGGACTTCACTGTAAATACAGGGAGTCAAAATTCACAGCATTTAAAATTCGCAAACTATAAAATAATCTGCAGCAAAATGTTTCCTCCTTACCTTGGCTGCCAGCCATTGAGATTCCCTTCCAAGAAGCGACCAGTGTTACTATTACAAACAATGCCTATATAACCTTGCAGTTATTTTATTGCTATAAAAGCTAATAGGAGCACATTTCCTTTTTTTAACTCAAATGTTTATGTACAAATGCTATATATATTGACCTGCAATTTGCTTTTCACTTTACAATGCATCTTAAGAGATCTTCCCTGCCAATATGTAGAGCTTCCTCATTCTTTTTCTTTTAATTGTGGTAAAATATACATAAAATTCACTATTTCAGCCATTTTCAAGTGTGTGGTTCAGCGGCATTAAGTACATTCAAACTATTGTAAAACTATGACCACTATCCATCTCCAGAACTTTTTTCATCCCAAACTGAATCCTTTTTTTTGTTTTGTTTTTTTTATAGCTGCTTAGTATTCCATTGTATGGATGCACCCCATATTCTATGGAACAGCCGCTACTGATGAACATTTAGTTTGATTTCAATCTGTTGCTATTACAGATGTTACAGTAAATAATCGTGTACACACACACACACACACACACACATTTACTTTGCATGTGTACACTGAGAATATCTGTAGGATAAATTTTCCAAGGCATCACCAGGTTAAAGTGATTTGTGTTTCTCATCATGATAAATAACTCCAAGTTGCCTTTCATAGAATTGTGTACCTTTTTTCCTACACTGTGGACAACACAATATGTTACCACACTTTATGATCTTTGCCAGTCTGTGTGGACAATGATATCTTAGTGTAGTTTTTATATTTTCATTGAAGTTAAGTATCTTTTCAAATGTTGAGGCATTTGTATTTCCTTTTCCTGATCATTGTCTTCATATCCTCTGTCTTATTTTCTACAGGGTTGGCTGAGTGTACCTGCACTCATTCTCCTTCCCAGATTACTTACTAGCAAACTCCAGAAATAGCATTTTATATGTAAATTCTTCTGTATTTTTATGTTTCTCTAAGAGATAATGACCCCTGCCCTTTTTTAAAGGACAATACAATTATCATACCTAAAACAGTTAACAAAAGGAAATGGGATTTTTTTTTGGCTAAGTGTTTATAAACAGGGTTGAAAGGAGGCTCTGCTTCAGTACCCTGCCTACAGCTGACAGTTTGTAGCCACATTGAAACAACCCAGTCCCCTGGGTCTTACAGACACCTGCCCTGTGGTTTTCTCGTGGTGGGGCTGTCCCCTTCATTTGTGCTCTCAGATTCAGCCAACGTGCAAGAGCCTATGTGACGTCAGATACAAGCCTTTTATGTCCATCAATTCGTTTGAACTTAGCAGAAGCCTGAATATGGTATTATCATCTCCGCCGTTTTGTAGTTGAGGATACCGAAGCCCAGAGAGACAGTGACTTTTTTTTTTTTTTTTGAGACGGAGTCTAGCTGTGTCACCCAGGCTGGAGTGCAGTGGCACAATCTCTGCTCACTGCAACCTCCACCTCCCGGGTTCAAGTGATTCTCCTATCTCAGCCTCCTAAGTAGCTGAGATTTCAAGCACCCACCACCATGCCCAGCTAATTTTTGTATTTTTAGTAGAGGTGGGGTTTCACTAAAAATGGAAACCAGGCCAGGCTGGTCTCGAACTCCTGACCTCACGATCTGCCCACCTCGGCCTCCCAAAGTGCTGGAATTACAAGCGTGAGCCACTGTGCCCAGCCGAGAGTCAGTGACTTTCACAGTGAAATCCCTCACTGAGGGATTTCAGCCCAGCTCTCCTGCCCATTTCACTACACCAGAGCTGTCTTGATGGGCTGCTGCAAATGCCATCCTTAGCCTGCCCTGTACAGTCCCTTCTGCCATATATACCTGTACTTCTGTCTTCCCTTCTAGGTGTGTTCCGGGGTGGTCATGACATCCTGGTGCGCTCCCGGCTGCTGCTTTTGGACACAGTGACAATGCAGGTGACAGCCAGAAGTTTGGAGGAGCTGCCAGTAGACATCATCTTGGCATCTGTGGGATAAGGGGCCAGCCTGCATAGGACCTTATGCCATTCCCCCACAACACTACTTGGAAGTTGTGCCTTCCTCATGAAACTGGCGGAAACCCCTTCCCAAGCTTCTGTATTCAAAAACAATTAGGAATCATTGCATATTTTTTTTTTTATTCTGCCCCTACCCCCCACCTGGGACTACTTGGGGGCGATTTTTTTTTTTTAATAGGGAATGATTTTAGCTTGTCCTAAATCTTGCTGTCCTCCCTTTCAGGAAAGGGACATTGTAAATGAATAAAACATTCTCAACTCCCTCTTGAATTTATCCCCCAAGAAACCATCTTATCGCTCTAATAAATCAGCATGTATTTATTGAATGATTGCTACACCTTCCCCTTTAAGGCCTCCCCCAAGAGGCAGAACACCTGCCCCGTCCCCCTTGTACTCATAGCCGTTTGGCTGTTGTAGTCCTGTGAGGCGGGACCCTCTCCCCGTCATCGCTGTCCCAGCACCAAGCCCAGGGGTGGGAGCGGTGCAGGTACAGTTGGTTGAGTGAATCAGCTAACAGGCACTTGAGTTCCCACTCCCTCCCACTCGTGCTTCTTGGCAGCGCATCCTCCTTTGATAGTCGATAAACGGAGGCTCCAAAGGGCTTGGGTCCTGTGGCCGTTCCAGCATCAGGTCCTATGTGGAGTGTGCCCTGAGGTTTCTGCTCCCTGTTCAGTTCAGCGAATCAGCATAGGCGAAGAACAGCCCTCTAGAGTATTCTCTGTTGGTTGCAGATGAAGAAATCTCCGGTTTAGGTCCCAAGGGGAGCAGGCTTTTAAACTCAAGCCAGGTTATTTTACCAACTTTGAGGCCAAAGTACACCCGTAAGGACTGTTTTAAAAATCTGGGCCTCACCCTTAGAGATTCAGCTGGCGGGTTGGGGTGCGGGGGCAGGAAAGGCTCATTCTAGTGTCCACCATCGTTTGAGGGCTAAGTGCGCGATTCCTGGAAGTTCTCCTGACTTCCATTTATTCAGTGTTCCTCCATTTTTGCCTCGCACTGTGAGACAGCTGGCAGGACTGTGAAGTAAGGAGTGGAGTTTCCTGGTTTCCCGCCTTCGATGACCCTGTGCCCTAGACTCAGGGCGGCGGGAACCTTCCCCGCTGGCGGCCCTGAGGCGTGCGGGGGGCGGGGAGGAAGGGTAACCCCGCCAGGGAACGGCCAATATGGAAGAAAGTGGAGTCCCGAGAAGCTTGGGATGGATGCATCCCCCAAGGCAGTCACTGTCTCCTGGGGAAACGGGAAAAGATTCATCCCAAATCGGAAAGGAGAAGACGCCACCTCCGGGGCCCGAGGGCGCGGAGATAACCAAGGGCCCCCCCAGGGGGCGGGGCCTAGCTCCAGGAGCGCGGGCTGAGGCGGGGCTGACGTGAGGGGCGGTGAGGCGGGCGGCCAAAAGGGAGCTGAGAGGCGGTGAGGGGAGCCAAGGGAGGTGACGCGAGCCGAGGGAGGTGAAGCGTGCTGCCGGGACGAGGTGAGGAGAGGGGAGGGGAGGCGACGCGGGCGGCTGGGGTGTGGGGAGGGGAGGAGAGGGGAAAGGACGCGACGCGGGTTGACAGAGGGGAGCGTAGGCCCGAGCGGACGCGGGGCGACGCGGAGAGGGCGGCCTGGGCCGAAGTGAAGCAACGCGGGGCGGTGGAGTCTGAGGGCTGGAGCGGAGGGGAGGCGACGCGGGGAGGGGCGAGAGATTGAGGTCGGTGGCTGGGGGCCACCTGCTCCCCGAGAGTCGGCCCCCGCTCCGGGGAGCAGTGTCCGGAGCGGGATCCGCGGCCCACAGTTTCGCGGGTCGGGCCCGGGGACGCTGCGGGCGGGAGGCGGGGATTCTGTGCCCTCTAGGTGAGCAGGTGCTGGCTGGCGTGGGGCGCTGACCCCAGCGGGGACTGGGGGGAAGGACGGGGAGTTTGGGGCACCGAGTCACCCGGAGGAGGCGACCCCAGCTAGCTGCTCTTGCCCTGCTTGGTTCGACCGCGAAGCTCCCTCCGCTGCGGCTCTTCCTGCGCTCAGGCAGGCATTTGCAGAGCTCTTCTGGGGACTTGCCTCAGTGCCCTGCACGGAGTTGGGCAGTGAGCTCAGGGAGCGAAGCAAATGGGCACATCCTTGTCCTTGTGGGACTTCTTGGGGAAGACTTTCGACGGTGGTCACGGAGGGGCACGGCCCTGTGGGAACGGAAAGAGAAGGCGGGGACTCAAGGAATAATACCTAATATTTGAGATACGTAAGTCTTTTCCTTACGTTTTGTAATTTAAAGGTTGCGAGGGACGGTGTTGAAGAATGTGTGGGCGAACATCCTGTCACTTACCTAGAGATGTTCTCACGAGAGCTTGCGCCTACCAGGATCGGCGGGGCCAGCAGCGGCTCCCGGAATGGAGGGACCCTGATAAGTACTGCCCCTCTTACAACAAGAGTCCTCAGTCCGACAGCCCAGTGCTTCTGTCTCGACTGCACTTTGAGAAGGTAACCAGCTTTGCACCATGCTAGCCCCTCGTCTAGCCTCTCGATGGTTATCTCCTATTTGGTTTGGTGTGTGCTCAGCCTCTTGGGATGACATTAAAAACCAGCGTTTACTGCTATATTCTGACTTCCCGTTGAGAACCTCTCTAGACCTCATGAAAGTTTTATCAATGGCTTCCAACACTGATAAAGACTTATTTTTCAGCATTTTTCAGGCTCAATTTAAATGCCTTTGCTATACATGGCATACTAGCCTTAATATATGCCAAATTTATATGAGCTTTGTGTTTTAAAATAGCAGCTTTCACTGATCATCAGGGTCATTGGAGTATCTTAAAAAAAATAATAAAAAAAGCCAGGTGCCGTGGCTCATGCCTGTAACCCCAGCACTTTCGGAAGCCGAGGTGGGAGGATCACTTGAGCTTAGGAGTTTGAGACCAGCCTGGGCAATATAGGGAGACCCCATCTCTACAAAAAATAAAAAAATGAGGTGGGAAGATCACTTGACCTGTGGAGGTCGAGGCTTCATGAGCCATGGTTGTATACCACTGCACTCCCACCTGGGTGACAGATCAAGACTCTGCCTAAAGAAAAAATTTAAAATTTAAGGATATTTCTATGCCCCTTACCAGGCCAGCTTAATCAGACTTTCTAGGCCCAGGACAGGTTTAAGATCAGTTAATTTAAAACACTTCCAATGTTTCTTGAACATTGAAAAGTTTTATTCTTTCTGCTTGTGCTTTCAATATTTTTATGTTTGTCTTTTACTAAAGCTAGAAACGTGTATTTGGTTTGGTTATCTGAAGTTTAATTGCATTCATTGTGTTTGTAGTATTTATCCCTATAGTGTTGGAATTACCAGTCACTTACGTTCATGTTTTAGTTCTTTGCCTTATCTCCTGAAAGAGTGTGTGTCTGTGTATTTGTGCGTAATAAAAATGCTTCGTTCTAGAAAGTAGTAGTTTCTCTATGTCTTAAAGGTTTTAAATGACCTTGACATGTTTTTTAAAATCATGATTGTTGGCTGGGTGCGGTGGCCCACGCCTGTAATCCCAGCACTTTGGGAGGCCAAGGCGGGCAGATCACGAAGTCAAGAGATCGAGACCATCCTGGCCAACATGGTGAAACCCCGTCGCTACTAAAAATACAAAAATTAGCTGAGTATGGTGGCACGCGCCTGTAGTCCCAGTGACTCTAGTCCCAGCTACTCGGGAGGCTGAGGTAGGAGAATCGCTTGAACCCGGGAGGCAGAGTTTGCAGTGAGCTGAGATCGTGACACTGCACTCCAGCCTGGCAACAGAGTGAGACTCCATCTCAGAAAAATAATAATAATAATAATAATTGTGATTGTTTCCTTCCTGAATTTTAACTCTATTTGATCCATAATGCCGAAATCACTTTATAAAGTTGGGTTATACCTCTGGTACATACTCTTTAAACTTTTGTGATAATATGATAGTCAAAAAGGACTCATTTCTGCATTATAGGGTATCACATCATTTTGAAAATAAAGATAACAGGCTGGGCATGGTGGCTCAGGCCTGTAATCCCAGCACTTTGGGAGGCCAAGACGGTTGATCACCTGAGGTCAGGAGTTGGAGACCAGCCTGGCTAACATGGTGAAACCCCGTCTGTACTAAAAATTAAAAAATTAGCTGGGTGTGGTGGTGGGCACCTGTAATCTCAGCTACTCGGGAGGCTGAGGCAGGAGAATCGCTTGAACCCAGGAGGCGAAGGTTGAGGTGAGCCAAGATTACGCCACTGTACTCCGTCTGGCCTGGGCAACAGAGTGAGACTCTGTCTCAAAAAGAAATAAAGATAACAAATAACGGCTGGGTGTGGTGGCTCACGCCTGTAATCCCAGCATTTTGGGAGGCTGAGGCCGGGGGGATCTCTTGAGGTCAGAAGTTCGAGATCAGCCTGGCCAAAATGATGAAACTCTGTCTATACTAAAAAAAAAAAAAAATTGTGGAGATTGCAGTGAGTCAAGAATGTTCCACTGCACTCCAGGCTGGGTGACTCAGTCTCAAAAAAAAAAGGATATCAAATAACATTAATGTTCTTGGTTGAATAAAGCCATTTATATGAAATAGTTATTTTTGTGTCATTTTTAGAGGATGCATACTTCCCTATTGAAGCTTTTTGTTTTAAATGAGAGGGGATTCAAAATAAAATATCCTGGAGAACCTTGAAGGGGAAAAGAGAGCATAAAACATATTTCAAAGGAAAGCATAATTTAGAGTGAGAATAGAGAGCAGGATTAAGTGTATGAGCCTGACTGGGCCTAGTGGCTCATGCCTGTAATCCTAGCACTTTGGGGAGGCTGAGGCCAGAGGATTGCTTGAGGCCAGGATTTCAAGACACCAGCCTGAGCAAATGAGACCCTGTTTTTAACAACAACAACAACAAAGGAACCTTAGTCATTTATATGACCTTCTTAGAATTATAGAAAGTTAGCTGGAAGAAAAATTTGTGTAACACATGTAAAGATAGAAGTATAGAAAGATTATGACTTGTCCTAGGTTACCTAATCAGTGAGGGACAGAACTAGACTGAGATCCAGACCACTGTCCCCACTCCAGTGGATGCATCCTGGAACCAGGAATGGGGAAGGTGGAGCTCCTAGCAAATACAGCCCTCAGTTGGGCCAGTGGTATGAATTTGCTGATATAGTATTTGATTTCACATCTCTAACAAGTTTTGTTAAGATTGCTAGGGTTTCTTAATTTTGATAATATTAGGTATCTCATTTTTCTCAAACCTATAAATTATAAAGCAAACTTAGAACCATTTTAGCAGTTCATTCAAATCATCAACAGCCTGCATATGTATATAGATTGCAACATTTTCATTTGAAACCACAGATTTGCAAATTACTTCCTCTTTCATTTATCCACCCCAGTGCTACCAGCTGTTCTGTTCAGAAGTCCAAAAGGGTAGATAGAGGAAAGATGACTAATACTGAGCAATGGTTTTAGTATTTTGGCTTTTCAACTACTTTCTATTCGTCGTTCTCACATTTGGGTTTAGTTTACAGTTGTCAGATGTACACTTTCAAAGATGATCAGTGGAATTTGTGAGAGCAGAATTCTCAACCTTGACACTATTGACAGTTTTGGCCAGGGTAATTTTTTGTTGTAGGGAGCTATTCTGGGCATTGTAGAGCGTTTAGCAACATTCTCTACGTGCTAGATGTCAGTAGCATCCCCCACAGTAGCATCCCCCAGATCAGAACAACCAAAGATATCTCTAGATACTACCAGAAGTCTGGATGATGGGGAGGGGTGTGTCAGAGTTGTCCCGTACTGAGAACCACAGATTTTTCAGTATTGTTGTCTTGCAAATTTCTGACGAAAGATCATTTAGTTGACCATTGTGTAATGTTGTCTCTTATTCTCATTTATGCACTGAGCTAGGAGTCCTTCTGCTTGGAAGACTTTTTTTTTTTTTTTTGAGACAGGGACTTGCTGTGTTGCACAGGCTGGAGTGCAGTGGTGCAGTCATTGTTGCGGGAAGTCAGGGACCCCAAACGGAGGGACCGGCTGAAGCCGCAGCAGAAGAACATAAATTGTGAAGATTTCATGGACACTTATCACTTCCCCAGTGAATATCCTTGTGATTTCCTATGCCTGTCTTTACTTTAATCTCTTAATCCCCATCTTTGTAAACTGAGGAGTATGAATGTTGCCTCAGGACCCTGTGATTGTATCAGCTACACAAATTGTAGAGCCTGTGTGTTTGAACAATATGAAATCTGGGCATCTTAAAAAAAAACCAGGATAACAGTGATGTTCAGGGAACAAGAGAGGTAACTTTGAACTGGCGGCCAGTGAGCCGGACGGAACAGAGCTATATTTCTCCTCTTTCATAAGCAAATAGGAGAAATAACGCTGAATTCTTTTTCTCAGCAAGGAACATCCCTGAGAAAGAGAATGCACCCTGAACATAGGCCTATAGATGGCCTTGGCCCCTTTTTAAGGCGTCCAGTCTTTTATAGTCGAAGCCAAAGGGATGAAATAAGCCCCCCCCGCCCATCTCCTATAGTGCTCCCAGGCTTATTAGAATGAGAAAATTCCCACCTAATAAATTGTGGTCAGACAGGTTATCTGGTCTCAAACCCTGTTTCCTGATAAGATGTTATCAATGACAATGCATACCTGAAATTTCATTAGCAATTTTAATTTCACCTCATCTGGTGGTCCTGTGATCTCGCCCTGCCTCCATTTGCTTTGTGATATTTTATTACCTTGTGAAGTATGTGATCTCTGTCACCCACACCCTATTTGTGCACTCCCCTTTTGAAAATAGCTAATAAAAACTTGCTGGTTTTACGGCTCGGCTCAGGAAACATCACGGATCCTGCCGACATGTGATGTCTCCCCCGACACCCAGCTTTAAATTTCTCTCTCTTATGCTCTTTCCCTTTATTTCTCAACCCAGCCGAGACACTTAGGAAATAGAAAAGAACCCACGTTAAACATGGGGAGCGGGTTCTCCCGATAAATCATGGCTCACTGCAACCTTGACCTCCTGGGCTCAAGTGATCCTGCTGCCTCAACCTCCCCAGCAGCTGGGATCACAGGCTTTGCCTTTTGGCAGTTTGAAGGGGAAGTTCTCACTATGTTGCTGAAGCCGGTCTCAAGACTCTTGAGCTCAGGCCAGTTGCAGAGGGTCATACCTGTAATCTCATTACTTTGGGAGGCTGAGGCAGGTGGATTGCTTGCAGTCGGGAGTTCAAGACCAGCCTTACCAACATGGAGAAACCTGGTCTCTACTAAAAATACAAAATTAGCCAGGCGTGGTGATGCATGCCTGTAATCCCAGCTACTTGGGAGACTGAGGCAAGAGAATCGCTTGAACCTGGGAGGCGGAGGTTGCAGTGAGCCAAGATCGCTCCATTGTACTCCAGCCTGGACAACAAGAGCGAAACCCCGTCTCAATAAAGAAAAAACAACTCTTGAGCTCAAGGGATCCTCCCGCCTTGGCCTCCCAGAGTGCCAGGATTATAGGCTTGAGCTGCTGCCACTGGCCAGAAGGCAAATTTGATTCTGGAAGAGAAAGAGGATACTCTTCTTTCTCACAAACACACACAAATAGTCCTCATTATTCTTAGATTCCATATTTCCAAATTCACCTACTCACTAAAATTTATTTGTAACCCCTAAATTCATACTCACTTTGCTTTTGCAATCATTGGTGCACATACAGAGAGGTGACAAATTTGAGTAGCTTGATGTTTCCAGCTGAGGTTGATTGAGGCAAAGCTCTGCCTTCTCATTTCTTATGTTATAAACAAGTATCTTCTTTGCAGCCAGTTTAGTGCCATGTGTGATTTCACTGTTTAATATGACCCCAAGTATAGCACTAAAGTGCTGGCTGGTATTCCCAAGCTAAAGAAGGCTGTGATATGTCTTACAGAGAAAATATATTGGATAAACTTTAGTCAGACATGAGTTATAGTGCTCTTGGTCTTGAATTTGGTGTAAACGAATCAAGAGTAAGACTAAATTAGATGTCTTTAAACAGAAACACACATAAAACAAGGTCATACATCGATCAGTTGATGAAAGTGTTGTCACCAGAGGCTGTTAGAAACATAACCTTAGGCTGGGCGCGGTGGTTCAAGCCTGTAATCTCAGCACTTTGGGAGGCCAAGACGGGCGGATCGCGAGGTCAGGAGATCGAGACCGTCCTGGCTAACACAGTGATCTCTACTAAAAACTACAAAAAACTAGCCGGGCGAGGTGGCGGGCGCCTGTGGTCCCAGCTGCTCGGGAGGCTGAGGCAGGAGAATGGCGTAAACCCGGGAGGCGGAGCTTGTAGTGAGCTGAGATCCGGCCACTACACTCCAGCCTGGGCAACAGAGCAGGACTCCATCTCAAAAAAAAAAGAAACATAACCTTGCATTTCCCAGCAATTAATACTCAAAGCAACTTTATGAAATCTAACTACTGCAAATAATGGAAATCAACTGTTTGTGTGTATATATATGAAAAGACAGTTGACTGGCGCAGTGGCTCACGCTTGTAATCCCGGCACTTTGGGAGGCGGAGACAGGCAGATCACTTGAGGTCAGGAGTTCGAGACCAGCGTGACCAACATGGTGAAACCCTGTCTCTACTAAAAATACAAAATTAGCCGGGCGTGGTGGCACATGCCTATAATCCCAGCTACTTGGGAGGCGGAGGCAGAGGTTGCATTGAGCCGAGATCATGCCACTGTACTCCAGCCTGGGCAATAGAGCGAGACTCCATCTCAAAAAAAAAAGAGAATTAATGGATACAGCAGGCAGGATTCTGGAAGAAGCAGAACTGGATTTTATTAGGAGCACTGTGGAGGGATTAGCTTTTAAACAAAAGGAAGCCCTTCTGCTGAGACTGCCACTACTGATGATTCCTTTCTTCAGATTCCATCCTCTCCTGACTTTCTTCATTCTACTCTTATCTTAGTAGGTGCTTTTACTTGGAACTCTGCCTTTACCCTAATTTCTTCTTTTAACAAAAATTTTTGTACCCCCCCCGGTTAAATCCTGTGCATTATATACTTTCTAAGAAACTTTATCTTCATGGTATTAATAGTCATCTCTGTATAGACAATTTTATGATTTGTTTTTAATCCTTACCTTAGAAAAATATTATACTACAATTAAGTGCCTACTCCATGCCACCCATTTTAACTATATTATCTTTCATTCTTAAAAATTATCCTACAAGGTAATTATTGTTTGTTCTATTTTTTGGATAAGGAAAGTTGAGGGCCCAAGAAATTGAGACTAGTCCAACCTCATAAGTAGCGGAGAAAGGTTGTTTGTTTGTTTGTTTCTTCCATCACAGAGTCATAGAGTGCAGTGGCACAATCTCAGCTCAATGCAACCTGCACCTCCCGAGCTCAAGTGATTCTCATGCCTCAGACTCCTGAGTAACTGGGATTACAGGCACACGCCACCACGCCCAGCTACTTTTTGTGTTTTTAGGAAAGATAGGGTTTCGCCACGTTGGCCAGGCTGGTCTCAAACTCCTGATTTCAGGTGATCCGCCCACCTCAGCCTCCCAAAGTGCTGGGATTACAGGCATCAGCCACCATGCCTGGCTCAGAGAAAGGATTTTTGAACCAGGATCTCCTTACAAAGACCTTGCTCTTTCCTCTATACCAGAGATTGGCAATCTATGGTCCTCAGACCAAACCTGGCCTACTGCCTGTTTGTATAAAGTCTTATTAGACCACAGCTGCTATGGTTTCAATGTCTGTGTCCTTGAAAAATGTGTATGTTGAAATCCTAACCCTCAAGATGATGGTATTAGGAGGTAGGACCTTTGGGAATCAGAGCCTTCATGATTGGGATTAGTGCCCTTATACAAGTCACCCCAGAGAGCTAGCTCACCCCTTCTGCCATGTGATGACATAGTGAGAAGGCACCATCTATGAAGCAGAAAGTGGGCCCTCACCAGACACCAAATCTGCTAGCACCTTAATCCCAGCTTTCATAACTATGAGATAAATCATATAGTATCACTTGTGCCACATTCTGTTGGTTACAAACCCATCCAGATTCAAGGGGAATGAACATAGATTCCCAACTCTCAATGGGAGGAGTGTCAGATTTTGCAACCATTTTTTGAAAACTGCCACAGACTTCTCACTAGTATCAGAAATTTAACACATGATCTTCATAAAACCTTTCATCAGCATTTTTTCTTCTCTATTCAGTAGTGCCATCATTATTTCGCTCTTCTGGGCTTGAAAACTTAATTATCCTGCTTTTTTTCATCCAAATCCATTTGTACTACAATTTCTTTTTTTTTTTTTTAATCTTTTGGATGTCATTGTTTTTCTTACTGCCATCACCAGACCCCTGAACCATTGTAGTAACACCCCAAAATGCACTCTCTGCTCACTGGTCTCTCCCAACCCAGAGTGTACGGTGCCATGAAGAATAATTTGTATGTGCTTCTTAATCTGTAGATTTCATCAAATTATCAAGGGGCCCATTACTTAAAAAAAGTTTGACAACCATGCGTTGGGAGTCCCCAAGACTGTCCCCATATTTAGAGATTCATTAGAAGGACTAAGCATATAAGGCATATTGTGTATAAGGTTTATTAGTAAAAGGACACAGAATAGAATCAGCCAAGGGAAAAGACACTAGTAGAAATCTGGAAAAAGTCATGCACAGGCTTCCTTATGTTCTCCTTCCTGTGGGAGGATACTCCAAGTATGTCATTTTCTCCAGCAACGAAAAATGTAGTAACGTATGTACAGTGTTTTTTTTTATTTTTTATTTTTTATTTTGAGAGGCGGTCTTGCTGTATGGTCCACGTCCTGGAGTGCAGTGGCTCAATCACAGCTCACTAGCAGCCTCAACTTCCCAGGCTCAAGTGGTCCTCCTACCTCTGCCTTCTAAGTAGCTAGAACTACAGGTGCAGGCCACTACACCCGGATAATTTTTTTTTTTTTGGTAGAAACGCGAGTTTGCCATGTTGCCCAGGTTAGTATGTACAATGTTTATGCACAGAGAAACCCATTAGAGGCTCAGGGTCCAAGGTTTTTACTGGAGGCTGATCATGTAGGCACTCTGCCTAGCAGGTACCAAAATTTCAGACTCCCAGAAGGAAAACAGGTGTTTGGCATAAACTTTATTGTCTACATAGACTAGGCAGAATAAACCACCCTTATGAGTTGGGGAAAAGTGGGAACACTCTCAAAATCTAGTTCTGAGATGTTAATCGAGGGCCAACCTTATATATAGGTTTTCCTAAAAATAGCATCCTCCAGTGCTTTGAGAGACCGAGGCAGGAAAATCGCTTGAGCCTAAGAGTTCGAGACCAGGCCAGGCACGGTGACTCATGCCTGTAATCACAGCACTTTGGGAGGCTAAGGTGGTTGGATCACAAGGTCAGGAGTTCAATACCAGTCTGGCCAGTATGGTGAAACCCTGTCTTTAGTAAAAATACAAAAATTAGCTAGGCGTGGTGGTGGAAGCCTGTAGTCCCAGCTACTTGGGAGGCTGAGGCAGGAGAATTGCTTGAACCCAGGAGGCAGAGGTTGCAGTGAGCCAAGATCATGCCACTGCACTCCAGCCTGGGCAACAAAGACTCCATCTCAAAAAAAAAAAAAATTTTGAGACCTGCCTGAGGAACATAGTAAGACCTCATCTCTACAAAATAGCTGAGCATGGTGGTGTGCACCTGTAGTCCCAGCTACTTGGGAGGCTGAAGCAGGAGGATCACCTGAGCCCAGGAGTTCAACGTTGCAGTGAGCTATGATTGTGCCACTGCACTCCAGGCTGGGCAACAAAGTGAAACCTGTGTCTAAAAAACAAAAAAGTTTAAAGAAACTAAACCTCTTTGCATCCCTCTGCCTTATTCAAGCAGAATGTCTTACGTTCCAGTAAATATGAATGCTAAAAAACTCAAGTTACCTACATCATGATAAATCATTAAATTGTTTTTGGTTGGTTGTGGTGGCTCACAGCTGTAATCCCAACACTTTGGGAGGCCAAGGTGGGCAAATCACTTGAGCCCAGGAGTTCAAGACCAGCCTGGGCAACATAACAAAACCCCATCTCTATAAACAATACAAAAATTAGCTGGGTATGGTGGCATGTGTCTGT
>NC_045435.1:45220806-45228720 GCF_002776525.5 Piliocolobus tephrosceles
TCTATAAACAATACAAAAATTAGCTGGGTATGGTGGCATGTGTCTGTAGTCCCAGCTACTTGGGAGGCTGAGGTGGGAGAATGACTTGAGCCCAGAAGGTAGAGGTTGCATTGAGCCAGGATTGCACCACTGCACTCTAGCCTGGATGACAGAGCCAGACCTTATCTCAAAAACAATAAAAAAATTGTTTTCCAGTAGATTCCCTTTTTAAAAATAATCTTGAATTCTTTATATTTCAATACTACTAAATAATGTAATAAATACATATGTTAAATTAGAATTTCATTGTGATCTCCTCACTAGATCTTCTTTCCATGGCAGGATGCAGACTCATCTGAGCGTATCATTGCTCCCATGCGCTGGGGCTTGGTGCCTTCTTGGTTCAAAGAAAGTGATCCTTCCAAGCTGCAGTTCAATACTACCAACTGTCGTAGTGATACCATAATGGAGAAACGGTCATTTAAGGTAAGTGGCTGGTAGCTATTAGTGCCCTGTATACCTGAGAAGGTTCCAAAGGGTGTTTCCATCCTAGCCTACAGAGGACAACCAAAAATAAATAACATAAAAAAGAATGTTTCCCGTTGTTAATGTGGAATACTATTTTGTTACTACATAACAAACCACACCAGACAGTAGTGTGAAACAAAATGATAAAATTATCTTTATATTCTCTGGGTTGACTAGGCTCATCTGGGCAGTTTTCACTTGGAAGTTCTCATGTTGCAATTAGATGGCCGCTGAGGCTGGATGTCCAAGATGACTTCTTTACCCACATCTGACACTTCAGGTGGAATGACTAGAACAACTAGAAGGCTTTCCACATGCCTAACTCGAGGGTGTCAGGGTAGCCAGGCTTCTGTCATGGTGACTCATTTATCCCAGAGCTCATGATCCAACAGAGCAGGACAGAAGATATAAGGCTTTGTCTTATAGCATCACTTAATCTTGGCAGTCATACAGCATTACTTTTGCTGTATTCTTTTATTATTGTTGTTGTTATTATTATTATTATTTTAATAGAAACAAAGTCTGGCTATGTTGCCTAGGCTGGTCTCAAACTCCTGGGCTCAAGTGATTCTCCTGTCTGGGCCTCCCAAAGTGCTAGGATTATAGGTGTGAGCTACCATGCCTGGCCTACTTCTGTTGCATTCTATGGGTTACACAGAGCCAGCCCAAATTCAGTGTGGGAGGTGTCTACATAGGGTGTGAATACTGGGAAGCATGCTTCATTGGCAAGGCACCTTTGAAGACTAGCTATCACAAGTACCTATTTGTTAGAAAAGAGGTGATTGCTTTTATGTACATTATTTAACCTTTTCAACATCTGTGTGAGTTATGACTTTCTTTATACATAAGAGAGGTACAGAGAAATTAAATAACTGTTTTAAGGTCATACATTAGCAGACCTCAGATTTTATGTATTTATTTGTTTGTTTTTTTTATTTATTTTGAGATGGAGTCTCATTCTTTCACCCAGGCTGGAGTGCAGTGGCACGATCTTGGCTCACTGCTACCTCTGCTTCCCAAGTTCAAGTGATTCTCATACTTCAGCCTCCCAAGTAGCTGGGACTACAGGTGTGCACCACCATGCCCAGCTAATTTTTATATTTTTAGTAGAAATGGGGTTTCACCTTGTTAGCCAGACTGGTCTTGAACTCCTGGCCTCAAGTGATCCTCCCATCTCGGCCTCCCAAAGTGTTGGGATTACATCTGTGAGCCACCGCGCCTGGCCCAAACCTCAGATTTTAACTCAAGTTCACCAAGTAATGGCAGTCTATGAAACATGATTGTATTACTAAGACCATATCTTGCTCACCTTTTCCCTCAGGTGCCTCTGGGAAAGGGAAGACGCTGTGTCGTTTTAGCAGATGGATTCTATGAGTGGCAGCGATGTCAAGGAACAAACCAGAGGCAGCCATACTTCATCTATTTTCCTCAAATCAAGACAGAGAAGGTATCATTATCAGCATTCACAATATATATTTGGAAAGGCACAGGGAAACAAATTAATCAAAGGACTTTTTTTTTCTTCCCTCGTAGTTTTATTTATTTGTTTTAAAATAACAGCTTTAGCCCAGTGCGGTGACTCATGCCTGTGATCCCAGCACTTTGGGAGCCCAAGATGGGAAGATTGCTTGAGCCCAGGAGTTTGAGACCAGCCTGGTCAACATGGCGAAACCCCGTTTCTACAAACAATACAAAACTAGCTGGGCATGGTGGCGTGTGCCTGTAGTCCCAGCTACTCGGAAGGCTGAGGTGGGAGGATCGCTTGAACCCATGAGATAGAGGCTGTAATGAGCTATGGTCACACCAGTGCACTGGGTGACAGAGAAAGAGTCTGTCAAAATAAAGTGAAATGAAATGAGCTCATTGAGAGATAATTGACCATAAAATTCACCTTTTTAAAATGTGCAATTCAGGAATGTTTTAGTATATTCAAAGTATGCAATTATTACTTCTATTTTTAGAATATTTTTGTCTGTCTAGAAGGAAACTCCATATCTATTAGCAATCACTCTTCATTCTCCACTATGCCCAGCCCCTGTCAAACACCAATCTACTTTCCATCTCTATGGATTTGCCTATTTTGGACATTTTATAAAAATGGAATCATAGGCTATGTGGTCTTTTGTGACTGGCTGCTTTGATTTAGCATAATGTTTTCAAGATTCATCCATGTTTGGCATGGATCAGCACTTCATTCCTTTTTGTAAAGATGTACCACATTTTGTTAATTCATTCATCAGTTGATAGACACTTGGATTATTTCTACTTTTTCGTTATTATGAATAATGCTGCTATGAACAGGCATTTACAAGTTTTTGCATGGATACATGTTTTCATCTCTCTTGGATAGATGCCTAGGAGTGGAATTGCTAGGTCATATCATAACTCTACGTTTCCCTCATAAAACTTTCATTGTGGCTGGGCGCAGTGGTTTAGGCCAGGCAGGTGGCTCATGTCTATAATCTCAGCATGTTAGGAGGCCAAAGCAGGTGGATTGCTTGAGCTCAGGAGTTCAAGAACAATCTGGGCAACATGGCTAAAACCCATCTCTACCAACAATACAAAAACTTAGCCGGGCATGATCTCAACTACTTGGGAGGCTGAGGTGGGAAGATGACTTGAGCCTAGGAGGTGGAGGTTGCAGTGAGCCAAGATCGTGCCACTGTACTCCAGCCTGAGTGACAGAGTGAGACGCCATCTCAAAAACAAAACAAAAACTCTTTCACTGTAAGATATAATTTGAGCTATTCATGTTAAAACATTATCAGGAGATTGCAAACAAATCAGACATGCCAACATCATGTTTTATTTTTAATTAGATTATGTAGTCTGACACTGCTAAAACACCTGAGTTCTTAGCAGTTTGCTTGTTAAAATTGGGAATTGTTTGTTCACCTGTCATCTCATTTTGAGGACTGGAAATAGTGTTACCGAGTAAAAGGGAGTTGCTACCCAATGTGCTAGAAGCCAATACCATGACACTGAGTAGCTGGTTCCAGCTACTTGGCAGGCTGAGGTGGGATGATAGCTTGAGCCTGGGGTAGAGGGTGGAGGTTGCAGTGAGCCGAGATTGCACCACTGCACTCCAGCCTGGGTAACAGAAAAGTTTTTTATTGCAAGTCGACTAACAAGAAGATAGGAGTCCAGCTCCACTCTGTCTCCCTAGCTGGCTTTAAGGCAGTACTTTTATTAAAAAAGGGTTTAGGGAATGGATTCTAGGATTAGTAGGTGATTGGTGGAAGGAAAAGGGAGGCCTGGAAAGTCTTCAGGTATGTGCAGTTATCTCTTCCTGCCTCCATATAGGTCTCATGTGCAAATTCAGGGGGAGTTAGTATGAAACGTGGTGGAAATTCAGGCTGTGATACAAGCAAGCTTGTTTTGCATATACTCTAGTCAGTTATATTGGTTCCAACCAATTCAGCGAGTTGTTACCTTACAGGCGGAGGGAGTTTTCACTGTTTCAGCAAGTTGTTTCTTTTCTCATGTGCTATCCTATAAGCCCAAGAATTTAGTCATTGGTGTTTTTTTGTTGTTGTTGTTTGTTTGTTTGTTTTTAACTCCTGGGGCACAGTTTTAGTAGTCAAGAGAGTTTTTGCTTCACCCTCAGAAAATCCCCTATCAGTGATGGGTGCACCAAAATCTCAGAAGTCACCACTAAAGAATTTATTCATATAACCAGATACCACCTGTTCCCCAGAAGCCTATTGAAATGTAAATTAAAAAAGAAAATCCCCTGTCTAGCCAATCTAGTAACACACAGATGATTTGGTACAAGACAAGATTAATTTATAAAAACATCTATCAATTATAATAGCAAATATTAAGCACTTACTACAAGTCAGTTACTCTGTCTAGGAACTTAATGTATATTAACTTAATATACATTAATTCTTTTTTTTTTTTTTTTTTTTTTTGAGACAGAGTTTCACTCTTGTTGCCCAGGATGGAGTGCAATGGTGTGGTCTCAGCTCACTGCAACCTCCGCCCCCTGGGTTCAAGTGATTCTGCCTCGGCCTCCCGAATAGCTGGGATTACAGGTGCGCACCACCTTGCCTGGCTAATTTTTGTATTTTTAGTAGAGGCAGGGTTTCACCATGTTAACCAGGCTGTTCTCTAACTCCTGACCTCAGGTGATCCACCTGCCTTAGCACCCACCAAGTGCTGGGATTACAGGCGTGAGTCACTGTCCCTGGCCTTGAACTTAATTTTTACACTACAGATAGTTGGGTTTTCCTTTTTGATTCAGTCTGACAATCATTCTTTTAATTTGTGTTTAGAACATTTAATTTAATGTCTAATTATTGATGTGATTGGGTTAAAATCCATTGTTTTGCTAGTTTTCTATTTGTTCCATCAACTCTTTGTTCCTTTTCTCCTGATCTTTCTGTTTTTGGAATAATCTTTCACAATTGCATTTCATCTCCATTATTGGCTTATTATTTTTACCTTTTTTTTTTTTTTTTTTTTTTTGAGATGGAGTCTCGCCCTGTCGTCCAGGCTGGAGTGCAGTGGTGTGATCTCAGCCCACTGCAAGCTCCGTCTCCCAGGTTTACGCCATTCTCCTGCCTCAGCCTCCTGAGTAGCTGGGACTACAGGCGCCCGGCACGTTGCCCAGCTAGTTTTTTTGTATTTTTTAGTAGAGACGGAGTTTCACCATGTTAGCCAGATTGGTCTCGATCTCCTGACCTCGTGATCCGCCCGTCTCGGCCTCCCAAAGTGCTGGGATTACAGGCTTGAGCCACTGCGCCCGGCCTACTGAGTCTTTCTTATAGTTACTATCTCTCTGCCAAAATTCCTTATCTGTTCATGTATGTTGTCCACCTTTTCCACAAGAGTCTTTGACATTAATTTTACTTCAAGTTCTCTGATAATTTCAGCATCTGGGAAATGTAACCTTTTGAATCTGGTTCTATTAGTTTGTATATCTCTTGGTAGTTGATTGCTTTAGCTTTCTTTGTGTGTCTTGTAATTTTTTATTGTTGCCAGAGATGATATGTAGGACAGAGACTGAGATTAATAATATGTCTGGAAATTCTTCTATTAGACCATTAATATATGAGGTTAAGTCAGTCTTGTCAGGAATTGAACTGGGTTTGGGCCTTGTTGTCACTACAGTGCCTTTGTTTGATCACGGGCTTTCAAGGCCTCTGGTGTTACCCATTGTTTAGGGTAAGGATTGACTTTCCAGAGGGTTTCTCAGCAGCCCTGCTCTCTTCAGTTGTTGGATTTTCCTGTGATCCTGTGCCTTAGACAGGGTCTTTCATGTGCCCTTTTCCCTCTTCCAGAAGTAGACTGCTTCTGCTTGTCACTTAATGTTTGTCATCTAAACAGAGGTGGAGGCAGTTCTCCGTTCAGTCTGTCTTAGGCAGACCTGGCTCTATGACTTAGTCTTCCCCAGGGCGTAGGGGGCTTTTTCTTTCTTTCCTTCCCCAGCCTCCGTGGGTCTTTACCTATATGCTAGACGTGAAAGGGATTATTACCCTTTCCCTGGCAGCTTAAGACTTTTGCTCCTTAGGGGAAAAGTGATTAGGTGAGGCAAGGGAGCTTGACTTTAAGGTATGCAACAGTGAGGATGGCTTCCTCCAGGCTCCTGCCCTGTCCCCAGTCTGTTTTGAGCACTGGCAAAGTCCAAGAAGAAGAGCCTGTGAGCTGGTGCAGACTCCTCTGAGGTTTGCAACTCCCAGGGATTCTGTACTATCCTGCCAGCCCATACGCTGCTTGTAGAAATGTGATAATAACATTATCTGAATTCTTACCTGCTTGTATGAAGGCTTGTGTCTTCCTCCTGTTGCTGCCAATAAGCCAGTACTTGTGTCCCATTGCCCCTTGGAGGACCCTGTCTTTTCTTAAATTTCAGGGAAATTGATCGACCTCACCTCTGATGAGTTTAAGAAAAGTTATTATTTTGCATATTATCCAGCTTTTTTCTTATTATTAGAATAGAAGTGATGTTCTTTCCAGCTTTCTACATTTTAGGCCTTGAATTGAGTTTTGAATGGCAAGTAGGAATTGGCATGAAATTCAATTCAATTAAGAAAGGGTGGGAAGGACATTTTGGGCAGAGGAAGACTGCTTCAGCAAGACACAGGAGCATGAAATTTCATGTGAGCTTCATTTACCAACAGCTGGTTTGGGTTCAAATTAACAATGTGAGTGATAGCTAGAATGGTGGGTCAGTTCACAGAAGGCTTAAATGTCCAGTGAAGGTGTTAAATTCCGAAAGTATTAAAGAGCCATGAATCTATAGCTTCAGTTGGCATTTGCCACCAACCTTCTTTCCTTTGGTGACAGAGGGGTTAGTAAGACATCGGCTGAATTACTTTTAAAATGATTTCCATGCTCTCGAGTCTGAAGTAGTACCCAACCTGCATGTAGAAGAAGTCTGCTGAGTGCATCTAATCTGCCCATATATTTTGCTTCCAGTCAGGTAGCACTGGTGCTGCAGATAGTCCTGAGAACTGGGAGAAAGTCTGGGACAACTGGAGGCTGCTGACAATGGCTGGGATCTTTGACTGCTGGGAGCCCCCAGAGGGAGGAGATGTCCTGTATTCCTATACCATCATCACAGTGGATTCTTGCAAAGGCTTGAGTGACATCCACCACAGGCAAGTCATACTTCTTACCCCTGGATCCAAAAGGATCCAAAGGAGAGTTTGTCCTCTGCTTTTAGGTAGCTTTAGAGAATAGGAAACCAAGTCGTTTTACAAGGTAAAGAATCAGTTTGACTTTAACATGACATACATTCCTAAAAATCACTATACTATGTAAAAGGATAAAATAACCACGTAACTTAAAGAGAAAATGGGGTTGAGACAACACTTAAAATGTTGTCAGTGACACATTAAAAATAATGGAAACCTAATAAAACAGTAGCACTGCTTTATTCATGTTAGGTGGTTAAGAAATAAATAAATACTACAGGCGGGGCACGGTGGCTCACGCCTGTAATCCCAGCACTTTGGGAGGCTGAGGTGGGTGGATCACGAGGTCAGGAGATCGAGACCATCCTGGCTAACACGGTGAAACCCCATCTCTACTAAAAATACAAAAACTAAATTAGCTGGGCGTGGTGGCGGGTGCCTGTAGCCCCAGCTACTTGGGAGACTGAGGCAAGAGAATGGCGTGAACCTGGGAGGTGGAGCTTGCAGTGAGCTGAGATCGTTCCACTGGACCCCAGCCCGGGCGACAGAATGAGATTCCATCTCAAAAAATAAGTAAATAAATACATAAATAAATACTACAATAAATATGGCACTTTAGCTTGGCAAGACCTGAAGTTTGCTTGTGGAAGTGGGTGTTGGAAGAAATGCATCTCATGAGTTATTGTGAAGTTGTGGAAGGAAGGTTATGTAAAATTTTTTATCTTTTGCAGTCTTAAATCCTGGGGCACATTTTTTCTCCTTTGAA
>NC_045435.1:45228820-45254611 GCF_002776525.5 Piliocolobus tephrosceles
GGCTGGAGTGCAGTGGCCGGATCTCAGCTCACTGCAAGCTCCGCCTCCCGGGTTCACGCCATTCTCCTGCCTCAGCCTCCTGAGTAGCTGGGACTACAGGCGCCCGCCACCTCGCCCGGCTAGTTTTTTGTATTTTTAGTAGAGACGGGGTTTCACCGGATTAGCCAGGATGGTCTCGATCTCCTGACCTCGTGATCCGCCCGTCTCGGCCTCCCAAAGTGCTGGGATTACAGGTAGAAATTCTTTAGCAGCATTTTCATCTGTACTTGTGGCTTCTCCCAATAGCAGAAAGCTTTGAAAATTGTCGCCATGTTCGAAACCAGTGAACTAACCACCACTAGCACTAAAAGGAGCCACTTGTGGTATTTAAGGTTTTATTTATATATTTTTTGTATGAACCTCATAGGTGCTTTTTTTTTTTTTTTTTTTTTTTTTTTGGTCTCGCTCTTGTTGCCCAGGCTGGAGTGCAATAGCGCGATCTCTGCTCATGCGACCTCCACCTCCCGAGTTCAGGCAATGATTCTCCTGCCTTAGCCTCCTGAGTAACTGGGATTACAGGCATGCACCACCATGCCTGGCTAATTAGGTGCTTATTTTTATATTTATTTTTTCAGTCACTGAGCAGAGGTCAAATATAGATGCTTATTTATATATAAATAATTGCTTTCTCTCTCTCTTTTTTTTCCTTGAGACAGAGTTCTGCTCTTGTCACCCAGGCTAGAGCACAATGGTGCAATCTCAGCTCACTGCAACCTCCGCCTCCCAGGTTCAAGTGATTCTCCTCCCTCAACCTCCTGAGTAGCTGGGATTACAGCCATGTGCCACCATGCCTGGCTAATTTTGTATTTTTTTTTTTAGTAGAGACGGGGTTTCTCCATGTTGGTCAGGCTGGTCTCGAACTCCCGACGTCAGGTGATCCGCCCGCCTCGGCCTTCCAAAGTGCTGGGATTACAGGCGTGAGCCACGGCGCCCAGCCAAGTGCTTTCTCTTTGTGAGAAAGGGTCCAATTTTTTTTTTTCTTTTATTTTGGGCACTCAGTCCATATGCTAAAGAATCTCTCCATTGCTTCTACTCTTTTAGGCCTGGTTAGTGTTGACTTCGGAGGACTTGTTTTTTTTTTTTTTTTTTTTTTGAGACAGAGTCTTGCTCCATCACCCAGGCTATAGTGCAGTGGTACGATCTCGGGTCACTGCAAGCTCCGCCTCCCAGGTTCACACCATTCTCCTGTCTCAGCCTCCTGAGTAGCTGGGACTATAGGCGCATGCCGCCACACCTGGCTAATTTTTTGTATTTTTAATAGAGACGGGGTTTCACCGTGTTAGCCAGGATGGTCTCGATCTGCTGACCTTGTGATCCGCCCACCTTGGCCTCCCAAAGTGCTGGGATTACAGGCGTGAGCCACCGCGCCCGGCCAGACTACTTCTTGAAGTTGTTCCAGCCATAGTCATTTTGGTTTTTTTTTGTAGCATTATCACTGATGTGGACTCCTTGATATCCTTTGCTCGGGAAATAATCACATGTTCTGATTTTTCTTCCAGGATTCTTTACTATTTCAAGCTTCTCTTCAATATTTAAAATGTTTCCATTCACATACACTGCCTACCATGTTTTGAGCCAGGAAGCTTAGACATGTTTGAGATGTTAAATGTGTGTCTTTTTATATATATAGAAAAGGTCAGAAAGGCAAAAGAAGAGCAAAACACAATTTTGTGAAATAGTATGTAGTGAGCCAAAGTAGCAGTGTTTGAGATGTATGCACTTTGTGTATTTCTAGAAGGCTCAGTTCAGCTGGGTGCAGTTTTCTGTGTTCACCTTGTGTTTCTCACAGATGAAACTGCATAAGCAAACACAAAATTTGCATTGTGCTCCAATTACTCTCTAATATATTAGTGGCACTGGAACAGATTTGCATTTTAAACATAAGCATTGGCAGAACTGACTATACTTGTATTCTACCTTTATAATTTCTGCCAGAGCTGAGTACTCCCTGAAGTGATTTTTTGGAGTTCTCCTGAAAAGAATGCAGTGTGACATCTGTCAGGATTACCTGCTTTAGCCTTGTCCTAGGTTATATCTGTGAAAATATGCTTTCATGTGATATAGTTCTCTTGTAGTAATTAACCTTTAAAAATTACATTTCATTTAATCTAAATCACCATTCATTTTAAAATGTACCATTGTTTTATGTTACAGTGTTTAACATTATTTTATATGTTATATATACGTTTAGGAGACAAATGAACATTTGTCTGTATCTGAATCAACTGTACCACCCAGTAAAGTGTGTGCCACACTTTGCATTGACTTGGGACATAAAACTGGAAGTAAACCTAGTATATTTTCCTTACGTCCTCTGGGTACCCAGGAGTCATGTTTCACACCTTCTCTGCTTTTCTGACACATCATTTCCTTTTGTTCACAATTTTCTTAGTGTAAGTCTTTGAGAGGTGGTGAGGCTTGAGATTACTTTTGATAGACAAGTTTTCAAGAACTATTTTCCCTGCATTCTAGGCTGGAGTGTCATAGAAAGTTTACCAATTTGCTAGAGTGGACACTGGAGTACACTAGACCAGTCATAGTACTCATCACTGTCTTTGCCATGAAACTTTATAACGTGGCTCTCCAGGTGTTGAATCTGGTGCCCTGTCACCCTGTGCTCAGGCAACACATGGCAGCAATCAGCATGTGAGGCGCAGGGGGAGGGCAGGCTCCCCTTGTGATATCTGAGCTATCAGCTGACTCAAGTCTCTCTCCCTTCTCTCCTTATTCTCACACTACTTCTCCCAACCATTGTCTTGACTTCCCTCACCAGGATGCCTGCCATATTAGATGGAGAGGAGGCAGTTTCTAAATGGCTTGACTTTGGTGAAGTCTCAACTCAGGAAGCTCTGAAATTAATCCACTCGACAGAGAATATCACCTTCCATGCAGTCTCTTCTGTGGTGAACAACTCGCGAAACAATACTCCTCAGTGTCTGGCTCCTGTCAACTTGGTGGTCAAAAAGGTAGGGGCCTGTGACTGGTACAGTCCTTTTTGAGCTTTCTGTCTTCTGTCAGTGTGCCCTTTCTTTTAGGATGTGGCTTTTTATGATCAGCCCTTTAATTTGGACCACCAAAAGCTCTCATGCTCATTGTACACGGCAAGGTAGTGTAGAGCAGTGATTCTCAAACCTGGCTATGACTCAGAGCTCCCAGGAAAAGAACTGTTTCAAAATGTAAATGCTAGACCCTATCCAGACATCCTGAATCAACATTTAGAGCTAGGCTTGGGCTTTTGTATAATTAAGAAGCTTCAGGCTGGGCACAGTGGCTCACACCTGTAATCCCAGCACTTTGGGAGGCTGAGGCGGGCGGATCACGAGGTCAAGAGATCAAGACCATTCTGGCCAACATGGTGAAACCCAGTCTCTACTAAAAATATAAAAATTAACTGGGCATGGTGGCCCACGCCTGTAATCGCAGCTACTTGGGAGGCTGAGGCAGGAGAATCACTTGAACCCGGGAGGTGGAGGTTGCAGTGAGCTGAGATCAGGCCACTGCACTCCAGCTTCGTGACAGAGCTAGACTCCATTTCAAAAAAAAAAGCTTCAGCTGTGTGCAGTGGCGCATGCCTGTAATCCCAGCACTTAGAAGGCAGAGGTGGGAGGGTAGCTTTACCCCAGGAGTTCCAAACCTGCCTGGGCAATATAGTGAGACCCCGTTCTCCACAAAAAGGAAAAAAAAAAAGCTTCTTTGATGAGTCTGATAAACCAAGTTTGAGGACTTCTAATCTAGACAGTGATTGTGAGAAAGACAAAGGAGCCCTTGACCATATTGTGTCTCCATCCCCAACCAGCTGTGATTTTTGGTGTCTCTTTTCCGTATCTTTGCTTTCTGAACTACAAGTTGGAGGAGCTCCAGTCCTTAGTCTCCTTCAGGAGGATTTGAGAGCATTGCTACCATGAACCTTAACTTCTTAGAATAAGCAAGGATCCAGAGGGTGTATTTTAGGGAGGGAAGGCAAACAAGCAGAAGGCCTGCAGTGGGGAGAGAAGTTCCAGAGCAAAAAGCTGGTCCCCACTGACATTTGTGGGTAAGGGTTTAGGAGTAGCGATTGTTTTTAGGTGGCATGGAGGGACTTAAAGTAGTGGAATGTTCCAAGAATAGACATTTTAGAATGCCGTGTTAAGGATGATTGTTAGAACAGCTGTCCCCTATTTTTCTTAAAGTTTTTTCCATACCCACAGTCAGTGTCATCTTTTTTTCTTTTGTCGTGATTCTGATAAACTCTTGCAACTGTGGCACTTTTTAAAAATTAGATAGCTTGGCCGGGCACGGTGGCTCAAGCCTGTAATCCCATCACTTTGGGAGGCCGAGACGGGTGGATCACGAGGTCAGGAGATTGAGACCATCCTGGCTAACATGGTGAAACCCCATCTCTACTAAAAAATACAAAAAACTAGCCGGACGAGGTGGCGGTCGCCTGTAGTCCCAGCCACTCAGGAGGCTGAGGCAGGAGAATGGCGTAAACCTGGGAGGCACAGCTTGTGGTGAGCTGAGATCCGGCCACTGCACTCCAGCCTGGGCGACAGAGTGAGACTCCGTCTCAAAAAAAAGAAAATTAGATAGCTCTAAAACTAATTTTATATACAGGTTGAATATCCCTATCTAAAATGCTTGGGAACAGAAGTGTTTTAGATTTTGAATTTTTTCAAATTTTGGAATATTTGCATTATATACTTCCTAGCTGAATATCCCAAATCTGAAATGTACCAACAAGCCTTTCCTTTCAAAGTCATGTAAGCACTCAAAAAGTTTAGGATTTTGAAGCATTTTGGATCTTGGATTTTCAGGGTTAAGATGCTCAACCTGTATTCATTTTGGACTAGACACTACCCATTTCTGCCATGATCTGTTTTTTTTTTTTTTTTTCCTTTTTAGAGACAGGGTCATGCTCTGTTGCCCAGGCTAGACTGCAGTGGCATGATCATAGTTCACTGCAGCCTCGAACTCCTGGGCTCAAACGATCCTCCCACCTCAGCCTCCCAGGTAGCTCGGCCTACAAGCGTACACCACCATGCCTGACTCATTTTTTAAAATTTTTTACAGAGATGGGGTCTTCCTGTGTTTCCTAGGCTGTTCTCAAACTCCTGGGCTTGATCTTCCCACCTCAGCCTCCCAAAGTGCTGGGATTACAGGCATGCACCACTGCACCTAACCCTGCCATGGTGTTTACTCCAAAAGATGTCACATTCTGGAGAGGTGGCATTGTGCCAATTCAGAACATTTCAGTTCAGGGTTGGGGTGTGATGTAAAGGAAGCAGCAGGGAGTAGTGACAGTCAAGCAGAGGTTGTAGGGATTGTCTGCATGAAGAGGAAACAATGTAGCCACATCACAGTGGCTGTTAGAAATTCTTCTATATCTCTCCAGTCTCCTTTTCCAACACTTCCCCCGGGTCATGCTGAATTACATTCTTTTCCCTGTTTCCCTGAGAACGCTTCATTGTCTGCACATTTGGAATGCCTTTCAGTTCTCTTCTCTGGCTGGTCCCACACAATCCTCTGTGAAACCTTCTCTAAGAGCTACTTTCCTGCCCCTAAGAGTACACTCCTCTCTTTCCACTCTTTACTGGTGGGCCCCAGCTGGCCCTTAGTAACATTTTCCAAGCCTGGGTAAGTACCTAATGCCTCTTCCCCTTTTTCTTCCCTCGGACTTGGCCTTTTCCCAAAAGCTTGAGCTGAATGGTTTGAGCTTTTTCCTTTCTCCTAGGAGCTCAAGGCAAGTGGCAGTAGCCAGAGGATGTTGCAGTGGCTGGCCACAAAGTCACCCAAAAAGGAAGACTCAAAAACACCTCAAAAGGAAGAGTCATATGTTCCCCAGTGGTCCAGTCAGTTCCTGCAGAAGAGTTCACTCCCTACCAAGAGAGGCACTGCAGGACTCCTAGAGCAATGGCTGAAGCGAGAGAAGGAAGAGGAACCTGTGGCCAAGCGTCCTTACAGCCAGTGACACAGGACTTTGAGAGACCAAGGCCAGGGTCTGCTCACTGCTGTTCTGATAATAGGTTCTTACATTGTATGTGTGTGTGTTTGCTTTGGGAGGAGGTGGCACTGTGTTGACGGTTGTGGGCTCATGGGGAAGTAGCCTTTTTGGCCATGAGTAGGAGCCCCTAAGTGGGGCTGGTAGACAGCTTTGGAAGAGGTGTCCTGCTGCTGTCACCAGCCATGTGGGCCCCACAGGGGCACTGTGCCTGCTGCCCTTTCCTGGCAGGGCTAGTGGAGTCTTCCCTCAAAGCATGCCTCACCCAGCTGGGAAGTCTCTGCCCTGATCTGGTACTCCTTGTAGTAAGCTGTTTTCTGCTCAGCCACTGGGCTCTTTCAGTTTTTTAGAATAAGTTCTTAAAATGTATTTTTTTCCTGAATAAACTATGTTTGGTAAACTGCCCACATTTTGGAAAATGATGCTGGTGGGGAAAGTTCTGGATCTTACTTGTTTTTCTTCTAGAATCAGTCCTCAGGAATGGGTTTTGTCACAAACGGGGCATGGGGGCTTTCTGAGGAAATAACTACAAGTCTTGGTGGTGGGCTCCTTATTGTTTCTTTTTATTTCATTTTTGATACTTGTAAGTTGTCTGAATTCTTTAGCTTCAAACCAGCCTGAGTTGAGTGCTTGACACTGCAGAACCTGTCCTTACTACTGGTGGGAAGGAAAGGATGAGTTTCTAGCCATGTCAGGCCACTCCTCTTTCGAGCATCTAGAAGGGAGGCATTCTCAAAAGCTGTCCCAACAGCTTTCGAGATGACCAGGAGGACTGGGCAGCGCCGAGCCCAGAACGCTCCTGGCGCAGCCTTGGCTGCGGTGACCCGACCGATTGCTGTTGGTGGGGTGGTGCAGGCCCCAGTCTCTGTGCAAATCAGGGATCAGAAGATCGGAATTTCCACCAATCAGCGGGAAGCCTCGGCCCTGTAACTGTTAATGGGAGACAGCAGCGCCACGCCACCGGCTTTTCCGCTGGAGGGGTGGGGGGCCAGGTGGGGCTCCCGCCCCGACCCTTCCCCGAGGCCCGCCCTCCTCGCCTTTTCTCTAAATTCCTCTTTTGAGTGCCCTCCCTTCCGGTTGAGAGGTGGGGGTTGGCCCGTAGTTACACACTCAGTCACCCCGCACTGTGAAGAAGGGGCCTCCCTTGTGGACTGATTTGCGTGGGATTTGGTTGTTTTATTAAGAGATTTAAAAAATTTAGATGACTTACTAGTATGACTGTTTTGTCATATTTGCTTCCAGTTTAATAAATGACAGAAATGAAATTCCCTTTGTTTTTCATTACCATCTCCGCACTGTTTCTCATGATTGCAAATTAGTTTGGTGAGGTCTTTCCATTTTAACATGAAAGAATATAATGCCTGCAGGGGCTTGTTTCCTTTTCATTCAGGTTTTTATACTTTCATATAAATGTGATGTTAGAAGCAAATCCTGGCCGGGCAAGGTGGCTCACTCCTGTAATCCTAGCACTTTGGGAGGCCGAGGTAGGTGGATCACCTGAGGCCAGGAGTTCAAGACCAGCCTGGCCAACATGGTGAAACTCTGTCTCTACTAAAATATAAAAATTAGCCGAGCATGACAGCGGGTGCCTGTAATCCCAGCTACCTGGGAGACTGAGACAGGAGAATCGCTTGAACCCGGGAGATGGTGGTTGTAGTGAGCTGAGATCATGCCACTGCACTCCAGCCTGGGCAGCTGAGCAGGACTCCATCTGAGGGAAAAAAAAAAAAAAAAGCAAGTCCTTACATCTGAGAGCATGCAGTATCATTTTATGAGTTTCAGGTTTACATAAACTGAAGGGCATTCTGCAACTTCTTTTTCTCTAAGTCATCGGCTTTACTGGGTATTGCCAAATTACTCTCCAAATTTTCACGTATTTCAGGGGCATAAGAATCTTCATTTTCCCACCTTGCCAACATTGAATCCTGCTTACTAGAGCAATGGAGCATCTTCCCCTTTCTTCTGTTCTTAGTCAAATCTCAGGGACCTAACAGGGTAGCTCCTACCTGCCTGTCTGGGTGTGGCCAGGTGGAGCCAGGCCCTCTACCATTGTCTGGAGCCGGTGGGGGCAGGCCTAGGATGTGGCCATCTGGCCCCTCTGCTTGGCTCCCAGATAGCAGTCCTTCCCACCTCCCTCCCTTTCACCCTCTAGCAGTGACCAGGCTTGGCTCTAAGCCTTAAGGGTATGCTTCCCTGCACTGTAGCCTTAGAGGAGGCAGAGGGTCCCTGGGATTTCTGGTCCTGATGGATACAGGTGCCTGCCCCTCAGTCCCGTCTGCAGTCCATGTTAATCCATTGTCTCATGCAACGCTTATATACCTAAAGCTGAACCCTGCTTTGTATAGAGGTGGAAGCAGACCCAGGCAAGCAAATATGGCTTGACATAGGTAAGTTAAGGATAAGTCCACAGGACTCCTGACTTGGGAGGAGTGTATCAGCTTGGGGAAGTTGGATGAGATTTTGCTTGTTGCCAAGAAGAGCCCAGAGGGTGGGTGTTGTGGGGGGAACCAGAGGCAATAAGTGAGACCTCAGACTCCTAGATTCCTGGGCCTGTAGAAACTCCCCATTCTTACCTGGGCCTCTTTCTTCTCAACCAGAGTGAGGAACAAGTGATGGGAAGGGTTGAACCTCATTACCTGGGGATAGGAGCTTTGGCTCAGGCTCCTCTGAGGACTCTCCACCTGAGAGGGTCCTCAGTACACACAGACCTTTTTTTTTTTTTTCTCCCCGAAACAGGGTCTTGCTCTGTCACCCAGGCTGAAGTGAAGTGGTGTGATCTTGGCTCACTGCAACCTCTACCTCCTGGGCTCAAGTGATTCTCCCATCTCAGCCTCCCAAGTAGCTGGGACTACAGACGCATGCCACCACACCCAGCTAATTTTCATATTTTTTGTAGAGATGCCCAGGCTGATCTCAAACTCCTGGGCTCAAGCGATCCTCCTGCCTTGGCTTCCCAAAGTGCTGGGATTAAAGGTGTGAACCATGGCACCACCCAACCCCCCGTCCTACCACAGAAAGTTGTAAAAGGCAGAGTCTTTCACAGTCCCTAACCAAGGCAGCCAGAAGAAGGATAAGGGATGGGAGAGCCAAGAAGAGGTGAGCAAGAAAAGTAGCCTCTGTGAGGGCATATTTATAGGCTGCACTGGGCAAGGCTCTGGGGTCCTAATGACAACCCTCTATGGAGAGGTTGTTACCCAGGTATAGATGCTCAGCACTGGCAGATAGGTCTCTGGCTTTCACCAGTGTATGGCTTCCTTTGGTTAAGTCTCCTTCAGGACACCACCATTTGAGGCTCCTTGTCTTGTGAAGTGGCCAGAAGGGCCCTCATAGAAGATCTAGTTGAGAAATCTCAAAGCTGGGGCACTTCAGGCCACATTTAGCTCACACAGTGATTTTGTTTGGCCCATACAATATGTATTTATTTTTTAATTCTGGTAAAATGCATGTGACATAAAATCTGCCATCTAAGCCTTTTTTTTTGAGACAGACGTCTTGCTCTGTCCCCAAGGCTGGAGTGCAGTGGCAAGATCTCGGCTCACGGCAACCTCCGCCTCCTGAGTTCAAGTGATTCTCCTGCCTCAGCCTCCCGAGTAGCTGGGGCTACAGGCACCCACCACCATGCCCAGATAATTTTTGTATTTTTAGTAGAGATGGGGTTTTGCCATGTTGGCGAGGCTGGTCTCAAACTCCTGAACTCAGGTAATCCGCCCACCTCGGCCTCCGAAAGTGCTGGGATTACAGGCGTGAGCCACTGCGCCCGGCCAAACATTTTAAAATATACATTCAATATTGTTAATTATATTCACATTGTTGTGCAACCAATCTCTGAAACTTTTTTATCTTGCAAAACTGAAAGTTAAACAACTCCCCATATTTCCCTCCCCTCGGTGCTTGATAACCACCATTCTACTTTCTATCTCTGTGAATTTGACTACTCTAGATACCTCATTCAAGTGGAATCATGTAGTGTTTGTCTTTTTGTCACTGGCTATTATCACTCAGCATAATGTTCTCAAGATTCATCCATGTGGTAGTAGGGGTCAGAATTTCCTTCCTTTTTAAGGCTAAATAATATTCCATTGTATGGGTAGATCACGTATTTAAAAATCTACTCATCTGTCAATGGATCCTTGGGCTGCTTCCACCTCTTGGCTATTGTGAATAGCGCTACTATGAACATGAATGTGCTCTTCTCATCACTACTTTGCATTCTTTGGGGTATTTGCCCACAAGTGGAATTGCTGGATTGCATAGTAATTGTGTGTAATTTTTTGAGAAACTGCCATACTGTTTTACATAGCAGTTGGACCATTTTACATTCCTTCCAACAGTGCACAAGTGTTCCAGTTTCCCCCCATCCTTGCCAACACTTGCTATGTTCTGTGTTTTTTGTTTGTTTTTTGTTTTTGAAGACAGGGTCTGGCGCTGTTGCCCAGGCTGGAGTGCAGTGGCTCGATCTTGGCTCACTGCAATTTCCACCTCCTGGGCTCAAGCGATTCTCCCACCTCAGCCTCCTGAGTAGCTGAGTAGGGATTAAAGGTACACACCACCATGTCTGGCTAATTTTTGTATTTTTTGGAGAGACGGGCGTCTCGTTATGTTACCTAGGCTAGTCTTGAACTCCTGGGCTCTAGTGATCCTCCCACCTTGGCCTCCCAAAGTGCTGGGATTATAGGTGTAAGTCACAATGCCCAGACCTGTTTTTTGATAGTAGCCAGTCTAATGGGTATGGGGTATTTGTTTTTTAAGCCCATATTTTAAAATAATGGGAAATTTCAGAAAATAGTTTAGTTTCCACTTTGAAAAATTTTGAGGAGGTGCCTCCGACACCCCGGCACCACTGTTGAACTGAGGTACCCTACCCCATTCCTCCCTGGATGTCCAGACCACTCCCAGCCTCCAGAGAGGGACATGGAAACTTTCAGGAGGTGCTTCTTCTAACATTATTTGGAGAACTGGGAAGCTCTGAAAACAATCAGTAGGAGCTGGGTAGTCACTGCCCCTCTTCATGTGCAGTCTGTGTCTTCCAGTTGGCCAGAATGTTCTACCTGGTCTGGAAGCCCTCCTCACCACCCCCTACACCCATTTTTAACTGTGGAATTGGGAGGGCTTTGCAACATGCCAACTTGGCCTGGCTGAACCAAATTTTCTAGAACTCCCTGACTAGTATATTTTCCATTAGGGTGGGCCAGGAGGCAGATTCTCACCAGATTTGGAAGGAAGCAACCATTTGGATTACTGATCTGCTGACTCACCTGATTGGCATGAAGCAGCACCTGGACCTGCAATTGTTGTGCTTTTCCTAGACTCTCCTTCAGTTTTTTCTGACTCCTGGGGCAGGTGTGTGCACGTCTAGCTCTGTGACTAAGGGTCCCAGCTTCTACCTTCATCAGTGAGGTCAGAGGCAACAGGAATAGACACAGGTTTCAGTTTGTCATCATGGGTTCTCCCTGTGCTAGTGGGGTTTCAGTATGTTCATGTGCTTATGGTCTTCCCCTCCTGACCACCTGCCTGTGGACTTCAAGCTCCATCAGTCTTGGAGACACAGCCTTACAGAAACTGCTTAATCAGCCCCTACAATTGTGCAAGCCAGTTCCCTGGTTTTCCTTCTCTGTTGAGTTGACATGGGAACCTGAAGCCCTGCTGATTTATCCGGCCTCATGCCCTGTCACATCTCCCCCGCTGCTTTTACCACTACACCTTTCACCATTCCCCAAAACCAGCAGCCTGTGCTACTGTGGGGTTTCCAGTCTGGAATGTCCCTAATAGGAGCTTGCTGGTTTATCTATCCTTCTCCTGCAAGTGACTGCGTCCCATCACTGCCTCTGCTCCCACTCACCCCTAGCCTGGCACAGTCCAAGAGAAGGGGCCCCATCCAGGAGGTGTTGAATGAATGACTGTGGACTAAACCCTTGGCATATGAGATGTTTTATTCTCCCATACCTCTGCAAGTATCACCACCCCCAGCTTGCAAGTGTAAGTAGCCCTAACAGCAGTTGCTGTGGGAAGAACCAGGACCTTTGCCTATTCATAACTGGTGGAGCTGCTGGAAGAGCTAATATGCCCTGGGCCACATCACTCAAGATGTGATGACTGGGACAGTGAGATGGCAGCACCCCTTGTGCTAGGAGCTCAGACCCTCCCCAACAGGCCCTGTGCTCAGCTCCAAGCCCTGCCCTGGCAGAGAGACAGCTTTAGACCAGGTTGGTCTAGGGACATTGACTGAAGATCCCCTTCTACCAGTCACTAAGGCTACACACCCTGGGATGGGGCCTTTGCAGTGTCTGCAGAGCTGTCCTGGGGCCAGGGAGAAGGCAGACTGGGGGACCCAGAAGGCAGAGGTGAGATGTTGAGGAGGCTCACAGGGAGGAGGCAACATCGCAAGCAGAGTAGCCCTGGCGACAGGTAGAATGCTAACCCCAGGGGGATTCAAAGGATTGGGGGTGCAGAGGCTAGAGGTCTTGGCCAGAGATAATGTGATCAGACTCTGCCTAGTTAGCAGATGAGTGATTTTAAAGTCTTTCTTAGCACCATTTATATATGAGGAAACAGACTTGGGGAGAACAATCTTGCCCCAGACCCAAAGATCATAGTGGAGATAGGTCCACTATGGGAGCCTCTAGCAGGGGCCTGCTCCCACCTGCCTTCCAGTACTAATCCGCACTGGGCTGCAGAGGAGAGCTCAAGCCTGGGCTGTTTTGCACACAAGTCCTTTACCTCCTTGCTGTACCAGGGTCACCTCCTCTAGAAATCCTTCTTCCTTAGCCTCACAGTGTCAAGTGCCTTCAATGTTCAACTGGAATTGAGGCGTCTTGAAGCCAAGTCCAGGAGACACAGTAAATAAATGGTGGATCCTGGACTCCCCAGCCCACTGTAGGAGCTAAGCATCAGGGCAGAAAAATACAGGCTTTGGAGCTACATAGAGCAGGTTTGAATCTTGACCTGGCTGTGTGGCCTCCCAGAGTCTCAGCAACTGCATCAGTAAATTTGGCTCTTGAACACCCTTTTTCAAGATTGGGGTTGTTTTGAGGTTGAGGTCAGGCCTGTGAGTCCTCAGAGTACCAGACACAGTGAGTACTCAGGTGTGGTTGGTTGTGGTCATGTGGCATCAACTTAGGGCACCTCTCAGGGATGTGGGATCTCTGTGAACCCCACAGTAGCAAAGGTCCCATAAAGTCAGAAAGCCGCCCAGCTGAAGGGGCCAACTGAGCAAGCTGGGAAAAAGGGAGGGGAGGGGCCTGTGGGCAGAGAATGGGACACTAGAAGGGTGGTTCAGAGGAAGAGCAATTTGAAAGGACGACAAGGTCCAGGATGGGCTTGTGGGGAGGGTTAGGTGAGTCATTCCTTTGAGAGAGAGACCAGGACGCAAGCAACAGAAACCCCAGTCAAACTAATGTATGCAAAAAGCAATGTATAGGCTGACAGGATAGTCAGGGCTATCCAAGCTTTAGGCATGGCTTGATCCAGAAGCTCCATTAATGTCATTAAGCATCTGTCCATTTCCTGGCTCCAATTTTCTCTATCTTGGCTCCTTATTCAGGGGAGCTCTCCCTATATGTTGACAAAGATAGTTACTAGCAACTCTGGCCCACATCCCTAACATTTAGTGATCCCAGTGAAAGAGCACCTGTTTCTCAGCGGTTCCAGGGAAAGTCCCAGGATTGACTTGCATTGAACCCACTGGATCAAGAACCCACTTCTGACCTAATCACTGTGGCCAAGTGAATAACTGATTGAGCACTTACTGGCCAGGTCTTCAGTCATATGACCACCCTGGGGCTGGGTCCCCAAGGGAAGCTCACAATATTATCAGCAAAGTGGATGGCTTGTCTCACTGAGGGCTGGTCTACTGGGTGCTTAAGTGCTCCGAGAGGGTGCAAGCCTCAGGGTGGGGAAGACAGCAAGCTGGGACCCATGCCAAGGAATGAAGAGATGGTGACAGGAGGCAGGGGTGGGAGGCAGCACCAGAGGAAGTGGCCACTAGTGGAGGCAGGTGGTGTGAACAGCAAAGGGTAGATTTCGGTGAGAAATACGGAAAGGCAATGAGGAATAAGGACAGCCCAAAGTGCACTTTGGGGCACTGGATTTAGCTGGTCAGCAGCACCATCTCTTTAGCATCCTGGGTGTGCCAAGGCCTCTTCTGGACCCTTGCTGCTGGTGGCCTATTGGCTGGCCCTGCAAGGAGTATGGGGCAGGCCTGGGCTGGCACTTGGACATGATAGGATGTCCTCAAAGGACAGATCGTCAGCAAGGTGGAGGACTTGGTTAGGGAGGTTCAGGGAGGGATGAAACTCTGTTCATGGAGCACTTAACAGGCAGGCAGGAAGGAGCAGTGTCCACAGAGGACAGATGTCTGAGGCCTTGGTGCCCATGGCCCCCTGCTGCAGCCCTTCCCAGCCCTCTGAATCCCAGAACCACCTGGGAAGCTGGTCAGAAGGCTGATTCCCAGGCCCAGCCCAAGATTCAGATTTGGACAACCGGGACATGAGCTGGCAGCAGGGGTGGAGCTGCCAGCCTAGATACCTGCCTCCTAGGTGCCCACAGGAGCCCCAGACCCCTAGACCCCAGCCACAGCCGTCTGTGTCCTGATGATGGTACCTCTGCCCTCATCATTCACTGTCTCCACACTAGCCAGGGAGCTTGGGTAGGGCAGGCACCTGGACTGGTTTTGCCTACTGCTGTGTCCTCAGGGCTTGGCCCAGGACAGGGCAGACAGGACTCTCACTGGCACCTGGCTCTGCAGTTCAGTGAAGCAGGAAGCAGCAGGGAGGAGGCCCCAGTGGGTTATGAAGATTTGCAGAGGGAATGGAGTGGCAACTCAGCCAGGCGCCAGAGAGGTCTGCCAGACCCAGATCACGGGTAGCAGCAGGCCTGGGCTCCTCTCCAGCAATGCTCCCTCCCCACCAGTCAATGGCCAGGAGGTCCTGCCCCCACCTGTAGTTTCTACAGTCTTTTACACAAGGAGTAAAACATAGGGGGTAAAATGAACTCTCCCGCATTCTCACCTAACCCCAGCCCAGGGTCACTCACACTGGTATGAGTATATACCCAGTCTTTTAGAACCTTCCCCATTTCCCACTGCCCTTGGGGGCCTGTTTTGCAGTTGTCCATTTTTAGGGACATCTGTCAAAATAAACCTTGGCCTATTGCCCAACTGGACAGACAACTATCCCATATGCTGGACACCAGAGTGTCCCAGGGCTGGGGATCCTTCTGCTGCTACTAATTTTCCCAGCAATCCTTTGGGTCCCGTTTGCACTCCACCTTAACCAGTAGGCTCAGGGAGAGCTAATATCCTTCTGAGACCACACTTTGAGTTGTGGTCGGCAACTCCACTCTCTGGCCACCACACCTCGTCCCAGTCACAATCTCTAACTGGCGCTGGAATCAGAATGACTGGGCTTACAGGCCAGTCTGGTGTTACTTTGTAAGACCTACCTCTCTGGAGACCACGTTGAGGTCCCTGACCATTAACCCTGAAAACCCATTAATCCCCCCACCCACCACGGCAACGGCCGATGGACCCCCACTGTGCGGGCAGATACACCCATCCCTCCTAAGGGACCGAACCTGTCTATCTCCCTTCCCCAGGTACTTTAAGTTCGTCCCAGGCCAGCAATTCCCACCTCTTGCTTAAGGCCCCTGGCTCCATCCAAGATTACACTGGCCAACAGATCTGGGGTATAAGGACCCGAAGGGCCCGCCCTCCAACCTTGCCTGCCGAAGGCGCCCACCTCTATTCTACTCAGATTAAACGAGAGAGGCTGAAAGGTTTAAACGCTTTATTGTGCCCAAAAATAGGCCCATGGAATGAAGGGAAGCGCCGCGCAGCCCTGAGCCCGAAGCGATTGTTTGTCGCGCACCCAAAAGCAGGGAGGGTGGGGAGCCGGGAAGGGATGCGCGGCCTCCGCGTCCCCGCGCGCCTGGGCCCGGCCAACCAGCGGCCCCCGCCCGGTGGGCAGGCGCGGCCTCGGCCACCAGCGCCTAAGGGCCAGTAACCATGACGACGACCGTTGCCAAGGCCGAGAGCCAATAGAGGCGTCGCCAGGGCTGTTTCAAAAACCTAAAGCAAACAACGAAAAACGCTACATCGTTGGGGGAGGGGAAAGACAGAGAGAACCTGGGGCCCCTCCCTGAGGCTCACACCAGGCCCCGCGGCCCCGGCCAGGGCGAGCCGTACAAAATCTACGTCACTTGGGGTAGAAAAACAAAAACACTGAAAAGCCCACGCCGGCCGCTCTGATCAGCCGGCACGCTCACTTGCGGCCCTTGGGCACTTTGGGGACGCTGGGCTTGGCCGCCTTCTTCACCTTCTTGCCCCCGGCGGCCGCCGTCTTCTTGGCCTTGCTGCCTTTGTCCTTCTTGGCGGCAGCGCCCTTCTTGTGCGAGCGCTGCTCCGGCTTCTGGCCCCTGGCGGGCTTCTTGTCCGCGCGCCGGGAGCCGGCCGCGCCTGGAGCCGCCTTCTTCGCTTTGTGCGCGGTGGGCGCCGGGGCGGTGGCGGCCGCCGGGGCTCCGCGCCGCTCCCCGCCGCCCTCCAGCTTCTTGCGGTTCAGCTTGAAGGAACCGTTAGCGCCGGTGCCCTTCACCTGTAGAAGCGTGTCGTTCTGCACCAGCGCCTTGATCGAGTACTTGAGGTAGGTGCGCCCGTTCTGCTGATCGAACCACGGAACCTTCTTGGCCTCGGTGTAGATCTTGGCTAGCGACGAGCCGTTGCGTTCGCCCAGCCTGCGGATGGTCTCCACCACCAGCTGGCTGTACTTGCCCGGCTGATTCTTCTTCTTGCTGTTCTTCCTCTTCTTAGATGGGGACAACGCCGCCGAGCCGCCAGCCTTGGTCACCTTCTTGGCCATCCCCTCGGCGGTCGTTACCGGCAGGGCCTCCTCGAGCTCCACAGACATGGTAGCAAGCGGGTTGGTGGCGGGCGGCGCGCGGAAGCCGGGGGGCCGCGCCGGGAAGAGGAAGGCGAGGGGCCGAGGGGGTGCAGGGGGGCTGGGGGCGCGCGGCGGCTCCAGGCGGGAGCGGCCGCGGCCGGGCCTGGGGCCGGGCGGCAGGGCTGGGGTGGGGGCCGGGCCGGGCCGGAGCGAGGGTTGGGGGGCCCGGAGCCGGGGCCGGGCTAGGGGACCGAGTTGGGGTCAGAGACCGAGTCCGAGCCGGCGGTTGGAGCTGGGGACGCAGACCTAGGCCGAGTTGGAGCGAAGAGAAATCCCGCCGAACGCGAGACACCGCCGCAGCTTCCACTGGCGCCTCTGGAGCTCGCTGGGCGTGCGCGCTGCGCTCTGGCGGGAGGGCGCGTCTCTCGGCTTTTTATAGCTTCATGGCGGACCACGTTGAGAACAACAACAGCCTGGTCCGGGGCCAGCGCCAACTTGTGCTTCTTGGAGCCCCTTCTCCGGCCGCTGGCTTCTCAGATCGCGCCTCTCCAGCGCCGCGGCGCCCGCAGCGGGGCGCCCCGGACGGGGCCTGAGCTCCTGGCGCAGTGGAGAGGCGGCTTTCGTCCTGGAAGGGCTCAGCAAAGGCGAACGGAGAGGTGCACCCTAGGCTGCGGGAGCGCGAGAGGAGGGGGGCACTTCGTTTGGAGGCCAATAGCGCGGGCCCCAGGGGAGGCCCCACGGCCGGGAGCTTGGCGGCCGGCAGCCCAGAGAAGGCCACGGGCACCCGCGCCCTGGTCCGGCCCCGGGGGCTCCAGGCCTGCCCGCAAGAGGAGCTTTAATTTGTCCAAACTAACACAGGGCGCGCCCTCACGTGGTCGGCTGGGGCAACGTGAACTGCGCTAGGACATCCTCGGGGTTTTTCCGCCCCCTCCAAAGCGGATGGCGGATGGGAGGCGCTCTCCAGCTGCACCCTGGGGTCTGGTTGTGCCTCTGGGGGCCTAGGCACAACCCGGGAAATGGAGGACGACAGCAGGGCCTCTCTGGGGACTCTGCCTCGCCTCTCCCCCCACCCCGTTGCGGCTGATGTTCCCATGGTCTCATTTTGTGATCCACAAGTAGCTGCCGCCGGTCCTCCCAAAGCCAAATGGGGACTCCAGGGTGGGACAGCGTGGGCGGGGGGTGAGGCTTTGACCCCCAGAGGAGTTCCTGTGAGAGGATGGGGAAGAGATTCGCCCTTAGTTCCTGGGCGCACCCCTCCCCCTCTCCCGTGCACAGGGAAATGATGGCGGCAACACAGTAAAGGAGACCATGTCCTGGAGAGGGGCCCGGGTCCGGGGCCCCACCCTCCCCGGGAGGCTTGTGCAAGCCTGGCAACTCGATCTCTGCTGATTCCCGTATTGGGGGTGCAGAGGAGGCACAGGATAGTTTTTGTCGAAGCCAGTGCAGCCTCCACTTGGGGAAGCTGAGACCAGAGTAAGATGCTCGGGTAGGAGAGGGGATCCCGTTGGGGGTACGTGATGTGTAGGGCACAGGAGTGGGGTTGGGGCTGGGGGGTGGCAGGGATGCAGGCAGGAAACAGTCTCCGGAGGCCCAGCATAGAAAAGCGATGGAGGGGTGAGGGGGAACAGGACGCTGGCGAATTGGGATTCCCAGAGTGAGGGACAGGCACATTTACAGGTGGACAGAGCAAGAGGCCCTGAAAAGGGGGTGGATGGGTGCATTTGTGGCCTTGGACCCAAGCAGGCTTCTCTGGGTGAGGGCTGGCAGTGCCTCCCTTCTTCTCCAGCTCACCCCTTTCACACACACACACACCCCATTTTGTCACCCTGACGAGGGAATAAGTTCTGGAGAGGAAGAAATTGTGTCTAGGAGGAAACGGTGAGCCTGGATGAGTTTCTTTGCCGGGAGGCTGGCAGGGACATGGAGCCAGGGAACAGCCTTTGCCCCCCGGAGCACTGGGTACCCTGAGAAAAGTGAGAAGAGAGATTGCAGCCCAGGTCCCTGCAGAGGAGGATGGGCGCCTTTCCCAGGAAGGACTGGCTTAGTGGACTGTCTCCAGGGCACAGAACAACATTGAGAGACAGGCTTGAGGAAGGCCCATGTGAATTTCCTGACACAGAATGGGGGCGGGTTTCTGACAGCACCACCCAGCTGAGCCTGCGCAGACTGCACAGCTGTTTCCAGGCCGGGCTGGCTGCATGGAGGACATGAGAGGAGCAGCCAGCTGTGTGTACTGGACCCACTGATCAGGGTGCTCAGGACCAGGAGCCCTCTGAGGATGTGCAGAGGGGACTCTGGAGAGAGGAACGTGGCGGCCACAGCTGGAGTGACCGCAGTGTACAGAGATGGGATGGGAACAGGAAACCCAAAAGAGCTGGCCCTGGAACCAGGTGGAGGGGAGGCGGCCCAGCCATGCCAAAGAGGGTAATAGGGTTTGGATCTGTGTTCCCACCCAAATTTTAGGTTCCATTTTAATCCTCAGTGTTGGAGGTGGGTCCTGATAGGAGGTGATCAGATCATGGTGGATTCTAAGGGTTTAGCACCATCCCCTTGGCGCTGTCCTCATGATAGTGAGCTATCATGAGATCTGGTTGTTTGAAAGCATGTTGCACCTCCCCTGAACCTCTCTTGGTCCCGCCCCTGCCATGTAGGACACCTGCTCCACTTCACCTTTTGCCATGAGTAAAAGCTCCTTGAGGCCTCCCAAGAAGTAGATGCCCCGTGCTTGCTGTACAGCCTGCAGAACCGTGAGCCAATTAAATCTCTTTTCTTTATAAATTACCTAGTCTCAGGTAGTTCTTTATAGCTTTGTGAGAATGGACTAATACAAGGGGCTTGAGCTTAGGTCTTCTGAAAAGTCAAAGGGTGAGGAGAAGTGATACCCCTGAAGGAGTCCCAGCCATGGGCGACAGGGCCATCGCTCGGCCTCTTGTGCAGCCACCGCGGGGAGAGGAGTTTGCTGGACATGCCACTCTGGAGCTGGCTGCAGCCACAGGCTGGGCCAGGGACACTCCTGGGTCATCCATGCTGGGGGAAGGGAGGATGCTCTAGTGGAGACCGAGGGACAGGGTCAGGGAGGAAGGCAGGACCCAGGTGTAGCCTCCTTCATGAAATCTGAGGAGAGGAGATGCGAGAGAGGAGGACTGGGCACCACAGCCAGCACAGCCACTCGCAAAGTGGAGCCACCGTCTGGGGGATTGAGGAGAGTGGCCAGGCTCCTGGCCACCATGCCCTGGGGCACCTGCCTGGGACTGCAGGGGAGAAGCAGTCAGCAGTCAGCACAGGACTGGAGCCCTGCGGGCAGGGCAGTGCTGTCCAGTCCCAGGGGGAGGAAATGAAGGATGCAGCTCAGATCCCACGCCAGCGTCAGTGTGCACGTGGACTGGGGGCCAGCTCCTCAGCCTGTGAGGGGAGGGAGGCTTTTGTCAAGAGGGAGGCTGCCTGTGGCCCAGGGCTCAGAAGACTAATTCTAGACTTGGGGAGCTGGCAGGTTCTAAGTGGGATCTTCACTTGCCCTCATGATATGGTGGAGGCAACTGATGCCTGAGGAGGGGGTTAGCCAGAAGGAGACCAGGACTCAGGCTGGGGTCTTGAGGCCTTCAGGGTGTCTCTTAACCCCCACGCTCCTGGTCACCCTTCCTGCATTACCCCACCAAAGAAACCATAGGTGGGGAAGGTCCCAGATCCTCAACCAAAAAAAATGGCCAAATATAAGAAAAGGAGCTTCTGGAAGTGGCCAGGGCCTAGCAGAGACCAGGGCAAGACCATGTACCCCAGCACCTGAGTCGCGCCCTTCCCTGGGCCTGGCCAGCCTGGAGGAGGCTCTGGCTCGTGAGCAGTGGGGTTTCTGGGGACGGAATCCGGAAGGGGCTCTATGGCTGCTGGGCTCTCTCCTTCCTCCCTATTTCGGGGATTGTTCAGTCCTGGGGCTGCAAACACCACCAGTACCCTGATGATGCGGTTCATTTCTCTAGCCGGAGGTCGGCCTCTCTCCCATGCAGACCCAGTATCCCGCTCCTCCTGCCACTCTCACCTGGAGTCTAGGTGTGGCCCACACAGACCCCACTTCTCCCAAACTTTTGCCGGTGATTCTGCCACAGACAGGAACTGCTCCCTGATTTCCCTCCTCTCTCATCCAACCCGTGGCTTCCTGCCTGTTTACCCCAGAACTGGTCCCACAGCCACCGAGCCCCGCCCTCTCTACCCTTCCCCCCGGCCTCCTGTTCTCTCCGCACAGCCCCAACACAGAAGTCTGAGTGGTGGGTCCTGGCTCTGCCAAAAGGTCTCCAGTGGCTTCTCACCAGACATAGGGTAAAGTCTCCCAACACCTTTGCCACTAGCCCCTACCAAGGCTCTGACCGCAGCTCCCCCACTCAGTGCTCAGCCTCACAGCCTTTCTTTGCTGCCCACACATACCCAGAGGGCTTTCATGACCCTCTGGCTGGGGTGGCCCCGTGGCTGGCTCCTGCCCTGGCCAGCCTCCCTAGACCCCTCCTCAGGTGCTTCTATCAGAGCACCCTCCCTGCCTGGCTCGCAGCACCTGCCATCTAGTGTGTCTATTGAGTTGTGGTCTGTGAGCTAAGTGCAGGGTGGGGGCGGTCATGCTCGTAGCTGCACCAAGGTGGGGTGGACACAGCACGCTCCCAACACAGACACACCTGCAGCAGCAGCGGATGGGAGGGAGGACAGGGGTCAGGCGCTCCTGTCTGGGCTGTGACCTGGGCTGTCCTTCAAACCCTGGGTGTGATTCCTTCCCCACCACCACTGCCCAGCCCCAGTCTCCCAGTTTGTATAAAAGGGCTAGATGTGTGGAGTCTGAATCATCCAGTTTGACAGTCTGATTCTGGGCCTCCAGACACACACTCACCATTCACACCCACAGTTCACACCCACAGACACCTACTCACACATTTACCCTCACAGATGCTCACCATTCACACGCACATTTCACACATGTACACCTACTCACAGTCACATGCTCACACACGCTCACACCATTTACGCTTACAGTTCACACACACAACTCACCTACTCACACACAATTTACCCTCCCACTCACATGCTCACATACAATTCACACAGTTCACATTCATACACATATCTACCCATCCATTCACACATATATGCACACACTCACACTCATACCTACACATTTACCCTCACACATACCATTCACACCCACAGGTTCACACATTCACCTACTCACACCTGTCATCCTCTCATTCACGTGCTCACAAAATGGTCACACAGTTTACCCCTCACACCCACATGCTCACCCATTCACACACCATTCACACTCACAGATTCATGCACATTCACCTACTCAGACACATCATCCACCCATTCACATGCTCACACACACGTTCACACAGGCATGTGCCCTTCACACTCATACGCTCACCATCACATACCCTTCACACCCACAGGTTCACACACACATTCACATGCTCCCCCCACTCACTCCCCTCACACACATATGCTGATTTACATAGCCACTTGCACATATATACACACGCTTACATTCACATAGGTTCACCCATTCACACACACTCGACACATTTACCCTCACATTCACCCACTCACCATTCCCACTCACCAGTTCACATGCACTCACCCAAGCTCACACTTGACCATGGACACACCCTCAAACACAGGTGCTCACACACATGAGCCAATGCACACTGACCTAACCATTCATACTCACACACATCCTCACATACCCACACATCTCTACACACATCTTCTTACACGTACCCACACATCTCTACACATACCCACTTTCTTACACATTCACACACAGACCTATAGACACATTCAAACATACCCATTCTCACATCCTCAAAAACACCTGTGGCCACTGCCTCACTCACACACAAGGTCGATGCCAACTGCAGGGAAAAACGTGGCGTCAGCTGGGGTCTCGCTGGAGGCTCTCCCTGCCTTCGCCCTCTCTGTCCTGTCTTGTTTCCGCCCTCATGTTCTGGGGACCTTGAGACTGATGCACACAAACACACAGGCCCATGACAGAGGCCCCAGAATCTAGTGGCACCTCCCAGAGCTCAGGCTGCAGTGGGAAGAACTCCTGACCACAGAACCAGCTGCAGGGCGCTGCCTCCCTGACCAGACACAAGCTCGCAGCACACACCCCTGCCCACTCATCATCTGCTGGGAGGTCAGCAACCACACTTCTACTCCTAGACCAGAGGAAACAACCCCAGAACCCAAGGGGCCAGGACGGTGACACACCTGAGCAGGCAAGGGAGCTGGTGCCAGTGCACAGACAGGACACCAGTCACTACACCAGGGGACAGCAGGCCTGATGTGTGTGCCGTGCACTGACCATGAGGACTCGAACCCCATCTGAGGTGAGTCCTGCAGGCTAATGCCATGTGCAAGCAGGACGGTCAAAGCAGTGACACGTCCCATGTGATGGGGTTGGAGATACTTATGCCTTGAATTTGAATGTTTTCTCTAAGGGGATATATCTATATCTATATACAGATATATATAGCTTTCAAAACACAACTTTTAGAAAAATATATGTTAATGAAATTCAAATCTGTATTCCAGAATTTATTGTATTTTCTTTTCTCTATTTTTTCACTATTGGTTTTTGTTGGGCTTTTCCTGATTACAAAAAATGCATTGCTATGATGGAAACCTTAGGAAACAACAGACTGTGATTTAAAGTAGGCCACTAGAGAGTAATGTTAAAAGTAACAGAATAAGGCTGGACATGGTGGCTCATGCCAGCACTTTTGGAGGCCATGGTGGGAGGATCACTTGAGGTCAGGAGTTCAAGACCATCCTGGCCAACATGGTGAAACCCTGTCTCTACTAAAAATACAAAAATTAGCTGGGCATGGTGGTATGCACCTGTCGTCCCAGCTACTCGAGAGGCTGAGGCAGGAGAATCACCTGAACCCGTTAGGCAGAGGTTGCAGTGAGCCGAGACTGCACCACTGCACTCCAGCCTGGGTGACAAAACAAGACTCTGTCTCAAAAAAAAAAAAAAAGTAGAATGGACAAAAAGCCACAATCCTATGAAAACACAAAAGGAATGCACCCAGAAGTGGGGGTCTCATGTACCTTTATTGTGTACTGATGGGTACTTGTCTTTGGTTGCCATGGAAACGTCAAGATGCCACGATACAGGGTGATGGCGATGTGAATTGCCACCTCCTGCTGGTTCCACACAGGCACCCATAGTGTGTAGACCCCTCCATCCTACAAGGGGTGAGAGTGCCATATGTCATCATGACAACCATGTCGTCAGCAGTCTTTCCCAGTCACCGGACCCCCACCCCTCCCTGGGGATCAGGCCACAAAGGGGAATTTTGTGGGAGAGTGGAGAAGAAGGTTCCAGACACCCTGCCACTCTCTCATTCTCCACGGGGATGGCTTTCCATGGCTCTGCTACAGCCACTCCTGGAAGTGCTGCCTGACTGAATCCTCAGGGCTCCCTGGCAGGATGAATGTCATGTCTCCCCCACTTTACAGATGGGGAAACTGAGGCCTGAGAGCTAAAGCAGCCTGCCCAACCTCCAGAGCTGAGGAGGCTGACTCTGGCAGGAGTCACTGTCGGTGCATGGGCGTTTCTTCCTGTTACAGCCTGCAGCCCCTTCCAGGCCGGGAGGCCTCCTGTGCGGGATAGGAAAATGGGAACACCCAGGCCGATTTTCCAATCATCAGAGCTCTGCTCCCTAAGGCTGATGGGCTTCTTAAAGACAAGGGAAAAAAGAACCCAGGATGCAAGTAACCCAAACAGGCAAAGGGACACTGGTGACCCAACTCCCTGGGACTCATGGCCCTCCTGGGCTGACGTTTCTGCCTACAGAGGGGGCTTCATAGGCCAGGGCACGACGCAGGGGAGCCACCAACTTGCCTGGTCCACCACAGAGGTGAGGGCCGCGTCAATGGCCGTCTGTCCCCTCTTTAGTGCCCTGACACGATGGTATGACCCATTCTGGGAGGACGAGAGCACCTCAAAGAACTCAGCAGGAAGTACAGTTTCAATTCGGATGTTCTGGAAGGCGAGGCAGGACAGGAGAGAGGTGCTTCTGGGGTGACTCCAGAAAGTCAGAGTTTGGGCACGAAGCTACAGGACTGAAACCAGCAGCCAGGCCAGGCCAAGGGGCCCCCTGGAACTCAGCAGCCTCTACTAGCAACAGATGGGCGGGCTGGGCCCTGGAACAGAGCTCTGACCACTATGGCCTTTGTCCCCACCGAGGCCGCCCTCCCTGCATGGCCCGATGACCTGCGTTCCTGTTTCATCTCCCCGTGTGGCACCTGGGGCAGCTTGGAGCCTACTGAGGTCTCAACAAGGAACCAGTAAATGCAAAAAAAGAACATCACGTCCTCTACAGCTAACTGCAAATAGTGACCATCCCAGCCCTTGTTTGATAACCCCGGCAAAGCAATGATTTCTGTAAGGACACTGAGAGGAACCTCACCTCTTTTTTGTTTTGAGACAAAGTCTAGCTCTGTTGCCTGGGCTGCAACGCAGTGGCACGATCTCAGCTTACTGCAAGCTCCATCTCCCGGGTTCCCGCCATTCTCCTGCCTCAGCCTCCTGAGTAGCTGGGACTACAGGCACCCGCCACCATGCCCAACTAATTTTTTTTTTTTTTTTTTTGAGACGGAGTCTCGCTCTGTTGCCCAGGCTGGAGTGCAGTGGCCAGATCTCAGCTCACTGCAAGCTCCGCCTCCCGGGTTTACGCCATTCTCCTGCCTCAGCCTCCCGAGTAGCTGGGACTACAGGCGCCTGCCACCTCGCCTGGCTAGTTTTTTTGTATTTTTTTAGTAGAGACGGGGTCTCACTGTGTTAGCCAGGATGGTCTCGATCTCCTGACCTCGTGATCCGCCCGCCTTGGCTTCCCAAAGTGCTGGGATTACAGGCTTGAG
>NC_045435.1:45259611-45263145 GCF_002776525.5 Piliocolobus tephrosceles
CGGATCACGAGGTCAGGAGATCGAGACCATCCTGGCTAACACAGTGAGACCCCGTCTCTACTAAAAAAATACAAAAAAACTAGCCAGGCGAGGTGGCGGGCGCCTGTAGTCCCAGCTACTCGGGAGGCTGAGGCAGGAGAATGGTGTGAACCTGGAAGGCGGAGGTAGCACTGAGCCAAGATCATGCCACTGCACTCCAGCCTAGGGGACAGAGTGAGACTCCGTCTCAAAAAACAAACAAATAAATCTCCAATGCCACCCGAAAGGGCCTGGAGGCACTCACTGATGAGACTGGAATTTCTCACAGGGGATAGAGAGGCGGCCAAGACTCCTGCACATTTCCCCATCTGTCTGACACCCCTTTCCAGAACCAGAAAGCGTGCTGAGCTCGGCCTCTGTCATGCAGGGTTCCAGGTATTTGGGGCTCAGCAGGGAGAAGGCCAGGACGTGCTCCCTGACTCTCTGCAGGGCAGGAGGAGAATGGATTCTCTGAGGTCTGCAGCTTGGGGAACAGGGGGCGGGAGAGTGGCGGGCAGAGACCTCCTCCCTATCCCCCTTTCCTGGAACCCTGCCGCTGTGGCACCCTCTGCTCTCCAGCCCGACAGGGGTTCTGCGGCGGGGCCGGTGTGCAGGCTCACAGGCTCTGGAGATGCCCTGGGACACCTCCGCATTATCTCCCACAGACCTGGGAGTGCCACTAGAAACAGGACCCCTCCTCGGTTGACCTGCATGGGGGCTCCTGTTGCTTTGGGGGCTGTTTCCAGCAGCTGCGTCAGGTAACAACCCCACCTCATCCCCCAGGCAGGACAAGCAGGCCCTCACGTCAGATAGAGAGACCTTGTTGCTGAAACTGTCAAAAACTTCGATGGTGATTTCACACAGGCGGCTGGTCTCCAGCACCCACCTGTCACCAGGGTGAACGGTGAACCCTAAAACAGGCAGGGGAGCCTGAGCACTCAGGCCTTAGGTGCATCAGGGTGGAGGAGGATGGGACCACCACCCTCAGCACAGGGGCCCTCAGCATCCACACTGGAAGCCCCACTCCACCCACCTGTGGGCCCCACACCACCCACCTGCAGGCCCCACACCACGCACCTGGGAGCCCCACACCACCCACCTGCGGGCCCCACACCACCCACCTGCAGGCCCCACAACTATGGCCCTGGCCTCCTCCATGGAGAGGGACCTGCTGCTGAGGAACAGATGCCTGATGCCGCCTTCAGCCCTGAGTCCTGAGCTGACCTCCCGAGGACCAAACCTGGACTCATCCCACTCTATCTGAAGAAGGCTCCTTCAAACTCGTTCCTATCCTCCGTGGGTCTACACTCAGAATCCTAGCAGCTCTGTCCTCAACACACAGCAGGTCTATGCTCTGAAGTGTTAATAGGTCTATAGTGTTCTCAGTAGAACTAGTCTGAACCTTCGGGGGGTCTATGCTCTGAGGAGGGATGGACATAGACTCCAAGAAAGTGATGATTTTGGAAAAGGAACATGTCAAAGTTTGTTGATCAAACCCGAACACAAGGTTTGTCAGAATCTACCACAGCATTCCCTATTAGCGCCTCCCCCTGGGGACCGGATGACACCACGTCTCACTCTCCCAGCTTGGGGAGATGTCGCGGACGTGTTGGAGCCTGCAGTGTGGGCTGCTGGGCAGACCTGACTTCAGGGATCCTTCCCACACAGCCTCCCACTTCAGCCTGCATTTACAAACGAGCCCACCATTCCCCTGCACAAGAGCAATCTGCCACCATGCTTCCATCTCCCCAGCATCTGCCAGCGCCGGGCCACATGGTGATTTATTTCCTTGCCTGGTTACTCTAGGTGTCACATGTCGAATTGACCACAAATCCAGGACAATCCTGCTCCAACCTGCCTTGGTGTCTGGGATTTCTATTATCATTTGGCTCAGGTGCAGAGCTGCCTGGAAGCTTGGGGGACCTGACATGGCAGGGGACTGGGGGCTGTCAGAAGGGGACTTGGATCAATCTGCCAAGCTGGGCATGGGATCCCCTCTGGCTCTGCTTACCAGGGCAGGAGGCTGAGGCTTAGGTGGGTAATGTTCCCTGGCTAAGGCCACAGGCAGGAAGTGACAAGGCCAGGACTGGAATCCAGGTCTCTGACTCTGTCCTGTGGTCGTGGTTTTACAAACACCAGAAACCGCAGAGCTGGTCCAGAAAGCTCTGCCTTCAGGAGGGTACCTCAGCTCTCAAAGGCATCAGGATGTGAGGACGTCTGCCTGGAGTCACCGTGAGCTGAGCCCTGGAGAAGGTTGTGATGGAGGAACCACCACGTCCCCAACATCTCCTGTGGCCCAGAGCTGGACTTTAATGGCATAGTGGTGGGTGGATCATGAGGTTAGGAGATCGAGACCATCCTGGCCAACATGGTGAAACCCTGTCTCTACTAAAAATACAAAAATTAGCTGGGTGTGGTGGCTCGTGCCCGTAGTCCCAGCTACTTGGGAGGCTGAGGCAGGAGAATCGCTTGAACCCGGGAAGCAGAGATTGCAGTGAGCTGAGCTTACATCACTGCACTCTAGCCTGGTGACAGAGTGAGACTCCATCTCAAAAAAAAAAAACACAACAAAAACAAAAAAACAGATGACAGTAAACTCCCCAACAAAGAACTTATAATTACACAGGGGTGAGAAGGCGACTCCCCCAGATCAGAAGCGAGTAGAAGAATGGAGTCTCACTTCGGTGATATTCCCGCCAAAGACACAGCACTCAGAGCCTGGCCATGAGGGAACAGCAGATAAACCCAAAATGAGGGCTACTCTACAGATAACCAGACTGTCCTCTTCACAAGTGTCATGGTGTCCAAAGTCAAAGCCCAGGAGACTGTCCCAGGCTGACAGAGACTAGGAGGTGCAGCAGGTGACTCAGGGCTGGGATTTTTCTTTTTGCTGAAAGGGATAAAACTGGGACAAATGGCCGGGCACGGTGGCTTATGCCTGTAATCCCAGCACTTTGGGAGGCCAAAGCAGGCAGATCATGAGGTCAAGAGATCGAAACCATCCTAGTCAACATGGTGAAATCCCATCTCCACTAAAAATACAAAAATTAGCTGGGTGTGGTGGCGCTTGGCTGTAGTCCCAACTACTCGGGAGGCTGAGGCAGGAGATTCGCTTGAAACCTGGAGGCAGAGGTTGCAGTGAGCTGAGATGGTGCCACTGTACTCCAGCCTAGTGACAGATGGAGACTTTGTCTCAAAAAAAAAAAAAAAAAAAAAAGGGCTGGGCCAGGCATGGTGGCTCACTCCTGTAATCCCAGCACTTTGGGAGGCCGAGGCGGGCAGATCACAAGGTCAGGAGATCGAGACCATCCTGGCTAACACAGTGAAACCCCGTCTCCCCTAAAAATACAAAAAAAATTAGCCGGGCGTGGTGACACACCCTTGTAGTCCCAGCTACTCAGGAGGCTGAGGCAGGAGAATCACTTGAATCCGGGAGGTGGAGGTTGCAGTGAGCCAAGATTGTGCCACTGCACTCCAGCCTGGGCAACAGAGTGAGACTCCGTCTCAATTTAAAAA
>NC_045435.1:45263245-45312855 GCF_002776525.5 Piliocolobus tephrosceles
AAAAAAAAAAAAAAAAAAAAAAAAACTGGGACAAATGACCAAACTCGAGTGAGGTCTGAAGACAGTCGGCATCAGTGTTCGTTTCCTAGCACCATAACTGCACGGTGGCCGTACAGGACAATGTCATTGATGATCATAGAGCACTTGAGAATCATCAGGGTGATGAGACATGAAGCTGGCAACTGGCTTTCAGGTGAGGGAGGGAAACCTCTTTTTGGACTTCACTGGCAGATTTTCTACAGGCCTGAAGTGCTGCAAAAGGAGACTCAAACATGAAAATAAAACTTTAAAAAAAGGGCTCGTGCTCTTTAAAAAAAAAATCACATAGCAAAACTTGAGGCAAGCAGCACAGTCGTGAGTACAAGCTGAGACCCTGGGCCTTCACCAGCACTGGCCAAGGACCCATGTGGCTCTGCTCCTGCCCTGTCCCACATGTGGCAGCACTCGCCGTGCAGCCAGTGAGCCCTGGACAGGAGGCTTGTGCATCTCAGGAACTGAACTGCTCATTTTCTTTTTTCTTTTCTTTTTTTTTTTTTGAGACGGAGTCTCGCTCTGTCGCCACCAGGCTGGAGTGCAGTGGTACAATCTCGGCTCACTTCAGTCTCTGCCTTCAGGGTTCACGCCATTCTCCTGCCTCAGCCTCCTGAGTAGCTGGGACTACAGGTGCCTGCCACCATGCCCAGCTAATTTTTATTTATTTATTTATTTTGTCTTTTTAGTAGAGACGGGGTTTCACTGTGTTAGCCAGGATGGTCTTGATCTCCTGACCTCATGATCCACCTGCCTCAGCCTCCCAAAGTGTTGGAATTACAGGCATGAGCCACTGCGCCCGGCCAAACTGCTCATTTTCTAACTACAAGTAAATAGCCCTGGGGCCTGTGGCTCCCACATGATAGTGCAGATCCACACGGATCTGAGTTCAGACTCCAGCTCTACCTTCCCCGAGCTCAGACAAACAGCTCGGCCTCTTCAGATCTCAGCCTCTATGACCACTCAATGGAGAGTACAGTGGCGTGCAAGCTCACATGGCTGCGGGGAGGATAACACAAGTCAAGAAGTTTAAGGCACATGGCACAAGTATATATATGTAACAAACCTGCACGTTATGCACATATACCCTAGAACTTAAAGTATAATAATAATAAAAAAGAAGTTTAAGGCGTCCACCTCACAAAGGGTCCGTCTACACCGCTGTGGGCTGACTTAACTTGTTCCACCTGAGACCAGCGGACACAGCTGGCCCATATCCCAGCAGAAACCTGGGTGCCCTTTAACTGGTCCCCCCGTTACGAGGACAGAACTTGAAGATTCTGCTGCAAGTCCCGAAAGTGCAGAGGGAGGGCCCGGGCGCGGTGGCTCACACCTATAATTCCAGCACTTTGGGAGGCCGAGGCAGGCAGATCACAAGATCAGGAGATCCGAGACCATCCTGGCTAACAGGATGGAACCCCGTCTCTACTGAATATACAAAAAATTAGTCGGGCATGGTGGCAGGCGCCTGTAATCCCAGCTACTCAGGAGGCTGAGGCAGGAGTATCGCTTGAACTCAGGAGGCGGAGGTTGCAGTGAGCCAAGATCGTGCCACTGCACTCCAGCCTGGGCGACAGAGCGAGACTCTATCTCAAAAAAAAAGAAAAAAGAAAAAAAAAGAAAAGAAAGAAAGTGCAGAGGGAGAGGGCTGACTTCTCACCCAGCACCCGGCGCTCACTAGATGGACTTTGCATCCAAGATCAGGTATCTGCCTGTGAGAGAGTTGTGTCTCACCAGATTACTTCCCCTGGAGGTCAACACCCAAAACTCAAACCAAAATCTTTTGTGTATCATTCCCAAGACGTGAAACATAATCAAAGGCTCTGAAGTTTGCTGTGGCAAAGGCAGGAAAGATCTGATGCTTTGGGAAAGACCATCTTTAAATATCAGCGTGAGGACTATGATGGCAAACACAGCACACCTCAGAGCCCAGAGGCACCATCTCTGTATGTTGTTAAAATACAGAGAGAATGAATCAGATTTTACACATTTATTTCTGCTTTCACAGCTCCCTTCCAAGGCTTCACAGCCTCAGGTGTGACCCTCGTGCTCCCCAGAAGTCTCTCCCGTTGGGTCCTACCTGGGGTGGAGTTCCCTACCTCCCGTCTTCATCCTCACTGCTGCGCGCATCGCATGGTGTCCAGGGCCACAAACATCAGCAAGAAGGGTATTCCAGAGAGTGACTCACCCATCCCTCATACTCCACTGAGGTCACATTAGATAGCACAAGATCACCCTTCTCTGTCCTCTGGGCTCTCTTACCTTCCTTGGGCTCTATGGAGTTCGAGGCCATCAATGAGGGTTGCTGACAATTGTAAACCGTCAAGTCAGAAGGTCTCCTTTCCTCCTCTCACTTCCCCATTTTCGCTGCAGCGTTACAGCTCTCAGCTACAGACTTATCTACCTGGAATTCCAACTGTGATGGAAACATTGTGAGGTAGATGAGCTCATTCAACAGACCTGGGCTGGGCTCAGAGCAGCTACCCAAGTGTTCTGTATGGAGGGAAATGCTCTCTGTGCTGTTCAGTGCTATGGTCAGTGGCAAATAACTCCTAGGGACACGTGAAATGTGGCTGTTGAATGGAGTGTTTCATTGCACTGTAATTGAATGAATGAAGTTAGTTATAAGCAGCACCTCCGGGCAGTGGCCACCACACAGAAGAGCGCAGCTTCAGAGATATAAAGATGAGGAAGACATGATTCTTCTACCCTGGTGTTTTCTTGCAGAGTACGTGACTGCTCTGATCCAGTCACCCATTTATGGGAGCTTCCTGGGCACAGGTACAGGGGCCAGGCACTCTGTGAGGCCTGGGGATGCTGCAGCAGGGAGCACAGCATCCAGGTCGAGGGTTCCCAGCAGGGGCTGCACTTGTATACAGAGATGAAAAGCACGAACCAGCAAACCCTGTCCACACAGGATCAGAGCAGCAGGGACAGAGGGGATGAGGACACCTTACTGTCTTCAGGAGCCCACTCTCATCTCCTCTGATCCTGGATCAGAGCCCGAGAAGGCGCCTGGATTCGTGTGGGACCCAGCAGGCTAGACGGTGAGGATGAAACCTTTCCATGCCTGAGCTAGATCCCAGCCCAGTGATATGCTTATCAGAACCTCTGGGAGGACTAAGTTGGGCTGCCCAGGGCTGAGCTCTGGGATGACAAGGAATGGGAAGGCCTCAGTTCTTGCCCTGGCAGTGACCAGCCGTGGCTAGGATTCAGTCTCACTTAGACGGAGCACAGAAATCACTGTGCAGATGGCTGTGGCTGGATGATGGCATGCTGACTTTTCTGAACTTTAAAACCCTGGAATCCATCCTCCCCCTCCCATCCACACACGGCCTGGACATTCTTGTGACTTCCCTCAGCCCCACTGTACTCCTCCCTCTTCTGGTCCAGCCCAGGGCCCCGAGCCCTGCCTTCTCCCATGGAGTCCATGGGCGGCTGTCTCGGAACTCCTAGAGCCCTTGGTCTTGGTGTCACTCATTTGAACATTTCATCCCTCGCAGCAGGTATCTCCTCAGGCACCACTGGGAAACTGTTCTAGACAGCAATGGTTCTTGGAGACTCTTACTGTGAGAAACATGTTTCTTGGGGGGAAAGTGACATTTTTTAAATTGAGCAGTCTCACTTATTTTTTATTATTATTTTGTGGGGAAAAATTTTGACACCTACAGAGCAACCAAATTCTTTTTTTTTTTTTTTGAGACAGAGTCTCGCTCTGTAGCCCAGGCTGGAGTGCAGTGGCCAGATCTCAGCTTACTGCAAGCTCCGCCTCCCAGGTTCACGCCATTCTCCTGCCTCAGCCTCCAGAGTAGCTGGGACTACAGGCGCCCGCCACCTCGCCCGGCTAGTTTTTTGTATTTTTAGTAGAGACGAGGTTTCACCGTGTTAGCCAGGATGGTCTCAATCTCCTGACCTCGTGAGCCGCCCGTCTCGGCCTCCCAAAGTGCTGGGATTACAGGCTTGAGCCACCGCGCCCGGCCAAGAGCAATCAAATTCTATTAAAACAAAGTGTGTCACACAGTATTCATGGTCAAAGGGATTCTGAAGCCGTGATTTTGCCTCATTTGATATTTTGTGTTTACTTCAACAAACACCTTGACTTGTTTCCTTGCAAAGGAGTTCGGAAGCAACAAGAACCTATTTCAGTGAGTGGGTCCTACCAGGCCGAGTGGGGATCGTCCTGCCCCCCGTGGCTGAGTTTATCTTTCTCCTCCTTGCAATGCACACCCTACTGTGTCCTCCTCCTAGGAAGGAAGCCACGTCTCCACCCTGAGGCTGGGTCCCTGAAGAAGCCCCTTGTTTCTCTTTCATTCTATAGTGTGTGTTGCTCCACCACCCAGAAGCCATGGTTGGTGTAAGTAACAGGAGAGATTATCCACATGGAAATGGAATTACCTATTTTCGGCCACATTATCTGAAGTGGAATAGTAGACCTCAATTGAGAAAGCTGGAGGGAAATTGCCCCAATTTGTCTAGAGGATCCTCGTTTCTCAGAGTCCTCCCAGAACTAGCTGTGGGGCTCACTGTAGAAGGAGGCCCAGCCTGGCGTCCTTGTGTTTATGATGGGGAGGGTTAATTCTGAGGCTTCCTGTAATAAAAAGGCTTGGGGGATGTGGAGAGGTATAAGGATGAAGCATCAATGGGGGGACTTTTCCTCCTTGAAATCCTAGTGTTTGAGGAGCAAGGACTCTGGGGTTCCTGCAGTCTCTGTCCTGGCAAGTGTTCCACACAGAGGGGCCCAGGAACAGGATCAAAATCCCAATTGATGCCAAACTCATAGTAGAAGCTTAGAGTCTATCCCAGGAAGTAGAGGTGGGAAGAAAGTGCATGGGATTTGGAATCAAAGGATTAATCTAAACCTGTCACCTAATGGTAGTATATTTTATTCTATAGATCAAATAATTATTTGAATTTTATAACAATACTTAAGACACGTAATTCTTGTTTAATGTATTAAAAAACGTTTGAATGTTTGGGAACATTTAAATGTTTAGGAGATTGAGCTGGGAGGATCGCTTTAGCTCAGGAGTTTGAGACCAGCCTGAGCAACATAGCAAGATTTATGTCTCTTTAAAAAAAAAAAAAAACCGACCGGATGCGGTGGCTCACGCCTGTAATCCCAGGCTGAGGCAGGTGGATCACGAGGTCAGGAGATTGAGACCATCCTGGTTAACATGGTGAAACCTCATCTCTACTAAAAATACAAAAAATTAGCCAGGCATGGTGGTGGGCGCCTGCAGTCCCAGCTTACTCGAGAGGCTGAGGTAGGAGAACGGCATGAACCCGGGAGGCAGAGCTTGCAGTGAGGCAAGATTGTGCCACTGCACTCCAGCCTCAAAAAAGTGCAAGACTCCATCTCAAAAAAAAAAAAAAAACAGAAAAACAAACAAAAAAACAAAAGTTAGCTGGGCGTGGTGGGCCATACTTGTGGTCCCGGCTACTCAGGAGGCTGAGGTGAGAGGCAGTTAGCTGTGATTAGGCCACTGCACTCCAGCCTGGGTGGCAGAACAAAATCCTGTCTCAAAAAATAAAAAACTTAAATGTCTTGACTTAAAAAAAAGGGGTGTTTTACATCTATGTAAATCTACATGAAGATAATTGTCATTCAGAATGACAAAATAAAAATACAGATATATAATTCACACATAAAAACATAAAGTTACGTTAATGTTTACAATCAGATTGTGGTAGTGACTGCATAAGTCTGTGACTATATTAGATTATATACTACATGTGCATAAATTTTATGGCATGCGAATTTTATCTTACTAGCACTATTTTAAAATGAATGGCTTCATATTCCAGTGTTAAGAGATGACTTTATTTAAAACATAAGCTAATAATTTACATTAGACTCACTAAAAAAAATTACCAAGGGAATTTCCAGATCACCCCCATCTCCATGTACTAAGAGGTTTTTCTGCTTTTCAGTGCCTTGAAATCAGTGAGGTATAGTTAGGAAATTACAAAGTCACTGCTTTTTAAATGAAGAGGTTACTGGGTGAGGCAGAGTTGGGAGAGACATTCTTTTCACATGGAAACTTCTGGAACCTGCAGAAAGCAAGCGTATGGTTAGGCGACCTTCCTCAGGAGCTATCGGAAAAAGACTTTAGATCCTAGGCTCGTAGTTTACGTAAACAGATAGGGTCACTTCACTGGCTTTTTAAATTACCAGCTTTCTACATATGACACAAAGGAAAAATAAAAAGAGAAAGTATCTGGTTTATAGTCATTTCATTAGATAAAATTTTCAATGAAGAAACAACTTTTGAAACAAACACTATACAAGTCAAGCTCAGTAGAATTATTTTTTGATGAATAAATGCTCTCAGTGACTCAAATGAGTGCTCAGACAAAACAGCTGTGGGTGAAGACCTGCAGGAGGAGGTAGGCGGTGCTCCCTGTAGACGACCCTTAGCTGCCTCCTCAGGGCTGCGTCCGCGCTGGGCAGCTTGGGGCCCGGATTTTGCAAACCCCAGAGTAAGTCGAAAGCCTTGTGGGGGCATCCAAGAGATTCCTCAGGTATATCTGAAAGAAAGATAACTAAATCATCATGAAGCCTGGGAAATAAAACTTCCACTTCAGCTGACACTGGCTCTTCCTTGTCAATGTAGCACAGATTAGAGCGTGATCACAGCCCTTCCATAAGAAGGAAGGATGCCTGAGAACATAGAATTAATGTGTACTATATACCATTTATATCTATTGATATAAAGTCAATAAAGTACAAAAGATAAATGGTGAACAGCAACAAATATATGCCGAGTATATTACAAAGGTTTTAACGTATTTAATATATAACAAGTCTCTAAAGACTACCAACAATCCCATGTAGGTATGGTAGACACATGAACAGTTCCAAGAATAAAAAAGACAAAAGCCTCTTAATTTTATTCAAAACAGAAAAATGCAAATTAAAATATACTGAAATACTACTTATCTATCTGTGGCAAAATTTCTATAGTTTCACATGTAACTGTGTTAGTGTGGCTGTGTACACATTGTTGTGCAGAGCAATTTGGCCATATTTAGTAAAACCACATAGTCATTAATCCTGTGACCCACAATCTAACATCTTAAAATCTACTCCAAAAGTAGACAGGCAAAAAATATTTTTAAAAGGCTCATGCACAGGCCGGGCGCGGTGGCTCACACTTGTAATCCCAGCACTTTGGGAGGTCAGGGCGGACAGATCACGAGGTCAGGAGATCGAGACCATCCTGGCTAACACGGTGAAACCCCGTCTCTACTAAAAATACAAAAACTAGCTGGGCGAGGTGGCGGGTGCCTGTAGTCTCAGCTACTCGGGAGGCTGAGGCAGGAGAATGGCGTAAACCCGGGAGGCGGAGCTTGCAGTGAGCTGAGATCCGGCCACTGCACTCCAGCCTGGGTGGCAGAGCGAGACTCCATCTCAAAGAAAAAGAAAAAAAAAAAGGCTCATGCACAAGGACATTTGTTGCACCATTATAAAAATTAGAGCATTTTTCGGGGGGTGCACCCAAGATGGCCGAATAGGAACAGCTCTGGCCTCCAGCTCCCAGCTTGAGTGACAGAGAAGATGGGTGATTTCTGCATTTTCAACTGAGGTACCAGGTTCACCTCACTGGGGCCTGTTGGACAGTTGGTGCTGGTCCACGGGTGCAGCCTGACCAGTGAGAGCTGAAGCAGGGCGTGGGAAGCGCAAGGGGGAAGGGAATTCCTTTTCCTAGCCAAAGGAAAGTGAGACACACTTGGAAAATTGGGTAACTCCCACCCTAATACTGCGCTTTACCAAGGGTCTTAGCAAACGGCACACCAGGAGATTATATCGCACACCTGGCCGGGAGGGTCTCACGCCCACAGAGCCTCCCTCATTGCTAGCACAGCAGTCTGAGATCTAACTGCAAGGCAGCAGCGAGGCTGGGGGAGGGATGCCCACCACTGCTGAGGCTTAAGTAGGTAAACAAAGCTGCTGGGAAGCTCGAATTGGGGTGGAGCCTACCACAGCTCAAGGAGGCCTGCCTGCCTCTGTAGACTCCACCTCTGGGGACAGGGCATAGCTACACAAAAAGCAGCAGAAACCTCAGCAGAGGTAAATGTCCCTGTCTGACAGCTTTGAAGAGAGCAGTGGATCTCCCAACATGGAGGCTGAGATCTGAGAACGGACAGACTGCCTGCTCAAGTGGGTCCCTGATCCCTGAGTAGCCTAAATGGGAGACATTCCCCACTAGGTGCAGACTGCCACCTCACACCTCACACGGCTGGGCACACCCCTGAGACGAAGCTTGCAGAGCAAGAATCAGACAGCAACACTCACTGTTCAGCAATATTCTATCTTCTGCAGCCTCCACTGCTGATACCCAGGCAAACAGTATCTGGAGTGGACCTCAAGCAAACTTCAACAGATCTGCAGCTGAGGGTCCTGACTGTTAGAAGGAAAACTAGCAAACAGAAAGGACACCCACACCAAAACCCATCAGTACACCACCATTATCAAAGACCAAAGGCAGATAAAACCACAAAGATTGGGAAAAAGCAGTGCAGAAAAGCTGGAAATTCAAAAAATCAGAGCGCATCTCCCTGTCCAAAGGAACGCAGCTCATTGCCAGCAACAGAACAAAGCTGGACGGAGAATGACTTTGATGAGTTGAGAGAAGATAGCTTCAGTCAGTCAAACTTCTCAGAGCTAAAGGAGGAACTATGCAACCAGCGCAAAGAAACTAAATACTTTGAAAAAAGATTTGACGAATGGCTAACTAGAATAACCAATGTAGAGAAGTCCTTAAAAGAACTGATAGAGATGAAAACCATAACACGAGAACTATGTGACAAATGCACAGCCAACAGACACATGAAAAAATGCTCATCATCACTCGCCATCAGAGAAATGCAAATCAAAACCACAATGAGATACCATCTCACACCAGTTAGAATGACAATCCTTAAAGAATCAGGAAACAACAGGTGCTGGAGAGGATGTGGAGAAATAGGAACACTTGAACACTGTTGGTGGGACTGTAAACTAGTTCAATCATTGCAGAAAACAGTGTGGCGATTCCTCAAGGATCTAGAACTAGAAATATCATTTGACCCAGCCATCCCATTACTGGGTATATACCCAAAGGATTGTAAGTCATGCTGCTATAAAGACACATGCACATATATGTTTATTGTGGCACTATTCACAATAGCAAAGACTTGGAATCAACCCGAATGTCCATCAGTGACAGACTGGATTAAGAAAATGTGGCACATATACACCATGGAATACTATGCAGCCATAAAAAAAGGATGTGTTTGTGTCCTTTGTAGGGACATGGATGCAGCTGGAAACCATCATTCTCAGCAAACTATCACAAGAACAGAAAACCAAATACCGCATGTTCTCACTCATAGGTGGGAATTGAACAATGAGATCACTTGGACACAGGAAGGGGAACATCACACACTGGGTCCTATTGTGGGGAGGGGGTGGGGGGAGGGATAACATTAGGAGATATACCTAATGTAAATGAGTTAATGGGTGCAGCACACCAACATAGCACATGTATACATATGTAACAAACCTGCACGTTGTGCACATGTACCCTAGAACTTAAAGTATAATAAAAAATAAAAATAAAAAAACAAAAATAAAAATAAAAATTAGAACATTATTCTAAACTCAAATGTCTATATAAATCATAATGAAAATTAGATAATACTGGCCAGGCGCGGTGGCTCACGCCTGTCATCCCAGCAGTTTGGGAGGCTGAGGCAGGTGGATCACCAGGTCAGGAGATAGATACCATCCTGGCTAACATGGTGAAACTCCGTCTCCACTACAAATACAAAAAATTAGGCTGGGTGCGGTGGCTCACGCCTGTAATCCCAGCACTTTGGGAGGCCAAGGCAGGTGGATTACGAGGTCAGGAGATTAAGACCATCCTGGCTAACACGGTGAAACTCCATCTCTACTAAAAATACAAAAAATTAGCCGGGTGTGGTGGCGGGCACCTGTAGTCTCAGCTACTCGGGAGGCTGAGGCAGGAGAATGGCATGAACCTGGGAGGCGGAGCTTGCAGTGAGCTGAGATCTGGCCATTGCACTCCAGCCTGGGCAACAGAGCAAGACTCCGTCTCAAAAAAAAAAAAAAAAAGAAAATTAGATAATGCTAATAAATGATTAAAACTGTGCAAATTAAAAATTGTGAGACACTGCAGTAAACATGTGAGAGCCCCGGGCGCGGTGGCTCAAGCCTGTAATCCCAGCACTTTGGGAGGCCGAGACGGGTGGATCACGAGGTCAGGAGATCGAGACCATCCTGGCTAACACGGTGAAACCCCGTCTCTACTAAAAAAAATACAAAAAAAAAAACTATCCAGGTGAGGTGGCGGGCGCCTGTAGTCCCAGCTACTTGGGAGGCTGAGGCAGGAGAATGGCGTAAACCCGGGAGGCGGAGCTTTCAATGAGCTGAGATCCGGCCACTGCACTCCAGCCTGGGCGACAGAGTGAGACTCCGTCTCAAAAAAAAAAAAAAAAAAAAACCATGTGAGAGCAATCTGTAGCTTTATTTACATTAGGAAAGCAGAAAGGATGAACATTAATGAAGCTAATAACCGACATATGAGAAAAAATAACATGAGAATAAACCCAAATAATGTAAATGGAAGGATAAATAGATGATAAATTAATGAAACAGAAAAAATTAGGATAATCATAGAAAGACAAAGACAGAGCTCATAGTTGGTTCTTTGAGGAAAGTATCATATACAAGTCTTTAATGGGGATTATCAAGAAGAAAGAGAAATCACAAAAACTCAGAAATTAACAGGAAGACATAACTATGGAGGTAGAAAATATTTTAAAAGATAATAGCATATTATGAAAAATTGATGTCAATATACTTGAAAATTTGTACCAAATAGGCAACATCCTAAAAATATAACTTTAAAAATTTGTGTATGAAGAAATGGAAATTCTAAGTAGCTCAATAGCCACTATATAAATTTAATCATGAGTCAAGAAGTGCGTCTTTGTGCCTCTCTCTCTCTCTCTCACACACACACACACACACACACACACACACACACACACACAAACACAGCCCTAATGGTATTATTGACTAAATACCAAAGTCATTCTAATTTTTTAAAAATACCACCATTTGCATAAGTTAAAAAAAAGACATTAATTTTTTTAAAAGACCAAAAAAAACCCCCATAAAATTGACATAACAGGCTACTTTTCTATAAATTCTGAGAACACTATGATCTTAATTCCAAACCAAACAAATACTAAATATAATAAAGACAGATTATGAGCCAGCCTTACTCAGGAGCACTGATATAAACAGTCCTAAAGAATAGTAAGCATTGACCATGCCTCCAAATTGAGTAACTAATAGAAACAAAACAATTGGTGTACAGCTCAAGACAACATATTCTCAAGTGCTAAACAGACCTACTATTTAAAAGTACTAAGTCTGCACAGAGCCATGGGAGTGGCTGTTGGAGAAATCTTCATGAAGGAAGGTTGAAACAAAGTTTTAAAATCCTAGGTTTCTCTTTTGTTTTGGAAAATAGGTACAAAAAAAAAAAAAAAAAAAACAGGAGTGAAAAATAGCTTGGTATATAGGGGGAAGTAAATAAACCTTCATGGATGGATTGGTGTGTGCACTGGGGAGAACAGTAATAAATAAGGTTGGAGAAGAAAATGGAGATAAATGCATCATCACAATCAAGGATGATTTGCTGAACGCTTAGTACGTAACTGGGAACATAGAAGTTACTGAATTGTCAGCTCAGTAGAGGGCACTCAAATCCATGAATGGAAGGCCAGACTGATGGGCAGGTGGATGAAACGATACATTGGGTACCAAACAAGTGAGCTAGTTGTTGAGAAACATTTGAAAGTTTCATTTGGCCATAAATTGAATTGCTTTTCAGAAGGTGCATTTAGTGACACAGAAAATCAGGAAACCAGGCTAGACAGAGAGTTCCCACCTGAAAACCCAATGTAAAGCATCTGTTACCTACTTCCATGGCATCACTAGAAGTCAGAAGTGGAGCTCTTTTGTGATGTTTAAAACCTGCATGATATTCAGTGCACTATTATTTGTGTACCTATTTCTCTGGTGATGAAAATTTGTTATGTCCCTATTTTCTATTCTATTAGAAACACTGGGCTGGGCATGGTGGCTCACGCCTGTAATCCTAGCATTTTGGGAGGCCGAGGCAGTTGGATCACTTAAGGTCAGGAGTTCAAGACCAGCCTGGCCAACATGGTGAAACCTCATCTCAACTAAAAATACAAAAATTAGACGGGTGTGGTGGCAAGTGCCTGTAGTCCCAGCTACTCAGGAGGCTGAGGCAGGAGAATTGCCTGAACTTGGGAGGTGTAGGTTGCAGTGAGCAGCCGAGATAGCACTACTGCATTCCAGCCTGGGTGACAGAGTGAGACTCTGTCCAAAAAAAAAAAAAGAAAGAAAGAAACATCACTACATAGACAATCCCCATGCTATATTTCTTCTAATTGTACAAATATTTTACACTACAGACTACTAGAAATGGGAGAGATTCATGAAATACAATTTTTTTTTTTTTGAGATGGAATCTTACTCTGTTGCCCAGGCTGGAGTGCAGTGGCACGATCTTGGCTTACTGCAGCCTCCACCTCCTGGGTTCAAGCAATTCTTCTGCCTCAGCCTCCCAAGTAGCTGGGATTACAGGTGTGTGCCACCACTCTCAGCTAATTTTTGTATTTTAGTAGAGATAGGGTTTCACCATGTTGACCAGGGTGGTCTTGAACTCCAGACCTCAGGTGATCCGCCTGCATTGGCCTCCCAAAATGCTGGGATTCCAGGCGTGAGCCACCATGCCTGGCTGAAAATTTTATACTAGAACGATACTGCCGAATTCCCCCTGAGAAATTATGCAAATCCATATGCTCGCGAAGAGTTTTGGGGAGTGGCCATTACTCCACGTGTTTACATCCTCACCAATGCTGGAAATTATGCAGTTTGAGTATCCCTTATCTGAAATGATTGACACCACAACTGTTTTGAATTTTTTTTTTTTTTGGATTTTGGAATATTTGCATTTTATATAATTTCCAGTTGGGCATCCCAAATCCAAATTCCTAAAATCCGAAATGCTCAAAATGAGCAATTCCTCTGAGTGTCATGTAGGTGCTCAAAAAGTTTTAGGTTTTCGAGCATTTTGGATTTCACACTTTTTTTTTTTTTTTTTTGAGATGGAGTCTCGCCCTGTTGCCCAGGCTGGAGTGCAGTGACACGATCTTGACTCACTGCAAGCTCCGCCTCCCGGGTTCACGCCGTTCTCCTGCCTCAGCCTCCCAAGTAGCTGGGACTACAGGTGCCCGCCACCACACCTGGCTAAGTTTTTGTATTTTTAGTAGAGACGGGGTTTCACCATGTTGGCCAGGATGGTCTCAATCTCCTGACCTCGTGATCTGCCCGCCTCAGCCTCCCAAAGTGCTGGGATTACAGGTGTGAGCCACCGCACCTGGCCTAATAAATTTCCGTGTTTTTTTTTTTTTTTTTTTTGACAGAGTTTTGCTCTTGTTACCCAGGCTGGAGTGCAATGGCACAATCTCAGCTCACCGCAACCTCTGCCTCCCGGGTTCAAGCGAATCTCCTGCCACAGCCTCCCGAGTAGCTGGCATTATAGGCATGCGCCACCATGCTTGGCTAATTTTTTTGTATTTTTAGTAGAGATGGGATTTCTCCATGTTGGTCAGGCTGGTCTCGAACTCCCGTCCTCAGGTTATCTGTCCGTCTCGGCCTCCCAAAGTGTTGGGATTACAGGCATGTGCCACCGTGCCTGGCATACATTTCAGTGTTTGATTTTGCTTTTTCCTGCTCACTGTTACCATAAACTTCTGCACCCTGTGCTGGTGTTTGTGCTAGACCTGAAATCCTACTGACTACCAAACAGGCCCAGCCCAGATGACAGCTCTGCTGTGAAGTCCTTCCCAGTCTCATAGACAACACTATTGCTTTCCTAAGAACCGGAAACAATGATGTACATAAAACACACACACACACACAGAGACATCTGCACACATACTCACACACACTTGCCACCACCTGGAGACAATGATCGCTGCCTGCTGAACGGCCCCTCTCCCATCCCAGCCTCTCGGGGGCCCCAGGCAGAGGCATTGCTATTAATAGTAGGGGCCCTGTAGGTGCATTGGAGGTGGGGAAGGGAAGGGCTCCCCAAGAATACCCCTGCCTGGATGACAGCCACCCCATGGGGGACATGGCCACCAGGAAACTTAGGTCTTGAATAAGGTGGAGGCAGCAGATACAGGCTGGAAGGAGAAGGTGGGGCTGGATTCCTGGGGTCCCTAAATGCCAGGATGAGGTACTTTACTTTTCTTGTCTCCTGGAGAGCAAGCTTTGGAAGAGGCTGGGGCCCATGGAGGCAGCACTGAGGAGGTCAGCCTGAAGGGAGATGGCCACTGAAAGGGCACACCTGTCCCTGTCCCTGATGGCTCAGTCCTCACTGGCACCAGGAATCCCTTGGTCGGGAATGGGGGGTGTCATGGCCTCCCGCCTGGTGCCTGAACACCCCGACATGTTCCCCCGAGGATTCTGCACTCTTTTTCTTTTTTTTTTTTTCCTATAGAGTCTCACTCTGTCACCCAGACTGGAGTGCAATGGCGTGATCTTGGCTCACTGCAACCTCCACCTCCTGGGGCCAAGCTATTCTCCTGCCTCAGCCTCCTGAGTAGCTGGGATTACAGGTGTGCACCACCACACTGAGCCCTTTTTTTGTATTTTTAGTAGAGATGGGGTTTCACCATGTTGGCCAGGCTGGTCTCGAACTTTTGACCTCAAGTAATCTGCCCACCTCAGCCTCCCAAAGTGCTGGGATTACAGGTGTGAGCCACGGCACCTGGCCTGTACTTCCTCCCTCTGCCCTGATGCCCCCCAATGGTTGCTGAATCACTCAGGCTTTCTCCCCTTGAAGTCTCTGCTCCCCTCGAGCTGCCCCCCCATTCGGACTCCCCCCTTGTTTTTATCACCCACACTGCACACCTTCTTGTCATTGACTCACCCTTGCTTTCCTGTGTGTGTGTGTGTGTGTGTGTGTGTGTGTGAGACAGGGTCTACATCTGTCACCCAGACTGGAATGCAGTGGCATGATCGTAGCTAACTGTAGCCTCAACCTCCCAGGCTCCAGTGATTCTCCCACCTCAGCCTCCCCAGAAGCTGGGACTACAGGCTCGTGCCACCATGCCTGGCTAATGTTTTGTATTTTTTGTAGAGACAGGGCTTCGCCATGTTGCCCAGACTGGTCTTGAACCCCTGGGCTCAAGAGATCCTCCCACCTTGGCCTCCCAAAGTGCTAGGATTCCAGGCGGGAACCACCGCACCCAGCCTGCTCTTGCTCTTCCATCCCTGCGTTGGTGTCACCTCTCCCTGCAGGCAGTTGCTGCACCAAGTGCCTGGCACACCCGTGGCCCTGAGGAGGTGCTCAAACACGCGACTCCCTGAGGGCCTCAGATCTGGGTGACTCCCTTGTGTGACACAAGGCAGGAAGCAGAGTTCGGTGGATCATGTGCTGCCCTAGGGGATGAGGGATGTCCTTGATCTCTTGTGAGCCAGGCTTGGCCACTCTTCCAGGGGACCCTCCCCCACTCCCTAGCCTGGCCGGCGGCCTTCCTGTTCCGCCCAGGGTGTTGTCTCCCACATGCTCTGAAGCTGGCCCTTTGCTCTGAGGTCCTGAAGGGCAGGGTGTGTGTGTGAGTCGCCCACCACTGGGGCCTGGTGGGGTGAGGTGGCATCTAAGTGGGACTGCTGCCAACCCCCTCCTGGGTCTGAAGTGGAAGAGCCAGCAACTCACTGACAGGAGGCCTCAAAGAGGCCATGGCCATTCCACTGGGCTCAGGAGCACCAGGGGCTTTATCGGGGCTTGTGGCTGGGAGCAAGGCCAGGCCCTGGGGCTTCTGGGCCTGCTCTTCTTGAGGAGCAGCCTGCAGGATGGCCTTGTATTGGCCCGCGGGTGTCCCGTGGCCTCCTGGATCTGAAGGCCTTGCCCTTGCCCTTCAGCACGACCCTCCAGTGCCAGCGTTGACCTCCACAGAGCTTGTCCTGGTAGAGGATGTGAGGGTCAGCCTGGAAGAGGTGACCGTCTACAACCACCTTGGCTTCTAGATACCACCCTTGCCCTGCCAGCTGCCTGGGCGAGACCCACCAGGGGACCCCTTGCCTTCCATCACACAGCCTGACTTTCCCTGAATCTGCCTCCTGCAGGCGGAGGTCGACCTCAGGAAAGGCTCAGGCTACTTCTTCCTCAACACCAGTGCTGCGGACGACATCAAGATGGCCTACCAGGAGGCCAGCGCCATCACCATGGTGAGTTTGGGTCATTGGTCCCTGGGGTGATTTTCATTCTTCATCTGGGCCATTGTGAAGTTCGTAGATTGGTTGTTTCAGAAGCCGTCAATCACATCAGCTATAACTAGCAAAGCCTTTAGAGTCTCCGATTTACTCTGCAACTTTAGTCATTTTCATGCTACCTTTATGATTTTTTTGTTTGTCTTTTTGAGACAGGGTCTTACTCTGTCGCCTGGGCTGGAGTGCGGTGGCAGGATCATAGCTTACTGCAGCCTTGACCTCCTGGGCTTAAGCAATCCTCCCAACTCAGCCTCTGGAGTAGCTGTGACATGTGCACACCACCACACCCGGCTAATTTTTGTATTTTTTTGTAGAGATGCGGGTCTTGCCATGTTGCCCAGGCTGGTCTTGAACTCCTGGGCTTGAGAGATCTGCTGGCCTTGGCCTCCCAAAATGCTGGCATTACAGGCGTCACTCTCCGTGCCCAGGCTAACTTTGTAATTTTCATTCCATGTCCACAAACTACCCACACTGTTACCTAATGGTTTCCTTTCAGTCAATCTTTTCATTAAAATTAAAATGTTATTGCATAAGCAGCACTGTAACAACCCTAAAGAAAATTCCTTTTAAAAGAGGTTGCACCTTTCTCTATTCCCCCAGGTTTATTTCTTGGCCCTCTCCCTATTCTTGCAAGTGTTGACTTAGCCGTGCTCAAGGCATGCAAGAATTTAGTGTTCTGTTCTTTTCCCTTATGTTATTCTTACTTTTTCTATTTCTCCGTGTTGATATGAAGGCCGGCTGATTATTTTTATGCCATAATTTGTACTTTAGCCATTCTCTTCTAAATAGAGTATTTGGATGGTCAAAATGTTTTTATTCTTTCAAAAATATAGGAAAGCATAGAATGAAAGGAATAAAAACAAACAAACATTATCAGACATTCTGTATGTCTGCAGGATGGGTTATGATGCAATCACGAATATGGAACTTACTTTAAAAGGGAACTCTCACTACTGAAAGTGTCGTAAACCCTCCCTAAGTCAGTAACCCAAGGCAGTCCAAAGCACCCGGGGCTGATACAATAATGACAATGACCCAACAATGACACCCACCCAGAATAGCATGAATCTGGGAGGCGGAGCTTGCAGTGAGCCAAGATCATGCCTCTGCATTCCAGCCTGGGTGACAGAGCAAGACTCCATCTCAAAAACAAAAACAAAAACAGAACATCAAAATAACCAACTTTGGGTTTAGTTCAACATTTGCAAAGAGAGACTGAAAACGTTTAATGGGACTCTCCCTTATGCAGGCCCAGAACTCTTCCTGGGCCATGGGTACCAATGCCCTGCCATCAATGTTTGGAACCTTGGCATCATCATATGCAGAATGGTTGCTGGGGCCCTGCCATTTTATGAGCAGAACTGTAAGGATATAATGAAAAAAAAGAAACCTTAAAATAGTACTGCTACTTATTTTTTCATTTTAACGGAAAGAATTATTTAAACATTCTTCACACTCAACCCCAGGGAGCATATCCCACTGGACCAGTTGTTGAGGGACTCCTGGGCAATAGTGACCAGGAGACATGGTTCAAGCCATACAGAGAGCCGCTCCTGGACCTCCCAGACCCCCAACAACCCAGTTCATAATGGCCATGGGATTCTAGGCAGAGCATATCAAGGAAGCGATATTAAAAAAGAAAAAATCATCCCATGGCCATCTACCTAATCATGGAGTTCAGAAAAGTGCAGAGGAGAAAGGGGTCCAACATCCGAGCACAATCCCTCCCTCCTGGGGGTCCCACCTGTCCTTCCCCATCTGCCACAGTTATGTCAACCTTCCCTGTCCAACCCAGAGAGGGACTCAAAACCAGCCGACCTTCCCCACTTTCTAATTCACAGAAGCGTGAACAGGACCATCCCTGGGAGTCAGGGCAGAATCCTCCCTGGCCTAGAGATGAAGCCAGCCATTCCCAGCAAAGCCGCCCAGCATAAGCCTGTGGCTTCACCCTCCACAGAGCACCAGCAGCTATGGGGGGAATCCCCAAGGAGCCTTGTCTCAGGGAAACCACTGGGAAGTCAGCTCGCTTCATGTGGAAGACCCAAAAGAGGTGACTTGGTCTGAGGGAACCCTCGGGAAGCCAGATGGTGTAAACTCAATCTCTGTGACTAAAAGGAGCCACGGATGCCATTGGCAAAAGATGCTTCAGTTTCATGCGGCAATTATGTTGTTTCTGACTAGCGCAAAAAAGTCAGAGGGATAAGGCAGCACCAGTGAACCCAATGGACAGCTGGGCCAAGACAAAAACCAACTGGGTGGGGCAGTCAAGCTATACTTCCTGTGTTTCATTACATTTATGTTCTTCTTAATATTATTTTAATTGGCAAATCATGCTTGTATTCATTTATGAGACACAGTGTGAGGATTAGATGGATGTGTGCACCATGGAATGACAAAATCACACTACTTAGCATCTGATCACCTCAGAAAGACAAATTCCACGTGATGTCCCTGAAGTTTCCATCTAAAATTGTTGACCTCATAGAAGTAGAGAGTAGATTGATGGTGAACGTGGGCTGGGGAGCGAGTGTGTGGAGGGGTGGCAGAGGGAAGAAATGGGGGCTTGTTGGTCAAAAGACCACAGTCTCAGTAGGAAAGGAGGAAGGGGTTTTGATATCTAGTGCACAGCAGGGTGACCAGAGTCAATGGGAATGTATTGCATACGGAAAACACCTGAGAGAGTCCATGTCGAATCCCTGCATTCAGAATGGAGAAAATAAAGGCCCCGAGGTTCAAGAACATTAAAAACCTTGTGACAGGTTGACCATGTGTAGATTCCAACAGCTGTGGGTGAGAACTGGGCAAGATGATGACGCTGCCATGTGCCCAACACACCTGGCCCAGAGGCATTCAGCAGAGGACGCAGGTGTCCAAGCTTCTACCAGGGTTAATGAACACGATTCAAAAGTCAAGAGGGCATCTGGCAACCCTGTGGCCTTCAAAGGCCTATCCAAAGCTATGGGTGAGCTGAAGGACAGCCTGGAGCCTCCTGAAGAACAGAGGGCCCCTCCGCCCCACCCGGCACAGGGCACTATCTCTTCCTCCTGTGTATCGCCTGCTTCCTCTGTAATGCCACCTTCCCCTTCCTCCCCACTCAGCTTCCTGCAGTCCTCTCTCACCTTTCCAAGGTAGACGCAGCTTGTTGCTCTCCTGTCCTGAGGTCCCACTAAGACTGTGGTTTCTGGTCCCCGCTGACCTCTGGGACTTGATTTCCCTGGCCTTTTCCCCCACCTCCTTTCTGTTTGTCCTAGACCCACCTCCAAGTCCCTCTCCCCCAGCTCCCCTCTGCCATTCCTAATCCCTTCATCCTGATTCCTTTTCTTCTACATTTTCTCTAGCTAAGTCATCTTTTATTCACTTGTTAATAATCTATCCTTGGTCCCCTGGATGTCTGTCTTGTGCAACATGGAATGATGAAAATGTAGAAATTGAAATCCAACTCCTGGCCCTAGACAGGACTCAGGTTTTGTGAAAGGGAGAAAAAAACAAACAAACAGGCCGGGCGCGGTGGCTCAAGCCTGTAATCCCAGCACTTTGGGAGGCCGAGACGGGTGGATCACGAGGTCATGAGATCGAGACCATCCTGGCTAACACGGTGAAACCCCGTCTCTACTAAAAAATACAAAAAACTAGCCGGGCAAGGTGGCGGGTGCCTGTAGTCCCAGCTACAGGGGAGGCTGAGGCAGGAGAATGGCGTGAACCCGGGAGGCGGAGTTTGCAGTGAGCTGAGATCCGGCCACTGCGCTCCAGCCTGGGCGACAGAGCGAGACTCCGTCTCAAAAAAAAAAAAAAGAAAGAAAAAACAAACAAACAAACAAACAAAAAACAAACAAAAAAACCCAAAAGCAAACCCCACCAAACCAATACCTAGTCTGGAGCCTGACGTAAGTGCCACTCAAAACGTGTTTCCTTCCTTTATTCTCTCTCTCTCTTTTTTTTTTTTTTGAGATAGAGTCTTGCTCTGTCACCCAGGCTGAAGTGCAATGGTGCAACCTTGGCTCACTGCAACCTCTGCCTCCCGAGTTCAAGCAGTTCTCCTCCCTCAGCCTCCCAGTCGCTGGGATTACAGGCACCCACCACCATGCCTGGCTAATTTTGTTTTTTTGAATTTTTGGTAGAGATGGGGTTTCATCATGTTGGCCAGGCTGGTCTCGAACTTCAAACCTCAAGAGAGCTGCCCGCATTAGCCTCCGAAAGTGCTGGGATTACGGGCGTGAGCCATCGTGCCCAGCCTACTTCCTTTATTCTTCAATAACCAGAGAATTCTTCCTGAAAAATGTAGCCCCAAGACCATTTAGAAGCATCACAAGGTGGAGCGCAAGGGTCCTGAGAGCTGGTCTTGCCATCCCTTGTCCCCCAACCCCAGTTTACATGAAGCCAAGCTCCAGAGAAGAGACCGGGCCTGTGGGGCATTTGGACCACACTGCAGGTCTAATTCCTAGTCCAGCAATCCTGCCCCCAGAGGCTTCCTTCATCTGTCCACTTGGCCAAGGAAGGAGCAGGTCAGCTCATGCCCCCTGCCTGGATGCAGACAACCATCAGAAGGCCATCCGTGTAGCTGGGGCCCCAGAACAATGTCTGCATGGAAAGGGCCCAAGGAGTTGGAGCCCTTTAGCCTCAAGAAGAGCATGAGGGACCCAGCACCCTTCTGAAACCTAAACCTCATTCTGGCCTGAGCCGTTTTGCACTGCCTGTGCCTTAGAAAGTTGTGAAGTCCTGTAAGTGGGTCTTCCTGTTTCCCCATCTTCTGAGGCCCAGGCCTTTCTCAGAGCCTCTGTGGGTCCCACCCCTGCACCCATCACACGGTGTCTGGGCCCTGCCTGCCTGGCTCACACCCCCACCCCCTCCCACTGCCCTATTTCCATCCCTGGGACACCATGCTGGGCACTGCTACTCCCTCTCTTAGAAGACTTTCATAGGCCCTGCCCATCCCTTTTGCCAATGCATACTGTTTTGCTGTGTCTCCACCCAAATCTCAACTTGGACTGTATCTCCCAGAATTCCCACGTGTTGTGGGAGGGACCCAGGGGGAGGTAACTGAATCATGGGGGCCAGTCTTCTGTGTGCTATTCTCATGATAGTAAGTCTCACGAGATCTGATGGGTTTATCAGGGATTTCTGATTTTGCTTCTTTCTCATTTTCTCCTGCTGCCACCACGTAAGAAGTACCTTCTGCCTCCTGCCATGATTCTGAGGCCTCCCCAGCCATGTGGAATTGTAAGTCCAATTAAACCTCTTTCTCTTCCCAGTCTCAGGTATATTTTTATCAGCTGCGTGAAACAGACTAATACAGCAATCAAGTGAATGTCACCTCCTCAGAGAAACCCTCCCTGAGCACCCCATCTGCAGTAGGGTCACCCCTGTCTCCCACCTTCACTTTTCCTGGTGTTTCCTTCCTAGCCCCTGTCTCTATGGGGAGTTTTTGCTCTGATAGACTAGTCTCCCTTGCCCACCGGGGCCAGCCTGTCTATCTTCTCTGTCCCTGCACACTGGAGATGATCAATGTTCCTTTGTGGATGTGAATGAAACAGGAAGGCCCCTGAGGTGTAAAGATTGGGAGCCCTTCACCCCAGGTGAGGAGAGAGTCTTGAGGCAGGGTAGAGGACCTGAGTTAGTGCCCTCTTCCTACCCCGAGGGTCAGACCCGGGCAGGACGGGCCACTGCCTCCTGGGGAACCTGTCACCTGTGACCTTGATGGGTGGCCTGCAGGGGACGTGGCCGCACTTGGTCAGCAGTGGTCCTGGGGCAGCTGCGTTCAGGTGGGCAGCACTCTAGGAAGGACAAGCTCCAAAACCCAGGGCTCCAAAGGACCCATGGGAAGGTCAGGAGGCTCAAAGGAGTGTCCTGGTGGCTGGGCCGGCGCTTTGAGGCCCCTGGGGACCCAGCAGAGAGGGCCTGCATGAGGCACCTGGAGGCTCCAAGACCGCTGGAATCCGAGCAACCCGCAGAGGTCGCCAGTCCCTGTGGGGGCAGCAGCACCTGAGGGGAGGTGGCCACAGCAGCCCACAGGGGCCCAGGGCTGACGAGCTCTGCCTTGGGTGCCAAGGCTGGGCAGGGCCTGTGCCCTTGGGAGTCCTGTTTCAGACCCGCCTCCACCACATGGCCCTGCCCTCGCCTTAGTTGCCTGGGCAGCACAGCCTGCAGAAGCAAATAAGATCCAATTTGGGGATCCTGAGCTCCCTACTGGGCAAGCCTGGTGGATTCACAGCTGCCCCTGATGGTTTCCTTGAAGTTTCAAATCAGACTCTGCTCCTTAGTTGCCAGCACCTATTACTAAAGACTGGGGGGCGCAGGCAGAAAGCATGGGGGCGTCGTGGTGACAGGGGTAAGGAGAAGGCAGAGTTTTCCACTTCTGGTGATGGTAGCGGTGGTGGCCACCTGACCCAGTGCACCATCTCTTCCTCCTGTCTGTCCCCAGGTTCCTCTGCCCTGCCACCTCCCCCTTCCTCCCCACGGAAGTCACTGCAGTCCTCTCTCCACTTTTCCAAGATAAATGCAGCTTGCTGCTCTCCTGAGGCCCCCACTAAGGCTGTGGCTTCTGATCCCCGCTGACCTCTTGGACTTTATTTCCCTGGCCCCCTCCCCCACTTCCTCTCTGTTTGTCCCAGCCCTGTCCCTAACTCCCTCTCCCCCAGCTCTTCCTCTGCCATTCCTAATCCCCCCATCCTGATTCCTCTTCCAGGTTTTCTCTGGCTAAATTATCTTTTTTTGTTTGTTTTTTTTGAGATGGAGTCTCATTCTGTCCCCCAGGCTAGAGTGCAGTGGTGCAATATCAGCTCACTGCAACCTCCACCTCCCAGGCTCAAACCATTCTCTTGCCTCAGCTTCCCAAGTAGCTGAGACTATAGGCACCCACCACCACGCCCGGCTAACTTTTGTATTTTCGGTAGAGACAGGGTTTCACCATGTTGGCCAGGATGGTCTCAAACTCCTGACCTTAGGCGATCTGCCCACCTCTGCCTCCCAAAGTGCTGGGATTACAGGGTGTGAGCCACCGTGCCCAGCCAATTATCTTTTATATACTTGCTAATATCTGTCTCCTTTGCCCCCAGATCTTGTTTTGTGCAACACAGAATGATGAAAATCTAGAAACAGGGATCTCACTCCCGGCCCTAGTCAGGACTCAGGTTTTGTGAAGCGGGCTGGCACAGGAGGAAAAGCAAACCCCACCAAACCAACACCTAGTCTACAGCCTGATCTAAAAGCCACTCAAAACACGTTTCTTCCCTTTACTTTCCTGTAACCCGAGAATTCTTCCCGAAAAAGGTAGCCCCTGAGAACCGTCTAAAAGCATCACGGGGTGGAGGGGCAAGGGTCCTGAGAGCTGGTCTTGCCATTCCTTGTCCCCAGGTTTCTTGAAGAAGCTGAGCTCCAGAGAAGAGGCAGGACCCATGGGGCATTTGGATTACACTCCAAGTCTAATTCCCAATCCAGCGATTCTGCTCCCAGAGGCTCCCTTCATCTGTCTGCTTGGCCAAGTAAGAGGTGGGTCGCCCTATGCCCCCTGCCTGGCCACAGAAGAAAACCATCAGAAGGCTGTCCATGGGGCCCCAGAACCATGTGGCAATGGCCTACGGAGCCGGAGCCCTTTAGCCTCAAGAAGAGCATGAGGGACCCAGCACCCTTCTGAAACCTAAACTGCATTCTGGCCTAAACTGTTTTGCACTGTCTGTGCCCTAGAAGGTTGTGAAGGCCTGTAAGTGGGTCCTCCTGTTTCCCCATCTTCTGAGGCCCAGGGCTTCCTCAGAGCCTCCATGGGTCCCACCCCTGCACCCATCACAAGATGTCTGGGTCCTGCCTGCCTGGCTCACACCCCCTCCCCCACCCACTGCCCTATTTCCATCCCTGGGACAGCCCGCTGGGCACTGCCGTTCCCTCTCTTAGAAGACTTACACTGGCCCTGCCCGTCCCTTTTGCCAATCTAGTTAATGTCACCTCCTCAGAGAAGCCCTCCCTGAGCACCCACCTGCAGTAGCGTCACCCCCATCTTCCACCCTCACTTTTCCTGCTGTTTCCTTCCTGGCCCCTGTCCCTACTGGGAATTTTCTGCACTGATAGACTAGTCTCTCTCACCCACCTGGGGGCCAGCGTGTCTGTCTTCTCTGTCCCAGCACAGCGAATGATTATTTGTTGGTATAAAGGAAACAGGAAGGCCCCTGAGGTGCTGGGATTGGGAGGCTTTCACCCCAGGTGCGGAAGGAGCCTTGAGGAAGGGGAGAGGACCTGAGTTAGTGGCCTCTCCCCACTCTGAGGGTGAGCCCTGAGCAGGGCAGGCCACTGCCTCTTGGGGTTCCTGTTGCCTGTGCCCTTGATGGGTGGCCCGCAGAGGACGCAGCCACCCTGGGTCAGCTGTGGTCCTGGGGCAGCCGCATCCGGGCAGGCGGCACTTAGGACGGACAAACTCCAAGGAACCCATGGGAAAATCGAGTGGCTGAGGGGAGTGACCCGGCGGCTTGGCCAGCGCTTTGAGGCCCCAGGGACCCAGCTGAGAGGGCCCAGGTGAGGCATCTGGAGGCGCTGAGCGGGGCCGGGAGCCGCGGGACCCGCAGAGGGCGCCAGTCCACGCGGGTGCAGTAGGCCTCGGCCACCAGCAGGGGTCAGGCTATGCCGGGCGCGGGGGAGGGGGCGAGCGTGGGAGAGACTGGGGGTCCCTGTCTCCGCTACCCAGTCCAAGCTGGGTCTCTTTGCCCAGGCTGGACGGGGGCCGTAGTTCACCGCCGCCTGGCCCCGACCCCGTCTCCATGGGGACCCGAGGCCACCCTACTGCCTGTCAGGGGCTGCCCTGGAGCCTGGCGCCTTCCCCTCGCACCCTGTCTGCCCGTCGGGGACTGTGCTGTCCAGGCTGACCCAGACTGGAGACATCGGAATGCCTGTCCACGCCTCCGCCCCTGGGTCACTTCCCGGTGGGGCGAGCAGAAGGCCAGGGCGGGGTGGGAATCTGTTGTACCCAGGGAAGGGAATTGCCCCTAGGCCCAGAGAGTTTGAGCCCTGGGGTACTGTCACCAATAGCCCAGGACCCTGGCAGCAGGGCCCTGCCCTAGAGTCTTCCTGCAGCAGAGCTCTCCTCCGGAGGGACCATGCATGTTTCCCCGGGGTGGGGATGAAGCCAGAGGTTTGCCTCTGAGGCACGGATCCTCCAGGTCACTTGCCCCTCAACCGGCTGCAGTGAAGGAGGCTCTGAGGGGAGGAAGACCGGCTCCTCCCCTGCAAGGATAGGGGCCCCCGGGAAGTCATTCCTGCTCTGGGGACTGCCTCCCTCCCCTACATCAGAGTCAACCACTGCAGAAGGTTGGCCAAGCTGACCACTGTGTCTGTGATCTCTGCCAGAGAGGCTGAAAGAACATCCAGCCCCACCTGTGGTCCCTTCCCGCCTCAGGCTATATGACAGTATGACTCCCCACCTATTTCTTCGTTTCCACTGGAAACACTAGTAAAACAATTCCTCACCCTCCACCTCAGGGAGCGGCCCCCACTAAACCAGCTAACGTGGGACCCCTGGGTCAATGCTGGCCAGGAGACGCTGCTGACACCAGAGACCCTGGGCACCTGGGCCCCCTACAACCCTAGTCATGGTGGCCATGGGATTCCAGGCAGCACACATCTCGGAATCAGTATTTCCCCCACCCCATAAAAAATACGTATATGATTATCCCATGGCCACCTACCTAATCCTGGGGTACAGGAAAAGTGCAGAGGAGGAAGGGCTCTGTCATTTAAGCACAGTTCCTTCCTCCTGGGTGTCCTCCCTCCTCTTTCCCATCTGACAAAGTCCATCTTCCCTGTGGAACCAAAGACAGCTTAAAGGAAGCCGGCTGTTCACACTTTTAATTTTTGGCTGCCCAAGGAAAGTCAGAAGTCAGGGCGGAAGGCCACCATTCCGGCCCCAGAACTCTTCCTGGGCCGAGGGTACCAGTGCCCTGCCATGGACATATGGAGCCTCCATGTCATTCTCTATTCCATGGTGGCTGGGCCCTGCCCTTCTACTCAGGGAACCTGGTGGACCTGAGGAAAAAAATTATCACAGGACAATACTATTCCCCACCATATTTTTCCCACTTCACATTGAAAGATTTATTAAAAAGTACTTAATGCTAAACATTAGGGAGCTATCCCTACTGGAACAACTGATGAGGGGCCTGTGGGTGAACAGTGGCCAGAAGATCCCACTGACATCATACAAAGAGCCACTCCTGGACCACCCGAACTCCAACAGCTCAGCTTATACTGGCCATGGGATTCTAGGCTGAGAATATCTCAGTGCCAAAGAAAAAACATTAAACTATCCCATGGCCACCTACCTCATTTTAGAGTACACAAAACAAAAGCGGAAGCACTCTACCATCAGAGAACTGTTCTTTCCTCCTGGGGCTCCCACCTCTCCTTCTCCATCTACTGAAGTTTCCACCTTCCCTCTCCCACTGGAGCAGGCTCACAGCGAGCCAGCTTGTCCCACCATTCCTGCCAGTGCACTTGCCATCCTGTAGAGGAAGCCAGACAGTTTTAGTGAAACCCCCAGCATGACCCTGTGGGCTCCTTCTCTACCCAGAGCACCAGCAGTAGTGGAGGAGACCCAGAAAAAAACCTTGGCCCTGTGACAACCACTGCAGAAAGCCAGATTCCTCCAAGCTGGGCAGCCAGAGGCTGTGAAGTCAGCCTCATCGACAAGAACCCAGGGCTGCCACAGGGCTGCCTGGAATATGCCTTTCATTTCTTCTACAAATGTGTTGCTTGTGCCCAGCACAGAAATTCTTACAACTAAGATCACCCCAACGAAGTAGTTGGATGGCTGTGGTGAAGACAAAAATCCAGTAGGTGGCGCAGTCAAGCCGCACTTCCTGTGTTTTATTTATTATGTTTTTATTAGTATTGTTTTAATTGGAAAATCATGCTCGTATTCATTTATGGGGTAGAATGTGATGATTAGTTAGCTGTGTGCACCGTGGAATGAGGAAATCATGCTACTTAGCATCTCCACCACCTCAGAGAGACCAGTTCCACATGATGTCCTGGAAATGTTGATCAGAAAAAGTTGACCTCACAGAAGTCGCGAGTAGATCGATGGTGACAGGAGCTGGGGAGCGGCACAGGGAGGAAATAGGGGGCTGTCGGTCAAAGGACCCAAATCTCAGATGGACGGGAGGAAGAGGTTTTGACATCCAGCGCACAGCAGGGTGACCAGAGCCAATGGGAATGTACTGCATTGCAAAACACCTGAGAGAGTCCATGTCAAATGTCTTTTTGCATTTACATTAGAGAGGACCAAGGCCCTGAGGTCCAAGAACATTGAAACCTGACAGATCAGTCTTGTGTGGACTCCAACAGCTGCAGGCAGGGGCCAGGCAAGACGTCCACACTGCCGTGGCCTTCAAAGGCATCCTATCCCAAGGGGTGAACTGAAGGACAGCCTGGAGCTTCCTGGAGACAAGAGAGCCCCTCCACCCCACCTGGAGCAACGTCAGAACCTGGACTATTTCCTGCAGCACTTCTCCCCTGCCCTGCTCTATTTTATCTTTTTTAATAAAGATGGCTCCTGATAAATGACCGTTTCTTTCAAATCTTGTAGTAGCATCGGAAAGGTGGCAGGTGGGTCACAGACACTCTGCTGCTTTGCACCCTGCCTGCACAGAACAGGGGCTGTGCACACCCTAGTTTAGGTGGCATGCAGTCATGTGATCCTCTCAGTTACTCAGAAAAACTGAAAGGAAAAGAGACCTCGGAGAAGAATCAGAGTGACCCCACCCGCAGCAAATCATTACCAGTGGCTCTGAAGGGCTGGGGCTCTGAGTGGTTGCAGGGCAGAGTCCCACACATTGTGCATGGTCTCCCCACACTCACACTGACTGGTGAGCATTTTCAGAAGGACCAGTGGCCCATTCAGGTCCCATCTGCCTGTGTTAATCATGCTGAGAGGTCTCCAGGAGGATCCTGAAGTCCTGGGAACCAGACTGTGTTGCGGTCAGAGTGACGGGGATGTGGTCCTCAAAGCGCCTTAGGGGGCTACTTGTGCTGCCGGGCTCCTGGCTGTCTAGTGTGGCATTGGTCTTTCTGCTGCGATAGTTTCTCCTTTTGATAAGAACAGCACGAAGCGGTCCCCCTCAGAGGCCTGACGGAGGAGTGAGCCTTCAGCCAGGCCCAGGTTGAAGGGGTGCTTCTGGGTGAGGCAGGTGTCCTGGGGGTCAGGGGAGGATTGATGGCAAAACACAGCAGCAGCCTCAAGGGATGGAGGGGGTGGTGGGAATGGGGGCTTTCATAAGGCAGGTTCCAGTTTCCCAGGAACCCAGTGTTTCTGTGTCAGGCAGAGAATCTATGGGTGCAGAAACCCCTCAGCACCCATCAGGGAGCTTCCTCGTGGGTTCCTAAGGAACTTAAGGAAGATCCAGAAGGCCCCACCCTCGTGCATGGCTGGGGCTCCATATGCACAGCCTTGAACGTGTGATGACCCTGCCCATTACTAATGGTGGCCAGGGATGGTCCTGGAGTTTGACCAGTCAGATAAGATTCTCCTTCTCCCCAAGAGAACAGGACCAGGAAGCAAGAGGCGGGCTGGGGAGAGGGTGGGAGTGTTCTGTGAGGTTTCTCGTCTCCCCAGTGTGCTGCTGTCTTTAAAATCTACTTTGGGGATGAGGGTCCCTCAGGTGTCAATACTGCCTGTACCCTTGTACACTCAACAAGCATTTGAAGGCTGAGCAGTTTCTGAGTGTCTGGGGTGATCATAACACTGATGACCTCATGAACAGTGACATTTACGCAGTAGTCGTTATAAGCCAGGCCCTGTCATCGTAGTCTCAAGTGTACAACAAAGGGTATGTGGTTGTCAGAGAACACCACGATACTAAGAGCTTGACAAACCAAAACAACATCACAGCTTTCAAATCTGCAGGTAACTCATCCAAATGCTGTTTAGGGCAAAGGTGAGATTTGAACCCAGGCAGTCAGAATTTGATGTTACTCTGTTCTGTGCTGTGCCGACTGTGAGAGGGTGTGTATGAGAGTGTGTGTGTGTGTATGCTGGTGGTGCCAGCCCATGTCACAGGCTTATTTATTCATTCCATAGTCTATACTGTGTGGCAGGCACCAGGCCGGGCTCTAGTGGTGAAAAGACAGACAGATGCTGTTGTGGAGTTCTCAGACTGATCAGAGATCATCCTAAGTGCCAAGAGGAGAAAACAGAGGAGACAGATGAAACTGAGGTGGGGCAGTGTGGAAGGCCTTGCCGAGGAAGTAGCATTTACATTGAGCCCTGAAGGAGGTGCGAGAGGGAGCTTGTCAGTACTGAGTGGAGGGAACAGTGTTTCCAGCAGTGGGAACAGCATGTGCAAAGGCCCTGAGGTCAGCATAAGTTTCCTTGTTTGGAGAGCTAAGAGGTCAGCAAGGCTGGAGCACAGAGGGCAGGGGTGAGAGGAAGGAGCTGAGAAGGGGAAAGTGAGCAGGGGCAGATCCTGCCACTCCTTGCAGGCCCTGCAAAGGGATTTGGTAAGGTTTTTAAAGATTTCATAAAAATTTTAAGATGTTAAAGCCTTTGCAAGCTAAAATAAGATTTTGGTTTCTTTTCAAAGTTGCAAGAAATATTTCAATCTAAGATCAATAAAATAGTTACTATAATGTCTCCCATTCACCACGCATTGGGTGCCCACTGTCTTTAATTCCGACCACGCCTGCCTGGAGGTCATGGCTGTCTCCAGTTGACCTGGGAAAGAGTGGCTCTGGGAGGGAAGTGACTTGCTGAGGTCACACAGTTCTAGCCCATGAAGCCCCACGTGGGTGCTTCCTTCCCCTGCTCCTTTGTTTCCAGTCTGGTAAATGGGGATCTTTAGTGATCTTGAAGCTTCTGGCACGTTCTTAGTACAGTGTGTTCCTATGCACCTTGTAAAGCAAAAGCAACTCTGAACTTCTTAGCTTGCATCATCAGCTGTTCCCAGGTGACGGCGCCTGGGCACTCCCAGCAGGGCTGGGGGTGGAAAAGATGGACGTTTTAGTACATTTATCAGCAGGAGCTGGGCTGCCTGGAGGTCAGGAGAGTAAATCACAGTTCCCAGGCCTGAGAGCGGGAGGCACACAGACAGCAGGGACAGCGGAGGGCCTCAGCGGAACCATCACCAGCCCTTCACCCTGGTTGGAAACTGAGGCCAGGCTGCTGGGGATGGTGAAGGGGTCCTAGGTGAGCTGGGGTGGGGGTGGCACCAAGGTTGGGGATCCAGCCTCAGGCCTCGGCATCCATGTGAGCTTAGCCTGCCTCCTGCAGCTCCAAGCCAGGGCAGTGGTCTGTGCTCCCTACGTGTGGACATCTTTCTGTGAGATGCCGCCCCGAGAGGCCCCACTTTGCTGTCTGTCTCCACACCCCCTATCAGCCATCAGCGAAACCTGGTGGGCCCCTTCGGAATCTGCCCCTCCAGACCTCCATCGCCCCACCTGGCCCCCGGCACCGCCAGCTCTCCCCTGATTGTAGCATTATGAATGATCTCCCTGGTCTGCCTGTCAGCCCTCGCCCCTCCTCTGCTCAGCACCCTCCCACAGCACCTGCCTCACCCAGGTAACAACCAGGGTCCTCCTGGTGGGCACAGCCCATGCACAATGTGTCACTGTCACTCCTCTGACCTCATATCTTACTGCTCTTCCTCTTGCCCCTCCAGTATCCCCACTAAAACATGAGCTGAAAAGGGGTAATAATTTTTTTTTTTTTTGACACAGGGTCTCTGTCACCCAGGCTGGAGTGCAGTGATATGATCATAGCTCACTGCAGCCTTGAACTCCTGGCCTTAAGTGATCCTCTTATCTTGGCCTCCCAAAGTGCTAGGATTACAGGTGTGAGTCACCTCCCCGGCCTGGGGGCAGGAAGTTTTGTTTTGTTCCCTGGTATGTCCCTAGAGCCTAGGACAATTCCTGACACACAGTAGATACTCAGTAAATATTTGTTGAATAAAAGAACAATGATCTGAGGTAGGTATGATTACCATTTTAAAGATGAGTAAACAGAGGCACAGAGAGATTAAATAACACAAGGTAATGCAAGTACTAAATGGCAGACTTGGGATTCAAACCCATGCAGATTGGTTTCAGAGTCAGTGTTCTTAGTCCCTAATCTATATTGCTGCTTCAACTAAACTTTGATGAAGCTGGATGTGGTGACTCACACCTGTAATCCCAGCACTTTGGGAGGCCAAGGTGGGAGGATTGCTTGAGTTCAGGAGTTCATGGCCAGCCTGGTCAACATGAGGAAACCCCATTTCTACCAAAAACACCAAAATTAGCCAGGCATGGTGGTTCACACCTGTGGTCCCAGCTATTCGGGAGGCTGAGGTGGGAGGATTGCTTGAGTTCAGGAGGCAGAGGTTGCAGTGAGCCGAAATCAAACCACTGCACTCCAGCCTGGGCAACACAGCAAGGCCCTGTCTCAAAAGAAAAGAAAAAAAAATTAAAGTTTGATGAATTAAATAGCTTTTCTACCTTCTTCTTGTACTCTGTACACTAGATCCCCAAACCCTACTCCCTTTTGATTCTCTTTCCTACCTCCATTCCCTTGCTCGTGTTGTTTCCTCTGATCAGAATGTCCTTTCACATAAAGGACTCTTCATTCTTCAAAACCCAACCTGAATTGCCCCTTCACCAAGTAAGGTTAATTTCTCTGTCTTCTTTGCTTCCATTGTCCTGTGGATATACCTTTCTCAGAGTCCTTAGAAGTGATCTATTTATGTGTGTTTCTGAATCTTTACTTAACCTTGAGTTTCTTTATGGCAGGGACCTATTCTTTATTTTCTTCATCTCTCCCAGCCTGTGTCTAGCACATGTTAGGGGCCTGATACATATTTGTTGAATGGGTGACTAGAAGGTTTTCTGGTACTTACCGCCTGCCAAGTGAATGTATGCTTGTTGAGTCCTATTTATGATGAACTTTCATTTTAACATGGCCCATGTGTTCCAGAGAGAGAAAAACAGGCCCAAATCATAACAGAATCACATACAGTCATAGCTTTTTATTTTTATTTTTATTTTTTTTGAGATGGAGTCTTGCTCTGTCACCCAGGCTGGAGTGTAGTGACGTGATCTCAGCTCACTGCAACCTCTGTCTCCCAGGTTCAAGCGATTCTCCTGTCTCAGCCTCCCGAGTAGCTGGAACTATAGGCACCTGCCACTATGCCTGGCTAATTTTTTGCATTTTTAGTAGAGATGGGGGGTTTAACCGTGTTAGGTAGGATGGTCTCGATCTTCTGACCTCGTGATCCGACCACCTCGGCCTCCCAAAGTGTTGGGATTACAGGCGTGAGCCACTGCGCCCAGCTAATTTTTTGCATTTTTAGTAGAGACAGGGTTTAACCATGTTAGGCAGGATGGTCTCGATCTTCTGACCTCGTGATCCAACCACCTCGGCTTCCCAAAGTGCTGGGATTACAGGTGTGAGCTACCACACCCGGCCCATGTCATTCATTTAGTGGCTTCTGGTAAAACACTGTTCCATCTTCGGTGCATTAAACACACATTTAATGTTATCCGATGTACTACTGCCTTTTACCCCAGAATCAAAAGGCACCATGGGGCTATAAAACTAACTGACCATGGGGGAAATCCACTTGGTTAGGGGACAAAAGGGACGTTCATGCCCCATTGGGTTATACAACTCCTGGTTTTTTTTTTTTTTTTTTGGGAGGGGGTCTTGCTCTGCCGCCCAGGCTGGAGTGCAGTGGCCGGATCTCAGCTCACTGCAAGCTCCGCCTCCCAGGTTCACGCCATTCTCCTGTCTCAGCCTCCCGAGTAGCTGGGACTACAGGCGCCCGCCTCGTCGCCCGGCTAGTTTTTTGTATTTTCTATTAGAGACGGGGTTTCACCGTATTAGCCAGGATGGTCTCGATCTCCTGACCTCGTGATCCGCCCGTCTCGGCCTCCCAAAGTGCTGGGATTACAGGCTTGAGCCACCGCGCCCGGCCACAACTCCTGGTTTTTGTAAAATGCACTGGTGTCCATGTAAAGGTGTTGACCAAACGGTATGGGGTGGACTATGGTAACAAAACCCTTGCCCTGCATGAGAATTTGACCTTGGGTTAACTTTCTAGCTCTGTTTCCCTGGGACCCAGGTAAAGGCAGAATGTCCCTCTGCTGCTGGGCACTATTGCTAATGGCACAGTGTCCCCTGGTTGGTATCTGGGCGGGGGCTATGAGTACCTGCTGGGCCACCAGGCTAGGGCTTCACAGAGTACAATGACTCTGTTGGACACGTCCCTGTGGGGCTCCCGGGACACTTTGCTGATGGAATTGTTAGTAGAGGTGCTGGCTTCTGGGGGACATGAGGCTTTTAAGCCAGGGCAGTTCCCACACCTGCCTGATGTGCCTCTGGTCTCCTTGTACCTGCGTGGTCACAGGAGTTGGGGGAGATTGACAATGGAGATGACTCCCATGTGGCTGTGTGGGCAACTGCAGAAGAGGAACACTCGAAGCTACCCTCCTGGCAGGCTGTGCCCCTGTCCTGCGTCCTTCTTGGTGCACGGTGGCCTAGGTTAGGCCTGTGGTGCTGAACATCGAGTTGAACCCCAAGACACGCCCTGGTGGGCACTGCGGAGATCAGATGCTCTGTGTGCCCCGTGCAGCACTGGGGAGGAAGTGCACAGGGGCTACGTCAGCACTTAGGAGCCTAAAGGAAAAGCAGATTGGCTGAGAGGACGTCATGAGGCTGAAGCGCCCCAACAGTCTGCCCAGAGCCCCTTTTCCTATTGCACCCTGGACAGCAGGCGGTCCCTGCCTGGGCGAGGCCCAGGGCCCAGAACTGGGAGACCAGTGATGCCCACATTGATCCCCAAGGCAGAAATCATTCTCCTCCCAGGTCCTTCCACCCTTCCTCTCGGGGCCTGATAATTAGGTGTGGGGGCCTCTTTCTTCCTGCTGACCTCCTGGGCTCAGTCAGGACCTCTGTCCTCTCCCTCCTTCTGATTGCTCTGGGCTGCAGAGGGGACTCGGCCTGGGTGGGGAGGTCGATGTCGGCTCTAATGGCCCCTGTCACAGGCTCTAGCTCTGCACTGGCCCTGGATGGTGGATTCTTCCTGCCTTTGCCACTGAAGCCTCCTGGCAGCCTTCCAAGGTTGGCCTCCTCATCGCCTCCACTTCTCAGATAAGGAACTGGAGGTTCAGAGAGATTTCAGCAACTTGCTCAAGGTCGAGCAGCAGCTCTCGGGCTGAGGGAGGACTCAGCCCCCACCCTCTGGCTCAGAGCCTGGCTCCGAGGCACTGCTTTGTGCTGACCAACATTCCCTTCCAAAGCTCATTAATGTCCTGTGACTCCAAACCAACAGCGCCTTAGGAAGGAGCTCTGGGCAGTGAATTTCTAGGGCACAAGATGTCCCCTTTCTTCCCTCCTCTGTCTGAGTCTGTCCATTCAGAAAATGCTGAGATGGGCCAGGTGTCAAGTCTGGAAAGTGACCCAAAAATGAATCAGCTTTTCTTCTCGCTAACGCCTTTGCTTTGACTTCCTCTGCAGACGCCGCAGTCCCCGTGTGTCTCCAGTATGTCTCTTGTAAGCAGGAGCTTGCGTTCTCAGATCTGGCCGATGGGTGCATGGGGAAGGTGGGTGCAGGGACCTGGGAGGCCAGTTTTTCCTGCCGTTCTGCTGGGAGGGTAGGACTTGCCCGCCTGTCCCCAATTCCCAGCTTCCCCCTTGACAGGAGTTCTGCCTCAAGGACTCCCTCTGCAGCAGGGAGGACCCTGCTGGGTGTGCAGAGAAGTTTTCTACTCTCTAGGGGTGGAGGCTATGCCAGGAACATTCCCATCTCTGGAGGGGGGAGCAGAGACCCGGGGCCTCCCTGAGATCTGGAGGAGCTCCATCCTTGTGGGAGGGTTTGGGCCTTTGGGATCCCTTCTAAACCTGACTTTGTATGTTTCCATGATTTCCTCCTAGAGCTCAGGCCTCTAACTGGGAAGAAGCCAATTATGCAGGAAGCATTGACGTTTCCATGAAGACCTGACATTCTGGGGCATCACTGAGGGAGTGTGGAGAGTCAGGCACAGCAGCTGCCACATGCCCACTGGCCGGGCAAGCTGGGGGTCTGGATGGGTCCCACCTACCCCACCCAACACTGCCCAAACCTCGATGGCAAGGCCTTCTGGAACCACAGTTCTCAACCTATCTGACAAAAGACCCCTTTTTGTTATTTTCCATCCATCACGATTGACACTTTGGTAAGTAGATACTCCTGTGCGAGATGCCAGGGTGCTGAGGGGCTGGAGCTGAGTCTGCTTGCTGCCTCTTGCTTTCTGAGCTTACCCTGCTGTGGGCCTGTGCCATGGGGGACCAGCCAGTCCCCGGGCTGCCCCTCAGAGCACGGTTCCTCAGCAGCCATAAAGGAAGCAGAGGGTCTGGGGCTCCACGCACGTTGCCCTTTGTGGGTCCTGAGCTCATTGGCACATCGAGCACTCTGAGGAGTCCTGTGGGAAGAAACGTGCTCACTGTTTCCCAAGCCTGTTTGACCTCGGAGTGCTTTCGACGGCCTCTACCACCGAGCTTGGCCCCCAGCGTCTGCTGCCAGAGGCCATTCTCTGGTTGGTGAGGATGTGGAGAAATAAGAACCTTTGTGGCTCCATTGCTGTGGGGAGGTAAAGTGATGCAGCTGCCGTGGGAAATGGTGTGGTGGTTCCCGAAGGAGTTAAATATGCAACACAATTCCCATATGATCCGGCAATCCCACTTCTCAGTGTAGCCCCAAAAGAATTGAAAGCAGGGCCTCAAACGGATATGTGCACACCCATGTTCACAACAGCATTATTCACAACAGCCAAAGGTGGAAGCAAAGAAAGTGTCCATGACAGATGAACGTGGTCTGTCCCTGCAATGGAATATGATTCATCCTAAAAAGGAAGGGCGTTCTGCGCTGCGCTGCAACAGGGATGAACCTGGACGACAGGATGCCAGTGAATGAGCCGGCCACAAAAGGACAAATACTGCAGGATTCCACTTCCACGAGGTCCCTGGAGTAGTCACATTCACGGAGACAGAAAGTGGAATGGAGGTGCCAGGGCTGGGGGAGAGGGGATGGGGGTTCATGTTTCATGGGGCAGAGTTTCAGTTGGGGAAGATGAGAAAGTGTACTTAATGCCACTGAAGTGTGCATTGAAAATGGATAAGGTGGTAAATGTGTGTTGTGTATCCTTTACCACAATGAAAAGGAAAGGGGGCCCTCCTCTGGAAGTAGGTTGGGGTGGTCCTCCCTCCTGCCCCTCTGCTCCGCAGCTCCCCTCTCCAGGTGGGTCTAGTCGTGGTTGAGGAAACTGGCTCATTTCCAGAGCACACTAAATTTCTAGATCAGGCCCTGGAGTCCTTTGTGAATCTAGTTTGGGAGCCTGATTTTCCAAGATAATGCAGGGGAGTTCTCGGTTTTGTGGAAGATGCCTGTGCCGGAGGCAGCTCCCTGCAGAAGAGGCCTGGCCCATGTGATACAGTCATGGAGTGCCACACCGCCCCTTTGGAGGAATGGAAGCCCCACTCGGGCAGGGCACAGAGAGCCGCCGTGGGCTCCAGGCGTCTGTTCCTGGGGCCCTGGGAGCCCTGCAGCATTTGAGCTGGTTAGGCCCCTGGGTTTGCTTTGGGAGGGCCTCCTCGGCCAGGAGGCCTGGGGTGGGCTGGCAGGGGCTTGGCCAGATGCAGTTGGGGTAGGAGTCACTGCGTGGGGGTGGCCTCTACTTGGCCTTGCCGGGAAAGTCCTTCTTGTGCCCCCTGAGGATGCTTGAGGTTGAGGGAGGCCTCCGTGTGACAGAACCTGTCCTAACTCCACCTCTCCCTGGCTCCTACTGCCGGGACACGTCCTGTTGGAGGAAGTGTCACCCTTCCGGATGAGACAGAGGTGCCTGCAGAGGGGCATGGGCTGGGCAGCTGCCTGCAGAGCAGAGAGACTGGGGCCTGTGTCCACCCTCAGGAAAAACCCTCTGGGCACCACCCAGGCACCCCACCGTGACCAGGACGGGGCCTGGGACAGTGGCCTCAGGGGCAGAAATTGCCTACTTCCCCTCACCAAGGCCTCCTGGCTCCAGGCCTTGCTATGGTGTCACACTATAAGGTCCTTCCAGTGGCGGCCCTGCTTACGAGCCCTGGCCTCCCCTGCTCACTGGCCTCCCTGCCTCCTTAAGCCTCAGTCACTGCCTCTCTCTGTGATGTCGTTTCCCCACCATGGATGAGGCCAGCAGCTCTCTTTGAGAAATAAGTGGCATCAATGCCTGTGAAGTGGCCCGGTGGCTGGTAGCTATTAAGAGAAACAGGAGTTTGGCAGCAAAACCCATCCACGCAGATCTAGATGCCAGCGGATATGTGAGGAGTGTTTGGCCAGCCTGTTGATGAGGTCAGTTTAGCCAAATGTCCCGGGACGTGAGTATCCAGGTGGCATCGCCCTTCACACCTGGGGTGCTGGCTGTGCTCTGCAAGGGTCAATTGTGCACCTCGGAATGTCTCAGGCCGTGCTCTGTAAGGACCAGCTCCTGAGACCATGCATGAACCAGACCATGGTGCATGAACCAGACCATGCATGAACCAGAGGAGTCAGTCAGCGATGGCTGTGAGGCTGACCTTGTCTTGACCATGAAATGGGCTTGATCATTAACTAGTCATTTAATTCAATGAATATTTATTAGGGAGTCCTCTTCCCCGGGACCCAGAAACCTTGCCTTTGAGGGACTCAGTCTAGACCCACGTCTCAGTCTAGACGATGGCCACAGAGCAGGAAAAGCCTCTTAAGGGGGCGAGTGGGGTATGAGGGGCAAGCGGCAGATAATGGGGTAAAAAGGAGATGGGGTCAAGGACCCCCTTTGTTCCCCCGGGTCCCAGGTCTCAAACTGGCAATGTTGGTCACAGGCCGCCTTTGTCCTATATGATGACTTCCAAGTTTGAAATTTGAGGCGATCAAGGTCTGGGGCTGGAACTGAGTGGCACAATCCCCTCGAAGGGGCCGGGCTGGCTCTCTAGTTTGCCCCAGGCGCACCTAGCGCAGCCACTCCCAGCCTCAGCAGGCAGTTGAGTTTGCAACCCCAGTACGTGCCAATTTAAAATCTTCAAAAGCACTGAAGTGCCTAAGGCTGGGGTTTAGAAATAGCGTCCCAACAGGAGCCTGTGACGGGGGTAGGGGCAGCCTGAGTGTAGGTGGCTACACAGACCCCAGTTCCCTGGACTAAGGCTTCAGGTAACTTTTGCCACGTTTCAAGTTTCTGGTGAGGAGTCGCCACGCCTGGAGTGATTGGGAGAGAGAAAACAAATAAACACATTTGAGTCCCAAAGTCAAGCTCCCCGGATATTGTGAGCAGCAGCGGCATTAAGGAAATAAAGTCACCAGCCTCTCAGGGCCTTGCTGGGAAGTGATGGTCCGTGGATGAAGATGTGCCGTCCCCCAGCTTGTTAGAGGCACCACCTCGCCTCTGGTGGCCACGTGGCAGGCCTGGACTGTCCCCAAGCTGTCCGGCAGAGGTGGCCGGGCCTCGAGCCAGCACTGGCGCCGCCGCCGCCCCAGTGAGCAGAAAGCCGCTAAGCACTTGGCAGGAGCTGCTTGCTGTTGAACTATTTAACATCCTAGTGCATCTACTTTCACATCCTCCAATGATCCTCGAAGACCACCAGGCGGGCGCTGGTGAAGTTGTGATGAATATTAACGAGGCAGCACTCTGTGCCTTCCCGCCGGGGTGGGGGCACATCCTCAATGGTGGCCATCCCAATTTGGAGTCGCCAGGGCCCTGGGAATGTTTTTCCAGTGTGAGGAGCTCCCTGGGGGGCTGTGGGGTGGTTACAACGCCAGGAGAAACTGTAGGGAGGGGATTTCCAGCACCTGGACAGTGTGGGCAGTGCGGCTGGCACGGAGTGAGTTGAAGGGCTGGTTCTGGAGTCCGCTGACTTTCAGCTTCCCCCGCCGGTAAACTTGGGAGCAGGTGTCAGGAACACCCTGCAGCCTGGTCTCTGGGGAAGCGTGGCTCAACCAGGGCCTGCTGGTGAGGTGGACGGATGGACCATTGTTCCTGCCTGCAGGGAGCTGATGGTCTCCTGGGGGAAGACAAATAAACAGACACAGAGCTGATGATCCAGAGCACAGAGCACAGGGCGGCTGCGATGGGTATGGGCTGGGAGGCGGCCTGTGGTCTGGAATCAGGTGATGAGAAGGGGCTGTGACCAGGTGAGGGGACTGCTCCAGGTGAGGAATGTCTATCAGGGGTGAGGAGCTAGGATGAGTTTGGCAGGAGGTAAAGGAGGCCAGAGAGAGGAGTAGGGTCAGCAGGCCTTGGAGAGAGGGTGGAGTGGAGCCCAGGGCACCCAGGCCAGGGCTTAGAAGAGGAGCTTTGGTCCTCAGTGCTCTGTGACAGAGCCTTTGGAGAATTTTCACAGGAGCTCAGGGGTGACATGGTATGACTTTGTTTTAAAGGCCTCTCCTGGCTGGGCGCAGTGGCTCACGCCTGTAATCTTAGCACTTTGGGAGGTCGAGGTGGGCGGATCACCTGAGGTCAGGAGTTCGAAACCAGCCTGGCCAACATGGTGAAACCCCGTCTATACTAAAAATACAAAAATTACCTGGGCGTGGTGGCACATGCCTATAATTCCAGCTATTTGGGAGGCTGAGGCAGGAGAATTGCTTGAACCTGGGAGGCGGAGGTTGTAGTGAGCCAAGATTGCACCACTGCACTCCAGCCTGGGCAACAAGAGTAAGACCCTGTCAAAATAAAATATAAAATAAATAAAATAAAATAAAATAACAGCTGCTTCTGCTGAGGGACAAATTGTAGAAGGGCCAGAGGAAACTGCCAGACCCACTGGGAGGCTGGCATCATGGCCCAGGGGATAGCTGCTGCTGGCCTGGATCAGGGTGGCTGTGGTGACAGCAGGGGCATTTTGGGCTCACTTGCAGCTGACTTGGTGGGTGGCACTGAGTAAGTGAGGGGAAAGGACGCATTATGGGTGATTTGGGAGAGTTTGAGGAAGTGTGGAAGCCTCTGGGGGTGGAGGTGGCAGCCAGGGCTGTCTTCCTTTCTCCAGGTTCCCTCCATTGCACACTTGCTGCCAGAGAAGTCATGCTGAAGCTGGATCTATTCAGGCCACCCTCCCTCAAGAATGTTCAGTGGCTCCCCATTGCCTGCAGGACCCAGTGTACACCCTTGAGGGTAGCAGTCAGGGGTCTCCCTGACAGACCCCTCTGGGCCTTGGGCCACCCCTTACCTCCACCTGTGCATGAGCAGGAGCAAACAGAGCATTTTCCAGTTTCCACGAAAAAAATTTTAAAACCTTTCCCTTTTCCCCGTCATGAGATGTGAAAAGCATCTTGTGTGTGAGTGCAGCCACCATGCTGTCTCAGCCACAGGCTCCCCTCGCCTCCCACCAAAGACTCCATTGCCTTGGAGAGCAGCCCCTTCCGGATGGTTCGAGTAGTTTTCAGATGAGTTATTTCAGTCTGTCTTTTCTCTCAGCAGGCAGCTCATTCATGCACACACCTATGAGTCATTCGTTCTACATTCCATGAGCACCTGCTGTATAGCCAGCACTGAGCCAGACCCTGGGGACTAATGGGATTAAGAAATGATCCCAACTTCAAGGATTCAGCACAGCCAGGTCCAGCCGCTCCCCGCCCATGCCTTGCCCCAGGCCTCACACACCTGGGAGCACCATAGGTGAGCATGGAAGGAACTCAGCACACAGAGGTGCTAGGTCACTTCTGGGCTCCCCCCATGGCTTTGGGAAGGTCCCCAGCCTCTGCATGTAGAAATCCTGGAATCCTGGAATGCCGGAGCTGCCCAGGGGCCTCGGAAGCGGGGGGTGCACCCTCCCTTTAGGTGGGGAGCTAGCATGTGACTATGGTGCTGCTTCTAGAGGCTTCGGGTGCCATGTGAGAGGTCAGGTCATTCCATCCCAGGTCTTTCCAGCTCTCCTGGTTCTGTGAGGGACAGTGGCTTGGTTTGGTGCCAGTCCAGGGTGCGGGCCTCTTTCAGGAATCAGCTTGGGGTGAAACAGCAAGAGTCTGGAGCCAGAATGGGATGACATTGTTTTGTGTTCCTGGGATTATTTTGAGCATTCTTTTCTATTTGGAGTAATGATAGTATTTTACATTTAAAGTGTGGATATAAATAAATGTGCATTTTCTTTACAGAATACACTCAAGTAAAAGAGTGAGCCAATTTAAAGAAAAATTCTAAGTAGTTAGTAGGGATAAGGCACAAAACTGGAGACGGGGGCTTGAATGAATCAAGTTGGGGAAATTCGGAGCTGCCAGACCCAAGGCTTCTGGACCAGTTGTGGAGGTGCCCCCGATCTGCCTTCTAGGCAGAAATATTCTAAAAAATGGTGTGAATGGAAAGTCAAAATGTGGTACTTTCAGGCAGTGGAATACTACTCAGCCCTGAAAAGGAACAATCTACTGTGCACATTGTGTCATGGATGAACCTCAAAAACGCTGCCAAGTGAAGGAAGCCCTGCCACCAGACTGTGGCATACGGAGGGGTTGTCAGTGAAGTCACCTTCTCTTCCCTTGCCAGATGGTGTACAAGGAACTACATTCCCCACAATCTGCCCCTTGCCTCTGCCGCCTTTGCATTAGATATCTACTTGCAAAAGTGGATGAATCCGGACTCTCGCTTCAGGCCATAAACAAAAAATTAACTCAAAATGTAACTAAATGTCAGAACTAAAAATGATTACAGGCATAAGCCATCATGCCTGGCCTGGTAGAATTATTTTCTTTTGGATAGACACCCAGTAATGGGATTTCTGGGTCGAATGGTAGTTTTAAGTTCTTTGAGAACTCTCCAAACTGCTTTCCACAGGGGCTGAATTAATTTACATTCCCACCAGCAGTGTATAAGCATTCCCTTTCTCCTCAGCCTTGCCAGCATCTATTGTTTTTTGACTTTTTAATAATAGCCATTCTGACTGATGTGAGACGGTGTCTCATTGTGGTTTTTATTTGCATTTCTCTGATGATTAGTGATATTGAGCATTTTGCACGTTTGTTGGCTGCATGTATGTCTTATTTTGAGAAATGTCTGTTCATGTCTTTTGCCCACTTTTTAATAGGGTTGTTTTTTGTTGCTGAAATAAATCACAGATGATACAAACAAATGGAAAAACATTCCATGTTCATGGACTGGAAGAATCAATATCATTAAAAAGGCCATGCTGCCTAAAGCAATCTACAAATGCAACACTATGTGTATCAAAGTACTAATGTCATTTTTCACAGAACTAGAAAAAAATTCTAAAATTCACATTGATAAAAACTTCAGCCAAGTTAAATGTAAAGGAGCTTAACTGAGCAATGAATGATTCGTGAATTGGGCAGCCTCCTGAGCCAGTAGGCTCTAAGACTCCAGCACAGCCAAGCGGTGGAGGATTTATGGACAGAAAAAGGAAAGTGATGTACAGAAAGCAGAAGTGAGGTACAGAAACAGCTAGACTGGTTACAGGTTGGTATTTGCCTTATTTGAATACAGTTTGAACAGGTGGCTACATTTGATTGTCCAAAACTCGGTGATTGGCACATGTGAAGGCTATGGTCGGTTTACACCTCCACTTGTTATAGTTCACAATGTACAGAGAAACCTTTAGGCTGAACTTAAAATATGTAAGGAGGCAGCTTTAGGCTAAACTTGACTTAACAACATGTAACCAAAAAAGAGCCCCAGTAGCCAAAGCAATCCTAGGCAAAATGACCAAAGCCAGAGGCATCACATGACCTGACTTCTAACTATACTATAAGGCCATGGTAACCACAACAGCAAAACTGAAGTCTCTGGTTACAAACTCCTTACTGTCAAGTTCCATTCCATTTCCACGGAAAATGAGCAATATACTCATTCTGGCTACTTCCTACTGAAAAGTGAAGTAGTTAGGGGGCTGTGGAATGGAACTGATCTACTTGGAGTTGAAAGTATTTGCAAGTCCCTGAACTTACAGACAAAATCTTTTGTAGCATCATGGTGCAAAGGGCCAGAAGCCCCTGGGAGAACTAGTTCTGCATTCACAAGCATGGCACACAACAGCAATAGAGTTCACAGCAGAAGAATAAGCGTGTTCCTATAGTCATGGCCAAAATAATGATCAATTTTTTCCACCAGAAGAGGCCCGATACAAACCATGATAAAAGCCATTGATTTAGATATTGTGGGATTAGACATAGCACTAGTTTATTTGTGTATGTCTTGCAGGGCTGAGAATATGTTTCTGGAGTTATCCAGGAAGTACACACAATATTCAGTCCTTTTAAAATTTATTATTATCATTTTGAGACCAGGTCTCACTCTTTCACCCAGGCTGGAGGGCAGTGGTATGAAAATGGCTCACTGCAGCATCAGCCTCCTGGGCTCAAGTTAGCCTCCTGCCCCAGCCTCTAGGTAGTTGAGACTACAGGTGTGTGCAGCCACACCAGGGCTAATTTGATTTTTTGTAGAGATGGGCTCTCACTTTGTTGTTCAGGTCGGTTGGTCAAAATTACAGTGCACGTTTCCCACTGTCAGTTGTACCCAGAGCTCCTGTGGGGATCTGATGACAGGTAGGCTAATCATACATATTTAACAGGCTTTGGGAGGAGCTATGAATACTCATGACGGTGGTCTTGACATATGTATTGAACAAATATGCATGTAACATATGACCCACGTTCAATTTGGAGTGGGGACCATTTAAATGTGTTACAATTAGGCCCTATATGTCAAAAGGTTATTTCAGGACACAAAGGCATGCGAGTGTGTGATTTTTGTAGACTGGCCAGAACTAATGCATGCTCCGTGGTCTTTTTATCAGGGGAAAGTTGCTGAAATCAGTATCTTGTCTAATTAAAGCCTATAGCTGTGGCTGGTAGAACTGGGCCGGGGGTCAGTCAACATTAGTGGAGTGTAAATGGTTTTAATGTTGCTTATCTCGAGGCCAGTGCTTGTTTGGCTGCTGGGACCTCAGTTTTAAAAATCACCTACTTTATTTTTCTTTCATCTCTCCACTCTCACCCCTTCATTCCTTCCTTCTGTAGACACTCCTCTCCGGCAATGAATGTTTATCTAATTATGCTCTTGTTTAGGAAACCCCAGAGGCGAATCTTGAAACAAACCAGGCACGGAGCCTCTGTGGAATACTCCCGCTTAGGGGGAGTCATGAACAATGAGTCCACCACCACTGGGCCAAAGTCAAGATAACACCAATCAGACCTCCAGACCAGCAGTTACCTGAGACAGCCATGGAGACAATGACAGAGACTCTGTGCCCTGCACCCTTCCCATATCTCCCATGCCAAGTTTCGCTTTAAAACCCATATGGTAAATTTGAAAATGTAAGATGCTCCTTTAGAACGCTCGTTTGACGTCTCCATTTGCCGGCTCTCCAATTAAACCTGCTTTTCTTCCCACCAGCCCTCACCTCTTGTTTGGCTCATGTAGCTGAACCTGGGTTCACTTACAGAGGTAATGATCATGCCTGCATTTTGCCCAGTGCTTCACCATTTCGGGAGCACCTCTCATGTTTGCCCATGGTAACCTGGGCTGGACAGGGCATCCAAACAGCAGTTAATGGATTTAGGCTGGGCATGGTGGCTCACACCTGTAATCCTAGCACATTGGGAGGCCGAGGTGGGTTGATCACTTGAGGTCAGGAGTTTGAAACCAGCTTGACCAACATGGTGAAATGCCATTTCTACTAAAAATACAAAAATTAGCTGGCGTGGTGGCGCATACCTATAATCCCAGCTACTTGGGAGGCTGAGGCACAAGAATTGCTTGAATCCGTGAGGTGGATGTTGCAGTGAGCTGAGATCATGCCACCGCACTCCAGCCTGGGCAACAGCGTGAGACTCCATCTCAAAAAAAGAAAAAAATAGTTAATGGTTTACCCAAAGTCACAAGCCTAGGATGTAGCTGAGCTAGGTCACCTGTTCCCCAGCCCATGCCTGCTGCCCCACTAAAGGAGGGGAAGGGGAGAAGGATGGCACAGTGAAAAAGATAAGCTCTCGCGAGCAGCCACATCTTGCTGTCAGAGGGTAAATGGCTATAAACCAAAAAGTATTTGACACAAGTCTCCATCACCTTAGGTTTCTTTTGCCAAGGTCAAGGGCCATGGCCTATGACAAAGCCTCAGGAGGTCCTAAGAACATGTGCCCAAGGTGGCTGGGTTACAGCTTGCTTTTTGTTTGTTTGAGATGGAGTCTCGCTCTGTCACCCAGGCTGGAGTGCAGCGGTGCAATCTCGGCTCACTGTGAGCTCCGCCTGCCGGGTTCGCACCATTCTCCTGCCTCAGCCTCCCAAGTAGCTGGGACTACAGGCACCCGCCACCATGCCTGGCTAATTTTTTGTATTTTTAGTAGAGACAGGGTTTCACCATGTTAGCCAGGATGGTCTCAATCTCCTGACCTTGTGATCTGCCCACCTTGGCCTCCCAAAGTGTTGGGATTACAGGCGTGAGCCACCACGAATGGCCCTAGCTTGGTTTTATACATTTTAGGGAGACAAAAGATACAGGCAAAGACACAAATTGATACCTGTAAAGTATACATTACTTCAGCCCCAGAAAGGTGGACATTTCAGACACAGGGGTAGGACTGGGGGTGGAGAGGACTCACAGGTCATAGGTGGATCAAAGATTTCCTGATTGGCAATTGGTTGAAAGAGTAAGCTGGAGCTTAAGCCCAGGTTCTTTTTTTTTTTTTTTGAGATGGAGTCTCGCTCTGTCGCCCAGGCTGGAGTGCAGTGGCGCAGTCTCAGCTCACTGCAAGCTCTATCTCTCAGGTTCACGCCATTTTCCTGCCCCAGCCTCCTGAGTAGCTGGGACTACAGGTGCCCGCCACCATGCTCAGCTAATTTTTTGTATTTTCAGTAGAGACGGGGTTTCACTGTGTTAGCCAGGATAATCTCAATCTCCTGACCTCATGATCCACCCACCTCGGCCTCCCAAAGTGCTGAGACTACAGGCATAAGCCACAGTGCCCAGCCAAGCAGCCAAGCAGCCAAACCCAGGTTCTTTCCATGTGGATGAAGCCTCCAGGTAGCAAGCTTCAGAGAGAACAGATGGCAAATGTCTCTCGTCTGACCTTAAAAGGTGTCAAGACTCTCCAGAAAAGACCTAGTAAGAGAAGGAGATTCTCTACAGAATGCACATTTCCCTGCACAAGAGAAAGCTTTCCAGGCCCATTTCAAAATATGTCAACAAAATATATTTTGGGGTAAAATACTTTGATTTCCTTCAGGACCTACTGTTGCACGATGCTGTTATGGGATCTCTGGGGTGTTGTCTTTCTGGCCAGAAACTTCTGTGGCCAGTGGCGCCTTTGCCTGAGTTCTTGCCCTGTGTCCAGAAAGAATGAGGTACGCAGACAAGTGGAGGGTGAGCAAGATGAAGAGGAGCTTTATTGAGTATTAGAACAGCTCAGAGCAGACCCACAAGGGTAGCTCCTCTCTGTAGGCAGGTGGTCCTGTGGAGTGTTCAGCTCTCAGCAGAGAGGAGGCACTAGAGAGGGTGGCTCCTCTCTGCAGACAGGTCATCTCATTGTCTCTGCAGCTCTCAGCAGATTGGAGCCCCTGCAGAGTGTAGCTCCTCTCTCTACTGTCATCCCGACATCTGCCCAACTCCTAGCAGACAGGAGGCCCTGGAGTGCATTGTTCCTCTCTGAAGTTGGTAGTCCCAACATCTCTGCAGGTCTGTGAAGCTCTCAGCAGAAAGGATAGCTCTTCTCTGCAGCTGGTCATCCCGTAGTCTGCTTAGCTCTGGCTGAGCCCGGGGTTTTTATGGGCCTCAGAGGGGAGAAAATGTATGCCGATTGGTACTTGGGTGGGCCTGGAAACGGCACCACAAGTTCCCAGTCTGGTCCTTGGGACTGGCAGCTTGGCTCCCAGCCTTCAGACCTTCCCTGGCCTGAAGGTGGGGCCTCACTGGGGACCTGCCCCCTTCCATCCAGGAATCTGTCTGCCTCCTGCTGCCATTCATGACACCAGAGCTTGGCCCCAACATTCTCCAAGATTGGAGTGGGCAGTAACAGCAGGGAGAAGCCAGGCAATGGGAGCAGGCACTGCTGAGCCTGCAAGGACAGGGGGACCTTCCAGGCCTCCAAGAGTGCAGGGGTGCCTGAGTCTGCAGCCATGGTTTGGACAGCTACAGCTGTGCCCAGGAAGGCAGGGATCCTGCTTGCTCCTGGCCTTCCAAGAGCACAGGGAGGCTCAGACCTGCAGCCACAAGTTGGGCAGCTACAGCCCTGCCCCAAAGGGCAGGGCTCCTGCCTGCTCTGTGGACTGGGAGGCCCAGGTCTGCAACCCAATGGTTTGGGCAGCTGCAGTGGCACCTGGGGAGCTCCCACCCTAACTTGGAAGGGCTTCATGGAGCGTGCAGCCCCAGCCACGTCTCCCTGCTGCAGCTGGGAGCTACAGTAGAACAGCTGGCTACATTTGATTGTCCAAAACTCAGTGATCTGGAGTAGCCACTGCCATCAATGGTATATCGGAGTCAAGTTGAAATACGGTGTTCTATTGCTGTTACTGGAAGGAGGGCCTTGAGTGTAAGTTGTCCAGGTTCTTGGTGTTTTGAACAAAAAATTGGACAAAACACACTAAGTAACAAAGGACTGAAGCACAGGATCGAAGTAGCAAAATCAGGGATTTATAAAAGAGAGAAAGTACTCCACAGGGTGGGAGTGGGCCCAAGCAGCTCAAGGGCCTGATTACAGAGTTTTCTGGGTTCCAAGTACTCCTTTTGAGGTTCCTATCAGTTACCCCTTATATAGTTGAAGGATTTGGTCTGTGGCTAAGTAAAGACTGAGGTGGTGAATGGCACTCTATGCAGATGAAGGGATGGTCCCTGCTTGGCCCTGGCCACTCTAAGCCACTCTCCCTTTTTGTCTAAGCCACAGTGGAAGGGGGAGGGTTGTAGAAAGAGTAACCTTTGACCCTTTGCTACTTAGGCATGGGGAGCTGGGTTTTTCCTTTCGGTTTAGCTTCGGGAAGTTGGCATTAATTGGCCTTAGGGCCCCTGCCTCCAGACCCAGATGTTTCCCTTTTGATCCAGCTTTGGGAAGTCAGCACAAATCGGCCTCAGACTCCCTGCTTCCCCCCAGACCTTGGTGTTTTTCCTTGATTCAGCATGAATTGGCCTTAAGTTCCCTGCCTCCAGACTAGATACTATCCTGCCTCATTGCTACAGAGTCTGTTTTGTCAGTCTTGAGACCCCAGTTTTCTTGTTAATATTGGTCCATTGTGTCTAAACTTCAAAGGGAGGAGGGTAAAATGAGGCATGTCTGACCCCTTATGCCCATGATGGTTGGAACTAATTTTTTAGGGTTTTTTTGGAATCTCCCTTCTCCAAGGGGAGGGGTTCATTCAAGGGAAGCATGGAGGGCGTAGACTTTTACTTTTGGTTTACACAAGCTTAAAAAGAAAAAACTTGCCTTCAACACTAAAACTAAAAAATGAGACTGGAAATTTCAAAGATAAAGGCCCCAAACAGAGAAAACAGCACTTCCACATCCACATTTGGGAACCATTAGCACAGAGGTCCTGGGTGACTGCTCTTTCCTGCCCAGGAAGCCAGGAGAGACGCAGGCCCCTGAAGCACACTGGCTGGCCTAAAACAAGGGAAAGGCCCTTCCTTGTTAAAGACATCCTGGCCAAACTCAGACTGGTTCTTGTTCCCGCATGATGCAGGAGAATAGGGTCTGGAGGGAGGAAACTTAAGGCTGATTCATGCTGACTTCCTAGAACTGAATCAAAAGAAAAACCTCACCTCTCTACACTGAAGGAACAAAAGGATCAGAGGCTCCCTTTGCACTGCATAGCAGATAAAAAATGAAAAGTACCTCTGATTGGTCCCCTTCTGCAACCAATCAGAATGGTTGTGGACCACTCCTTCATTTACATAGGGTATAACAATGGGAAACCTCTGCAGGGTACTCAAACCCTAGAAGATTTTGCAACTGGTGCTCTTGAGCCTCTTCCTCAAGCCTGCTGTCACTCTGTGGAGTGTACTTTTGTTTCAACAAATCTGTGCTTTTGTTGCTTCATTCCTTCATGGCTTTATTTGTATGTTTTGTTCAGCTCTTTGTTGAAAACATCAAGAACCTGATGGCTTGTGGTCAAGACTCTCCACTGGTAACACATACACACATATGCACATATACACACGACCACATACGTGGCAGGAAGGGGCACAGAACCTGGAGTCACGTCACCTCTGGCTCCAGTCTGAGGTTCTCCATTTGCCAGCTATTTGCTGGGACAGGTCAGTTGTCCTCTCTGAGTCTCG